>NC_024803.2:3487198-3838476 GCF_000309985.2 Brassica rapa | reverse complement strand
AATCTTAAGCTGGATTTCAGTTTGAGGGAGAACAGAAACAGCAGTAGCAGGTATGCTCATCATGTAGCCGGGAAAGGTTTAGCACTGAGACCAAAAGCAGCGAGCAGAACTAACCTGTCAGCAGGTACAGAGAGACCTGTAATTCTAATCCCCTACCAAAGAGTTTGATGGATGCTCCTGTGGCCAGGGTGAGAAAATCGATTAGCGCTTCTAATATGCAATAACCATAACATTTATCATTTAATTAGGCATGTTAATTACTTGATAAAAACTCAATAGTTACTTACATACATCTCTTATATACGTATTTGTATGTAGTCAACAGGGTGCAGAAGAGTGGGATAGCTGGAATGATGAAAACAGCCTTGGACCCAACTGTTCCTCTCTAATAATTAGTTACCTAATTTAGAAACCATAACATGTTTCCTGTGAGTCCTCTGAGAGAACAAAATTCTCTCTCGACCTCCTTAAAATCTGTGACACAAAATTCAAAGGAAAAGACTACTTCACAATTTAAATGGATTGATATTGTGATACTATCGTATATATATATTCAATTACCAAGTTAGTGTCTATTGCTATGAATAGAAGCCAAAATGTATTAGATAATCTAGCTTATCGAAATAAGAAGATATCAACAGGGCGCTTAGGAGGTAGGTAAGAAAAATATAAAAAGTCACTTTCAAGTATTGTTACACTTTGTCCTTTGGCTTACTCTCTCTCTCTTTGCCTTTTGCCATTTGTGGTAACTTTGTTTTCCTTATAACATATTTTCATGAAATTTCCATTTTGGATTCATTATACGTGTTGCGTCATGCATGGCAGATCAAATAATATAGTGGTCCAAATTTAATTATAAAGGGATTTCTCTGCTAAAGAAATTACCAAAAGTGTCATTACATGTCTAATTACAATTTAATACTTAACTTGTTTAATTTTTTATAGCTTAACTTATTTTCTATATTACTTGCTAGTTAAGTGCTGGGTATATAGCTTGGTTAATTCACTTTGCTGTACATATATAAAGTTTATGTTTAGGATATATATTTTTTTGGAACAAAGGTTTTCATTCATGTTTACGATATTAGCGCGCACACATTAGTTTGAAGGTACAAATTAAGATATATCACGAGACGAGCATAATGCTGAGCATAAATGGTTACTGCATAACGCAACAACACTAATTGGCCCTAAGAAATTGTTGATGTTGAAATACGTAAGCTTTATATATAAACATTAATTGCACTCTCAAATTAGAAAAACTTATGTACTAAGAATGGAGAAAAGAGAGAGAAATGAAATTAGAAAATGGTGAGCTGAAACCATACGCTACACACAGAATTTATATAAAGAGAAACGAGAAAGTCTGATTAAGCATATTATTCCCCATTAACCCTCTCTCCACTTTGTGTCATCCTACTGATCTGCGTTTCCAGATCATCCCCAAGAACACAGCTCAACAAGTACTTTAAAAAAGACTCTCTCTTCTCCTGTTTCTTTCTTTTCTCTTTCTCTAGATCTATATATATCTACCACTAACTCACTCACACGTACTCTCGCTTCTCTCTAATCACACATCAAGATTCAAACTATTTTTGAAATGAATCCTGTGATTACCTCTAGGGCTTTAGATTCTTATTTTTGTTAGTTTTGTAGTTTTTTTTTTGTTGCAAACACTTAGTTTAATTTGTAGTTGACTAGAGATTTCTTCTTAGTTGATCTAACTTCCACATCACATATATATTTTGAATCAGGAGGAAGAGGAAAGAGATGGGAAGGGGGAAGATCGAGATAAAGAAGATAGAGAATAAGACATCGAGGCAAGTGACCTTCTCCAAGAGAAGAAATGGTCTTATCAAGAAGACTCGTGAGCTCTCTGTTCTTTGTGATGCTCACATCGGTCTCATCGTCTTCTCCACCACCGGAAAGCTTACCCAGTACTGCTCCGAACACTCTAAGTTAGCTCCTTCTCCTTCCCTTCCCTTCCCTTCTCTCTCTCTCTCTCTTCTCTCTCAAATTAGGGCTTCAGAGATCTATACATACATGTGTATCTATTAAAATCTTTTTCTGTCAACTGTACTGAACTAATTAAATGAGCACGGGAGACACATATATAGCTCCTCGTGCTTGTGAAGTGAACAAACAGTTTTCATCATTAGTTTCTGAAGTAGCAGGTACCATGAATATGTTTTAAGAATTTAGTTTTCATCATTAGTTTCTGAAGTTTCTGAATTTTATTCTTTATTTTATTTGTATATATAATATAATTATTATTGGGTTATAACTATATATGGGTTATAATCTATATTTTCCACACCAGTGAGCAAAGAGATCTACAAAGATTTGACATTTGTTGAACAACTTTCTCATAAAAAGATCACAAGTTGTGTTTGTAGAACACGGCGTATAACCTTTAGGTCCTTTACAACCTATATATGTCTTTTCTTTAGCAATATATAAGTCTTTTTTAATTATTCGATTTAAGAACATTAAATTTTAATGCTGTGTTAATTAGATCGTTGTAGATCTAAGTCAAACGAGAAGACAAAATTATTCACATACATCCTTATAATATGAGAATAAAGGTATGCTATATTATTAGTTCTAAGTTTTCTAACAAAACAAAGAAGGGAAAACCACCTTTTCATTTTTTGTTTGGTATCAGTTCTTTTGGACATCCTGTTATTTGTCAAAGTTTATATAGATCATAATCTAGAGAACTAGATTCGTTTTTTTTTTGAATTTTGTTTTCCTCCATTGATTATCGAATTAGTCTTGACGTTGTGAGGTTGAGGATACTAATTTGATCACATTTCATTATTACCAATATTGAACAGTATGCCTCAGCTCATTGACAGATATTTGACAAAAGAAGGATTGCAACTTCCTGACCTTAATGACGACCGGGTACAATATATATACGCATACTTAATACTTTGGTCTTACCAATTCAAAACAACAACAAAATAGTTTTCGTTTATATATATAGGATGACCTGCGCCATGAGATTGAAATATTAAGAAGGGAGACATGTAAGCTTGAGCTCCGTCTGCGTCCATACCATGGACATGACTTAGCCTCCATTCCTCCACACGAGCTCGAGGGGCTAGAGCAACAGCTCGAACATTCTGTCCGTAAAGTCCGTGAGCGTAAGGTAACGTCATATATGCTTATATCAATGTATTCTCTTTAAACTATATATCGTTACAACTTTGTTTGATTTCTCCCTTTTTCTATCTCTAATGCTAATTTATTGAAGAAGGAGTTGCTGCAGCAACAGTTGGGGAATCTTAGCAGAAAGGTCTCTTCTCGATTCACTTTTTTTTTCCTCATATTTCTTCTATAAATGATAGTCACATGGCGGGTTTAATTAATAATTAATATCATGTTTATGCATATTGTAGAAGCGGATGCTAGAAGACGATAACAACAATATGTACCGTTGGGTAAGCTTGGTTACTAGCTAGAGAATGTTTATTTGTTTGCACATTTTGGATTAAATCACATATTTTACTATCCATGCCGGTGTGGCTATACTGCAGCTTCATGATGAGCATCGTACGGGGGTTGAGTTTCAGCAAGCTGGGATAGAGACCAAACCAATGGAGTATCAACAGTTTCTAGAGCAGGTTCAGTACTATAATGATCATCATCAGCAACAAAGCAGTGTTCTTCAGCTCCCTACGCTTCCTTCAGAGATTGATCTTAGTTACCATCTCCAGCTTGCTCAGCCTAATCTTCAAAACGATCCAACGACCAAGGTTGATTAATCCCTCAACCAGTTCTACTCTCTCTTTATGGAGACAAATGAATGAAGAAGTACCATTTCTGCCTTTTATTACCTATTCTGATTAGCCAATGTCTTCTTTTGTGTCTATTTGGTGTGGCGATGGAACCTTCTTTAAAGTATAAATATTTCATTTGAGAAGCACAATGGACTTTGATTATATTAATCATAATAATCATTCATCATGATCACACATTTGCCAACTAGAGATCAACTGTTTGGGTAAACGCAGATGTGTTCCATGTCATGTTTCTCTGGAAATAAGGTTTATTAACATTGACAAAAAGCTGTTGTTCTGGTGTTGCAAAACTGACCGTTGATAAATAATACATTTTAAGTTGTAAATCAACTTTTCTAGATAGAGATGAAGTTTGTGTTAATAACATTCAAAATTCCCAGATACGCCGGGCCTGAAAAATATTGGCTCACAAGCAAGAAAATATTTTTGGCTCTTTTGTTTAATAAAAACAGTGAAAATATTGAAAATGCAGCTGGGAGATTTGATCCCGGATCCAGTTCCACAGTGAGAGCAAAGTTACCAGTAGAGTTATATGGTTTCTTTGTTCATTATTGGCCCTTAAAACATATATATATTTTTTCGGGCCCCAAGCACATGCTTGATGGGCTTCTATTCAGGCCCGGCCCTGGATTCACCATTCACTTCATCACAAATATTTTGGTGACAATTTTTTTTTCAAAGAGATTTCCAAAATTGTTTAGCTGGTAGTTTTAAACAAATTAGTCTTTAGGTAATTAGATATTTCATTAAAAATAATGATCAAAAACGAATCTATCTTATTAAAACTCAAGTACAAAATTGGACTGTTTGGAGACTTGAATAGGACTATTAAAAATTTAGAGTGTTTGAAAACATGGATTGCAGTCTTTTAAAAAAAATTATTTTTGTTTGAAAACAAGGATAGTAATATTAAGAAAAAAATAATGGGCTTATGTTTTTTAAAAAATTGAAAGTTATCTAGGCCACTTTTAAAATATACCAAAATGGGTCAATCTAATTGCCTAAATTTTTTTTCTAAACTAACCATAAAACAAAATTTAAACTTTATATACATATTTCAAATCAAAATAATAATTCAAATTTGATTTATATCAAAAATTGATTCAAAAAAAAAATATATATATATATATATATATATATTCAAAAATGGATTTTTACTAAACTATTTTTCAATAACCATTATAAAAAAATATTGTCAATATATATAATAAAAATATAATACAAAGCCCAATTTGAAATACCAACTCAAATTATGGTTTTTATATTTCAAATTAAGTTTTAAAAGTATAATCTATGTAATTATTTATATGATGGTATGTATAAAATACTAATAATTATATGATTACTTATATGATGGTACATATAAAATACGATTAATTATATGATGATAAAATACGATATATAATAATGACTAGGGATGTGCTTTTGGGTACCCATACGGGTTTGGTTCTGATCGGTTTGTATTTCGGGTTTTCGGGGTCAAAGATTTCAGCCTTATTAGAATGTTTCTAAATTTTGGTTTGAGTTCGATTTGGATCTTTGCGGGTTTGGTTTGGGTTTGGATAACTAATTTAAATTATTTTTAAAGTCTTAAATCATTATATATTTTAAATTTCTCAAAATGTATAAATAAAATAATATATTACATATAAATTTGAATAACATATGTCATAATACTTAAGCTTAACATATCAATTGGCTTGATTTAAAATTTTGGATATGGAATCAATAATTATTTTAAGTATTTTTGGTGATTTGAGTATACTTTAACTATTTCAGATATTTACTTTTGACTATCTATATATATTTCAAGTATTTAAACCAATTTAAAAGTATCATTTTGATGTTTTATATACGTTAAATCTTAAAATAATTAATATATATAAGTATATAAATCTATTTTTAGATAAATTCAGATACTCAAATACTTCGGTTCGGATCAGATTCGGTTCTCTAAATAACAAAATTTTGAATAATTAGAATATTTAATCAATTTATGTTCGGGTTTGGTACTATATTTTTGGATCGGTATCGGTTATGTTTCTCGAATTCATTTTTCCAAATCCTAATAATTACATGAAAAACAAATATCAACATATTTTTCAAAATATACACCTGCGCGCCTGCGCGGGTCAAAATCTAGTTCGCATTTAAAATAGATTGACAAATACTCAGTGTTTTAATCTAATATAAGTTGTCTATTATTATCGGTTTTATTCACTCTAACACACATTTGTGTTAGATTGGGTGGGTCTCAAGTTAGCGGTACAGCCTTTACAGGAACGAAACACATACATAGCTCATGATTGCATTTGCATTGGTTTCCGTAAACTGTAAATTAACAATAAGAAAATCCGTTTAATAAAATATTTGTTTAAGACCATTTTCCATAGTTTACTCTAAAATAGAATACCTCTGTAAATACTCCAATGATACTTGATAAACAAAAAATAAAAAAATTACTCTATATTTGGATTAAATTTATTTTTACTCTATTATAAAGTAAAAAGTAAAGTATCATTGGAGCAATTTTACTCTAAACTCTATTTTAGACTGAAAAATACAGAGAGTTATAAATGCACCAAGGGCATCTCCAATGTGACTCTATTTGTTCCTCTATAAATTACACTAAAATAAAGTAATCCTATTATAGTTTATAGAATAATTTTTCCTCCAATAATATTATTTAATAATAGAGTTACTCTATTATAGAGTGAAATATAGATAATATCGCTTTTCAATTTCAAATATAGAGTAAAAAATATGACATTCTTCTATATTCTCTAATATAGAATAACACTATTAAAACAAAAATTAGTCTATAATAAAATTATTATATTTTAGGGCCTGACTAGTTCAAACGCAGCGGTTTCAGCTGCGGGAGTTTGTGGATGCGGTTTCTAGCGGTTTAAGAGATTTGTACGACTGATACTGCAGTTAAAAATTGGTGCGTTTGCGGGTGACTTATGACTGGTTAACTACCTAATGCGGTAACAGTTAAATAATAAATTAACAATATTTACATTTAATATAATTATAAAAATATCAAAAATCATAAAATTATAATAAATATGAAATTTATATTTAGAAAGTTATAATTTTAATTTTTGAAAATTTATTGAAATTGTTTTTATTATAAAATTTTATAATATTAATTAAAATATAATAGATATATTTTAATATTTTCATAATTTCAATTTTAAATTTTTATTAAATATTTTTACTTTTGTATATATATTGTTTTAAATAAAAGAAAAAAAGTTTACCTTCCCGCAACCGCTCGCAACCGTCCGCAACTGCAAACGCTAGCTGGAGTCAGCTTTTGAATTTATGAAACGGTTTAGAGCGATTTGAGTGATTGTTGCAAACTGCCGACCGCTACTAACCGTAAAAACTGCGTTTGCGGGTGATAGCGAGAAAACCAATCGTTCTCTTAGTATAAATTATAAAAGAAAAAATAGAATTTCTTTGGAGATGTTATTGCTCTCGTTTCAAGTGGTCATGATTCAATTATTGTCACGATATTATTGAAAAGAAAATCGGTGAGAGACCAATCAACATCACAAAATCTTGCGTATCCGCCAAGTGGACTAATCACTTTTTTTTTTGCTTCACGGCGAGCTAATCACTTCTTCTTAAAGTCAAGGGCCTAACTGGTTCAAATGCAGCGGTTGCGGGAGTTTGTGGATGCGGACAGTAGGGGTGGGCACTTTACCCGATATCCGAAGTGGCACCCGAACCCGATCCAAAAAAACCGAACCGAAATCCGAACCGAAGTAGCAAAATACCCGAACGGATATTGAATGAGGAGAGATTGGATACCCGAACCCGAACGGATAATACCCGAACCCGAATGGATATCCGAAGATAACCGAACATATGTATAATTAACCTTATGTTTCTAGTTTATATCTCTCATTTTATATAAAATATTTATATTGATACTACACATAATTTAAGTTCATATGATATACATACAATTCCGGAAAAAATGATTTGCTACTCACTTAAAATGCATGTCAAGTTTTTTATTTCAAAAATTAACAAAAAGTTATATCTAAAATTAAAAAAAAATAACTAAACTAGTGCCTTTTTAGTTTTAAAATGTTATGTCCAAATCTATTAACCATTCAATCTATTAAAAATAAAAAATTAGTTAACTAAAAGTTATATTTTTAAATACAATAAACTTGAGAAATGAAAATTTTAATATATTTTTTCAAAATCTAAATATCCGAACCCGATCCGAAATAACCGAATCCGAACTAAAAATACCCGAACCCGACCCGAAGTACAGAAATACCCGAACGGGTTCTAGACCTCTATACCGAAATACCCGAAAATCCGAAAAACCCGATCCGAACCCGAACGGGTACCCGAACGCCCACCCCTAGCGGACAGTTACGGTTTTTAGCGGTTTTAAGAGATTTGTACGACTGGTACTGCGGTTAAAAATTAATGCGTTTGCGGGTGACTTATGACTGGTTAACTACCAAATGCGGTAACAGTCAAATAATAAATTAACAATATTTACATTTAATATAATTATAAAAATATCAAAAATCATAAAATTATAATAAATATAAAAATTTTGAAAATTTATTGAAATTGTTTTTATTACAAAATTTTATAATATTAATTAAAATATAATAGATATATTTTCATAATTTCAATTTTAAATTTTTTATTAAATATTTTTATTTTTGTATATATATTGTTTTAAAAAAAGAAAAAAAAATTTACCTTTTCGCAACCGCCCGCAACCGCAAACGTTAGCTGGAGCCAGCTTTTGAATTTATGAGATTGGGAGCGGTTTGAAACGGTTTAAAACGATTTGAGTGATTGTTGCAAACCGCCGACAACCGCTACCAACCGCAAAAGCTGCGTTTGCGGGTGGTAGCGAGAAAACCAGTCGCTCCCTCAATGGGAATTAATTTCGTTAATTTACTTCAGTCTTATATTTATATTGCAATTTGAGAATAACTTACTATAAAGTTTATTGATAAAATTAATATAGTAATTATATTTTTCACTTTTTAACATGGGATATTGGGATGTGATGTTATTGTAATAGACAAAGCTTCTCCAACTTAAGCCAGTTTCCAAATCTTTATTGTGAAATACGGATCGAGCAAACTCAACTAATGTGATTTTTTTTTCTTTAGTGTCGACAAAGGAATTTTGAACTTTTGGACATTTGCTACTTCACGTAAAACACGTGATACCTGCAGATATTTAAATTGAATGGCCAATAATATTTCCAAATATAAATAAAATATAAATAAAAACTAATAAGTTTTGATGTCAAAGTCTACTTACCAATCAATTATCTCATTGATTGTCTCCATTTCAATCTTTTCTAATAGTTAACTGTAAACAACTTACCAGATTAATCGTCCCAATTTTTTTTTAAAAATACATACCTTTTATCCAATGGCTTCATTACTGTGCTAGTATCCAGATTCAAAGCCGAGTTTTGATTTAATCTCAAACCAAAAAGAACAATCACTCAGTAAATAGTAAAAAGATTAAAAATTACCTCTTGTAGCACCCTAACTTAAATTCCATTAACTTAGCGTGGCCCACACGGTAGGTATTCGCCGGTGGTCAAGACTCAAGAGTCAAGAGCGTGAAGTCCACCGCGTCGTGACAAAACAAAAATGTCCCCTTAAAAATGCAAAGGGAAAGGAGAAAAAGAAAAACACAGAGGAAGTGAGCTGTGAAGAGGACCCACCACCCACATGTGTTCTCCTTCCTGTCTCCACCAGCTCCTTCCTCTCAATCATTAGCTTCCCTCTCCTCTGAATGTGTTTCAGTAATAAGAGAATCAAGAACCACTATTCCTCTTTCAAGAATCTACTCAACTATGTCTAACAACAACGACGGAGCTCTTGTCGTGAAGAAACCTCCGGCGAAAGATAGACACAGCAAAGTCGACGGAAGAGGGAGAAGGATACGTATGCCTATCATCTGCGCAGCTCGTGTCTTCCAGCTAACAAGAGAGCTCGGCCACAAATCAGACGGTCAAACCATCGAGTGGCTACTGCGTCAAGCTGAGCCTTCAATCATAGCCGCGACAGGAACCGGCACAACTCCGGCGAGTTTCTCCACCGTGTCAGCCTCACTCCGAGGAAACTCCACCACCACCACGAATTGCTCCTTGTCCTCGTCTCTAGATCAAAAACCTATGCTAGGTTCATCACCGTTTATACTCGGAAAGCGCGTGAGAGCCGACGAGGATACACCGTCTGGGTTCTGGGCGGTTCCGGCGAGGCAGGAGTTCGGACAGGTCTGGAGCTTTGCCGCAGGAGCTACACAAGAGATGTTGTTACAACAACAGCAGCAACAAGCAGCTGGGCTTTTTGTCCACCAGCAGCAGCAACAGCAACAAGCTGCAATGGGTGAAGCTTCGGCGGCTAGAGTTGGGAACTATCTTCCGGGTCATCTTAATCTGCTTGCTTCTTTATCTAGTGGAGCTCCCGGGTCCGGTCGGGGAGAGGATGATGACCAGCGTTGATGCCTTGATGGTGAAGTTAAACCTTTTTTTAGTTTTGGTATTATTAATATTAATCTATGTTTCTCTATTGTCATCGATCAATCTCTTGCATTGTTTACTCCAGTAGCTTATTTCTCTATGTTTGTGTTTTAGTTTTTAGAGATCGGTTGATTGATCCCACGAGTTATTCGAGACTGTTTTTAAGATTAGGGTTAGGGTTTAAGAATCTAGTCTAAAGAGATCGCGATATTTCATTTGAACCAAGATTTACTTTAGTACATCATGTAGGGTAATTACGAAACCGTGGAGGTTTTTTACCCCTTTTGTCTGTTTTTTTTTTCGGCTAAGCAGAGCCGTTGTCAAGATTCCAGATACTAGTTTGCTAATCGTGTAATGTGTTACAACAATTGTGGTGAGAACATTTGCGCAAGCTGTTATACCACTTTGTTTCTTAATAAATGTTATAGACTTCGTATTGTTTGGTTTCTTTCAATGTATATATTGAGAGACAAAAGCTTATATGTGTGTGAGTGTGATTGTTTCGCTGAAATTGAACTTGGAGAATGAACATACTATAGTAATTTTTTTTTCTTTCAGGAAATATATGTAGTTTTGGTTTCAGAGGATTATTTTGTTAAAAATAAGACAAAGCAGATATGTCTGTCTGAAATCTCTTCAAACTTTTATTGCCTTAGAATTTATGTCACGTGTTTGGATGTTTGGTTTGTCACGTTAGTCAGATAAAAGATTCGATTCGTACCGCGTTTTTTTTAACTGTTGAAAGTTAAAACCAGAGCGCAGAGGGTGACATTATTTATTTTAAATCAGGTTCTCTATATTTTTGTTCTAGGAGCTTGCTTTTGAGTTCTAAAAGACTAAACTAAAAAGAGTTATAATGTCTTGTCGGAGATTAGCTATTCAAACATGTGGCGGATCCATAATCAACATATTATCACTGTGTTTATATGATTTAAATCTGAGTTCTATTGTATGTTTACCGGTTGATTACTATTGTAATGTAAATCCTGGTGAAGGACAAAGTTTTAATCCATGTAATAGTATGTTTACAGCTCGAAGTATAGTAAAATTTCTCATGCAACGCATATACAATTATAGAATAGTAAACTAGTATGCTATATAACAGTCAATGACTAATGCGTAGACAACTTTAGCTGTATAATTCATATCTTCTATCTGCAGAATTTTATATACAAATTAATAAACTCTTTGATCACAATTCTATTTTGATGAATAATATCAAATTGAGTAGATGGGTCTCTGTAGACAAAGAAACAAGATTAGTTATGTTCATTAGACAAATTAGGTTGCCACTAACCAATCAAATAACTAAACCAATTTTTGCCAAGAAAATAAGAATTCCATTAATGGAAAGATCTTAACTAAAAGTTGGTTTTTTTATTCCTTAATTAAGCACTAGAGGAATTAACACTCAACTATACAATATAATGCAAATAATTACAGGTGGGGGATCTTAATAATCAACTCGTATCAGAACATCCCGTACCTTTTTAATTGTCGAATCATCTAAAATGACCCCAATAACTGATATGGTCCCATTCTTGTCTACCAAAAATAATTTCTATCGATTGGCAGAAAGAAGTGTTTTTTTTTTATATTTGGCATTTTGGACCGACACACGTAAGTAAATAGCTTCACTCTACCAACTCTTTGCCGTATTAAATGTACTGTCAAATAGTTTACCTGTAATCTTACAAAGAAAAATGAGAAGGAATTGATTACTAAAATTCACTATAGAGATACTCAGACTTTTTGATTCTACGGATATATAATGGCCCTCGCACATTTAAAGAGATGAATCCCCAAAATCTAAATCGACGTGTATAAACATTCGACACTTAAGCCGAGATGGACTTAAATTGGCCTTGTTAAACCATTTTTAACAGTTAACTCCATTTTTCGCTCTAAAATAATACTCTATTTTAAAGAGTAAAAAATAAAATACTATTAAAACATTTTTATTTTAAATTCTATTTTAAATTAAAAAATATAGTGAAGTTGGAGATGTCTCTAAAAATTAATGGACCATATTTAATCTTTGCCTCTCTGACGCTAACTCCACTTAGTGGCATAAATTAGTTAAAACCAATGTTTTTAAAATCGAACTGAAAACTGAATCGAAAAATATTTGGGTCACAATTCAATATGATTCGACCGGGTCAAACCTGATTCAATAATTTGGTTCAATATATTTTAATACTATATAAATTTTCAAGTAATTTTGGTAACTATAATACATAATCAAAATATAAATAAATATCAAATATACAACATTGTAAATATAAATTTTTTTTTTTTTGTTTATATAGTTGGTTTACGAATTTTTGATGGTTTTAATAGTTTTTATTCAGTTCAATAGCTTTGACACCTAATCCATCTATGTGATCGGTCCATGGTCGAACCAGTTATTAGACCTATTAGGTTACACGGCGGTCAATCCGGTTTTAAAAACATTGGTTAAACTTAAAAACATACCGGAGGGACTTATATGGGCCTAGATACGGATATTAATGGGCCAGACTTCTTCTCTAACACTAACTCCACTTAATGGGCCACACTTCGTCTCGGAACAGACTAAGTCCATTCGCCGCAGAGCTCAGCCGACACGGAGGAGACGCGACTGAGAGAGAGAAAGAGAGAGAATGGCGTCATCATCATCATCATCGGCGAGAGGAGAACTAGAGAAAATGGGAATCGATCAGCTAAAAGCGCTGAAGGAGCAAGCGGATCTGGAAGTGAACCTCCTGCAAGACAGCCTCAACAACATCCGCACAGCCAACGCACGCCTCGAATCCGCCGCGGGAGCTCTCAACGACCTCTCGCTTCGACCTCAAGGCAAGAAGATGCTCGTGCCGCTCACCGCGTCTCTCTACGTGCCTGGGACGCTTGATGAAGCTGGCAAGGTTCTTGTTGATATCGGCACTGGTTACTTCATCGAGGTACATTAGAATCTGTTCAGTGTTTGCTTTTGTGAAGAAGCTCTGAAGTGTGTTTTAATATGTGTGTTTTGTCGTGTAGAAAACAATGGAGGATGGTAAAGACTATTGTCAGAGGAAGATTAACTTGTTGAAATCAAACTATGAGCAACTCTTTGAGGTAATGTTCATTAGTATATGGTTTAAAGGATGGAACTTTAATGGCTGCTCTGATCATAGGCTATTAAAGGACTCGAAAAATTTAAAGAAAAAATTATATATGCATAAGCCTCAAATTATATAAAAAAAAAGAATTTATATAAACTTTTATTAAATTGTGATGGATATAGTCAGAAAGCCCTTTGGTTAGTCTGTTGTTGCACTTCACTCTTCATTTGATTTGATGTTTCAGTAGTTATTATTAGTTCTTGAATGTTGTTTCCGTATTAAGCTTTGTTATTTACAGCTTCAATGAGTATTTATTAATGTTAATCTTTGCATTAGTGCTAAATTGTTAGAATACCCTTTTGTTGTGAAGACCTATGTTTACAGCTTTAGCTAAGCTTTCAAGAATTGTTTATTCAATGCAGGTGTTGGCCAAGAAGAAAAGCGTGGCAGATGAAGCTGGGATGGTGTTGCAGTCTAAAGTTAGACAGTTACAAGCTGCAACAACGTCCTGAAAATTCTTCTTCTTCTCTAGTGGCTTTTATTAGTACTATTGACGTTTTGAGATTGTGTCTGATCAGTTTTGTTACGACTCTTATGATCTCAACTGAGTTTGTGTTGTGTGCTAGAAGAACTTGTGCTGTAATATTAAGAGAAGTGATAAAAAGGTTAAAAACTAGTTACAATTAGAAAAAAAAGAAAAAGAAATGTTGCTTAGTTATTTCCTCATAAAACAAGAAGAGCCATGACGTTATTGTGTAGGTAGAAAGAAACCAACTGAATCAATGTTTTTTTTTTGCTGCAAGGAGAGGACTCTCCTCTCCGTATATTGTTCTTGTTCGTGTTTCATCCATCATCTGTGATCTGCACCAATTGCTTCTTGAATCGACTTGAACCCATCCCTTTCTAAACAACTCACCAGTTCTTCCTATTGCCACCAAACAAATGACATGAATATTAGTAACTATGCTTATTAAACTTCCCTGATCCAAGAAAAGACCAGTACAAACCTTTATTTGTGGGATGAGAGCAGGTCCACCATACGCAAACCCAGTGTACAGCTGAACAAGAGTAGCTCCGGCTCTTATCTTCTTATAAGCATCTTCGCCACTGAAAAAAAAAACATAAAAAGTTCATCTGAATCTAACTCTTGTGTTTTGTTTTCCTCACAATCTAAAAACATGTTGAGATGCTTACCTGCTAACACCACCGCAGCCTATCAGTGGAATCTTACCCTAAGTAAAATGTCATGAAAATAGCCAATAACCCAAATCAGAAATGGTTGGTATAACAGTTAATCATCTCCTTTGATCAAAAAAAAAACTTACTCGCGTCAGAGTGTACATCTCTCTTAACATGTTGGTGGAGAGATTAAAGAGCGGTTTCCCACTCAACCCACCTGTCTCTGTCGCCACAGGGTTGTTGCTTACAGGATCTGGCCTCGAGACTGTTGTATTCGATATGATCTACAAGACAATAACAAAAACATCATCATCATCATAGGAAGCTTTGATGAAACAGAAGTTTAGTTCATGTATAAGAAATAACTTACCAGCCCATCCAACTTGAGAGCAAGAGCAACCTACACAAACCAATAACAATACAATGTTGTAAGAGCCATTTTACTTGGAAAGTATTTGAGTTTTGTTTTCTCTAACTCACAGCTGCAATATCTTCAAGCTCTCCTCTGGACAGATCAGGAGCAATCTTCACAAGAAGAGGAGGAGGACCATCGTCACCCCACTGCATCTCATCCCTAGCAGCTTGAACCTTCTTCACAAGATCCTTCAACTGTTTCCTCCCCTGAAGCATCCTCAGCCCTGCTGTGTTTGGTGATGAAACATTAATAACCAAGTAATCAGCATACTGGGATAAATTATGAACTCCTTGGACATAATCAGCAGCTGCATCTTCACTAGTCTTGTTCTTTCCAAGGTTGACTCCAAGTATACCAGGTCCAGATTTGCCTCCCGGTTTAGCTTCATCGCTTGGAGATGACGATGTACCTGATGTCTCCGCCAACATTCTTTTACCATGCTGAGCACCTAACCGCTTAGCAACAACAACAATCCCTTCACTGTTGAATCCACACCTATTGATAATAGCTCTGGAAGTACAGGAAACACATCAAGACATGAGCCTTTGATTATATAAAACATTAAAGGTAAGTGTGGATATGAGGTTCTCTCACCCATCTTCACGTAATCTGAAGATGCGTGGTTTGGGGTTGCCTTCTTGTGGGACTGGAGTCACAGAGCCAACCTCAACGAATCCAAACCCAAGTCCTAGCAACCCTTCTGTAGCTTCAGCGTTTTTGTCAAAACCAGCAGCGAGTCCTATTGGGTTTGAAAACTTCCTTCCCCAAACTTCAAGTCCCAGGATCTGTGGATCAGGTCTCTTCTCTCTAGGCACCCAACCGCGTGACGCCGCAGTGACGGCCAGCTTATGAGCAAACTCAGCGTCAAGAAGAGCAAAGAGAGGGTTAACAACCTTTGTTGCTGAGAATAGCCATCCACTGTCCAACACACAAGATGGAGCAAAAGGTAAAAAAAAAATGTGATTATGTAAAATAATGTTCAAGAAATCGCTAGGCGGGCGTGTTAGACGTTTTATATCAGATTTTTGATTAGGCGGGCGCATAGACCATTTTTTAAGTTTCTTAGACCAATTTTTTCAAAAGTTAGTCTAGAAAAATCGTTTTGTTTAGGTCCGATTTGCCAACTAGGCCCGCCTAAACCGATTTTTAAAACACTAAATTAACAATGAGATCAGAAGACAGAGAGACATGTTAATGTGACTAATGTCTCAGACACTTATTAAGTTTAAGTACCAGAAGGTTGCTTCATCTGCAGTGCTCACATAAGCTCCTCCAGCTATAGCCAGACCAATGGTAGCTCCTGTCAATATCCTTCCCTAAAGATTTCAAGACAAAATAACTGATATGTTCTTGTAGTAGCCAGAATGATCTAACTCTACTACACCAGATATTACTATATAAAGCATTTGATTATAAAAGAGATTAATTTTAACAAAGAGATTCCATCAAAGATGCTTACTTTCTTGGAAAAGTGAGGGACTTTAGGTGTAGAGGATGAAGAAGAACAGTTTCTAATCGCTCCACCAAGAGGATTCGACGAGACCCTTTTCAACAAAAACTCTCTCGCCCATTTAGCTGACGATGTCGCAGCTCTTCCGGCCATTAGTTTTATCAAATGAACACAATTCGAAAAAGGATTGATTATTACAAGAAGTGGGGGTTTTAGGCTTTCAAAGAATCTTTTCAGTGTTTGCTAAAACCCTTTGCTTCGTTAGCTGTTGCACAGCTTCCTTTTCCGGTTTAGTTTGGTTAACCGGAGGGGAGGCCTTCTAGGTTTTTATAGTTTATAAACATTAACCGGATCAGACCAACAGATTGATAAGGTCCCCTTTCTCTTCTCTGTAAAAGCGAGAGTGAAGCAACTGTGAACGTGATTTTTGGCGACGACAGTGGGAGGGAACCAACAATGGCTTCTTGTTTTGTGACGACAAGCAGTTTCTGTACTGTTTTGGATTCTGGTTTACGTTTGAAATCATCCAAGCTTGTCCCTCTGGTTCGGTTCCTTTACTGAGTCATTGAAATGGTTTTTGCTTCATATTAAAGCTTTTGAATCTTCGATTTTTTTTTTTTTTATTTTTTGGTTTCTGTTTTAGAGTAATCAGCAGAGAAGACGCTCTCTTGGGTCACGAGGTGGTGTAAAGGTTGAAGCTTACTATGGTCTAAAGACCCCTCCTTATCCTCTTGTAAGTCTAATTGAGACAGCCACGCTTAGTTTGGTAGTTGTTTCACAGTGAGATGGTTTTGTCTTTGTGTCTCTTACTCCTGTAATCCATTAGATGTTCTGTAATAAGCACAAGATAAGCATAAGTTGGTAGTGTTCTCGCAGTGAGAGATGCTTTTATCTTTGTGTTGCATATGGATTCAGTTTACTGTGTGTCTCTTGCTTATGTAATGCATTTTCCTGTTCTGTAGTTAGCACATAAATGGTGGAAAGTTGGTTACTTGGGGAAGTGTATCTTAGGGCCTTTGGTGATATGTCAAAGAACATGCTTTTTGTTAAAATTCTTAAACGATATTGTGAATTAGGATGCTTTGGAACCGTACATGAGCCAAAGAACACTAGAAGTTCACTGGGGTAAACACCACCGAGGCTACGTGGACAATCTAAACAAACAGTTAGGGAAAGATGATAGACTCTATGGATACACCATGGAAGAGCTTATCAAGGCCACATACAACAACGGGAATCCTTTGCCTGAGTTCAACAACGCTGCACAGGTTATATCCTTACTTTCTTAACCTGTTTGGTTGTACACTTCATCCCAAGGCAACAAGCTCTGATGTTGGCAAGGTTTGTTTGTGTTTTTAAAGGTTTATAACCATGATTTCTTCTGGGAGTCAATGCAACCTGGTGGTGGAGATGTGCCTATAAAAGGTGTTCTTGAGCAGATTGAGAAAGATTTTGGGTCGTTTACGAATTTCAGAGAGAAGTTTACTAATGCTGCTCTTACTCAGTTTGGTTCTGGCTGGGTCTGGCTTGTTTGTGAGATACTCTTCCAAGCTTTCCACTTTGTTGTAAATTTACTATAGAATGACTCTGAAAATGCAAATCTTGATTCTCTTTTTTTTTCAGTGAAGAGGGAAGAGAGGAGACTTGAAGTGGTGAAAACCTCAAACGCCATTAACCCACTTGTGTGGGATGATATTGTATGTGAAGAGTCTCATTAGTTTTTTCTTGTTATATACACTCTGATGTTTCTACTTGATCACATCTCTTTTTTGTTGTTTACAGCCAATCATCAACTTGGATGTGTGGGAGGTAATAATACTCTCTCCTCTCTATTACCTTATACTCATATGAAAACAAAAATGAATCTTCTAATTTATTTGGTCTTCATCTCTTTACTTTGCAGCACTCTTATTATCTGGACTACAAGGTAAAAAAAAAACTAGCTTCAGTTTTGTGTTCTTGATGTTCGTTCAAAAAAAGGCTAATGTGTGTTTTTATTCTTATTCTTGGGGTGGTAGAACGAGAGGGCTAAGTACATAAACATGTTTCTGAACCATTTGGTGTCGTGGAACGCTGCCATGAGTCGGATGGCACGTGCTGAGGCCTTTGTGAATCTTGGTGAACCCACCATCCCAATTGCTTAATAAAAGAATCAACCAAGAGGAACATCACAGACTTGTAACTCAATCGCGGTGCGCGTAGACTAATGAGGAATCCTGAGTTTACTGCGTAGAGAATAGAGTATGATGAGTATTTTCTGAAGCAGCTTTTTGCAGTTGAGTAGAGTATGGAGAGAGTGTTGCTTCTGGTACTCTTGAGACTTAAAAACATAAGAGTTGTATTACAACACTTCTATTAGAAAGGTTCTTAGCTTAGGTATCTCATTTGAGATGTTTTTGAATGATTATCTCAACATTTGAGAACCTCATTTATTTACAGAGAGTGATGCTTCTGGTGTTCCACTTGTACACTAGCACTTGAATCATTGTTAAACATATGAGGGTAATGTGTGGTAAGTAGTGCAAAGATTTTTGAGGATATAAAAGACACTCTTTCTGAAAAAGAAGTTTTGACGTGGACATGAAACTTACTACATGGTTGACTGTTTAAGTGACACCTGTCACCATGACTGGCCTTCTCTTTTATTGTGACTAATGAGCCAGGGCACCAGTAGTAGCCAAATGCTATAGAAAACGAACGAGTGATTTCCTTATGGGCACCATGTTGTAGCAACGTAGCACCAGTAGAGTTTGAGATAGAATTCGCCACCGTTAGACATCTAAACCCATAACAGTTTGTGGAGAAACTTTCAAGTCAGCTCAGAGTCTGTGGAGTTGTGGCAGGAGAAAATTACCGGTTTTGATATAAAGCCTCTCTGGTGATGCCTCTGAGCTTGTGAGGCTATGCTAAGAGTATTGGTATCAGCGCCTAACATCATTAACTCCTTGATGGATAAGAATCATTGACTGTTTCAGTTAGCTTTGGTCCTAACTTGCCCTGGTCTCTAGCTTCATTTGTGAAGCCATCGGTTTTCGTCATTTTCAGGATTGAGTAGTAACCTTGATCTTAAGATGATGATGAAATCGTGTGTTGTATAATGGTTATTTTAGAGGGAAAGACAAAGAGACAAGAAGCAGTTAAAACAAAAGCTCTGAAGAGTTGAGACTTGAGGACCTTTGTGGTAATGGATGATTCATGGATGGGTCATCAAGTCTCAAAGATAAAGCTACTTTCTTTGGTGTTAAAAGCAATGAGAAGAGATCAAGCATATGCTTGCTTTGCTTTTTACAGTAAATACGTAAATAAAGGTATATTGAATGTTTGATCGTTTAAAATATCAAATCACATACCAAAGTTATAATTTTAGAATTAAAGATAAAAAAAAAAAGAACAGAAAGTATTAAAGAAAGCAAAAATGACCACACGGTATGACGTTAGATTCAGACAAGCTTTTTTTACCTACAAGTTGGCCACATAGCAAAAGCATTTAAACCCTAACTTTCATTTTTGTAAAGATATCTAAATAGGTATAGAAGATGCGATATGTTTCTTGAATTAAGAAACATGCATGAAGCAAAAAAACATCAAATCAGATATTACGTATAACGCTTTATGAATCTGTCAGAAAAATTGAGTCATGCACAAGTGGGCGTGTTGTGGTTTTGGGAGCTTTCTGCGTTAGCATTGACTTTCTGATGCCTTCATTTGCTTGATTTCATACTAAGATAATAAATATGTATTACCATTTTTGGTTTCTGGTAAACATTCGGAATAACTAACTAACAAGTATATAGTTTTGTTGTGTCTTTTTTTTTTTGCAAGTTAACTCTGACTTCTTTTTTGGGTCAAACAGAATTTTCTTGCCCTCAAAAGTGCTATAGAATCTTAATATTAAATTAGAGTTTCTGATTAATCTTGTTCGTAAACTCTTGGAATCTTATATAGGCTTCAAGAACGTACGTGATTTTGATTCAATATATATATTATTAGAAAGGCTGAACGTACGTGAATCTTATATAGGGTGTGAGTTACATATTTTGCTAAACTTTTTGCTGTCTCATAACATTACTAGCTAGCTAGACGTCGATAAGTTATCTACCAATTATCGTTTGCATATGTTACTTGAGACATTATAGTTATAATTTTTATATCTACTAGAGGGGTTTTAGAGTAATGTAACAAATGATTCTGTCAAAGGACTGTTACAGCGACTAAGTTTAGTTCCTTTTATCTGTAAACTTAAAGAGTAGTGACAAACTAAGACTAATTACAGCAAAATTCGTGGTAAGCTAGTCAATGATCGATAATTATGAACTGGTTTATGCATTAATTTCACATTTAAACTCAACGCATATGGTTCACCATGGGACTGTGAATTAAGGAAAACTAATGATATCAGTAAATATATTCAGTCTCTCTTGTGAACAATGGATAACAAAAGGATTAAATACTTCAAAAAAAAAAAGAGTTTGTACAATATTGTCTGAATTTTCTAGGCTTTCTCCTAACATTCTTGGATAGAACATTAATAGGTTAAATTGGAAATGAAATATTTCCTCTTCAACCTTCTCCTTGTTATTGCTCGAGAGAAAGTGCTTGCTCGAGGCAGTTGAAAGCTTTCTTGTAGCTCAAGAATCCCATGAACCAGAAGTCAAAGTCATCCACCGTGACTACTTCAAGGTACTTCTGAGATGGCTTCTTCGTGTTCATACTCTGGTTCACTCCCTTGATCTTACACAGAGGGATAGACACTTTGTAGTGAACCCTAGTGAGATCTCCCTGAGGAGAAGCCACTTTGATAGATCTCTCGCTGCAGAAAGCAATCTTCTTTGATGATATGAAGAGTAAGCCTGCGATGGGACCTGCCGTTGTTGATAGGTAACATTGATAGGCCTTGAAGAGTTTCTCTTCATCATAGACTTTAAAGAGCCTCTTGTAGATCTTCTCTAAGCCTCCCATTTGAAGGATCTTAGCTCCTAAGGATAGTTTTCTCTTGACTGTTTCGGTGAGTTTTGGTCCTAACTTGCTCTGATCTCTAGCTCCATCCGTGAAGCTATTGGTTCGAAGGATCGATTTTCCCTTACTTTTTTTAGATTTCTTGGAAGGAGTTGGGATTTGGAGTTTGTTGATGGACGCTGGGTCAGGTAAGTAACGTGTGGGAGCAGTCTTGACGGCAGGAAATGCAAGAACTTGTTGAACTATGCTCATTGTCATCTTGGAGGATTGAGTTATAAGAATCTTGATCTTTAATCTTGATCTTGAGAGATAGAGAGAGAGAGAGATTGTGAGTGATGGTGATGATGAAACAATGTGGTGGGGTGGCTATTTAAAGGGAAAGACAAAGAGACAAGAGGCAGTTGCACTGAAAAAATTAAAGCTCTGAATCGTTGAGACGTGAGACCTTTGTTGTAAAGGATGAGTCATGTATGGGTCATCACTTAAAGCCACTTTCTTGGAGAATGAGGTGAGATGGTCAAGCATATGTTATGTTTTGCTTTTTCAAGAAAAATAAGCATATAGTTAAAGTAGACATAAACAAATAGATAAAAAATAAAGTTATGTAACTACCGGATCCTTGTAAGAACACAAGATGGTGAAGGAATCTCAAGAACTGGTGAAACGTTTTTGGTTTTTGATTTCCAAATAACAAAACAACTTAGAAGTGCAATTTTATGGTTCCTCTTCAAATGTCTCAAAACAATTAAAGTTTCAAATTTAGAGGATGCCATATCAAATCAAATTTTTAAGTTTTGATATTAAATATGCCCAAAAATGTTTTAAAAAAAGGAGAAAGGTTAAAAAAAAGAAGAAAGAAAGATAAGCTTTTTACCTACAAGTTGGCAAAATAGCAAAGCTTTTTTACTTTTCTTTTCTCTTTTTTTAGTCTGATTTTAAATGTTCACATATATATATGTATAAGAGATAAGATATGTTTCCTAATGAATTGGAACATAAAAAGGGATAAAATAAAATGAGATATATATTACGTAACATTCTGAAATAGGTGAGAGCAAATTGAGTCATGCAGAAGGGGATGTCGTGGCTTTGGAGCTTTCCGCGCTGGCATTGCCACTTTCTGATGCCTTTATTTCTTTAGTTACATGCTACGATTAGAAACATCGGTTATAATTTATTCATTTAGCATATTAAAAGTAATAAAGAAGCATGAACATAGTTAATAAAATCACAAAAAAAGATCCATTTGAATTGGATCCCACCATATACAATAAATGTTGTTTCATCAAATCGTCACCCATGTGAATTCACATGGAGTATGTACCATACTGAATATATATGTATGATACAATTTAGCGGACATTGTATTTAGCTATAGATGATTATAAATAGGTACATGTATTTCGAAAAGTATAGGTAAATGATTAGTTAGTTGTTAAGATACGAATGATTTGGTAGTTGATGTTTTTTTGGTGAAAGAAAGAATATATGTCACACGACATCTAAGATTCATACATATATTTTAGAATTTTGAAGTAGGTAATGTCGATTATACAAAGCCTGAATAGTATTCGGTGTCTTCTGCTAAACTTTAGTACCTTTAAACTATAATCCATCATAGTATTTCTACCGTCACAACCAATTAGTATTCATCATTTTCGGGGTCCATGACCTTAGTCGGATAAGATATTTCGACTATAATATACGAGCAGACAAATACGTATGTCGACACGTAATTATGAGTAAGAATATACATGGTGGGGATTGGGGAAATGGTTGATTGGTCAAAGAAAAGATTACAAATAAAGAGAGCAGAAGATCCATCAAGAGTTCAAGACACATGACAGGTCACATTCAAATATGTAATTAAATAGTTTCATGTAATTGTAACTTTTCTGACGTGTTGTAATGGAATTTGACATTAACAAAAGTATATACATTAGGAAATATAAAGGTGAGAGATACAATTTGCCTTAGCTTACAAGAAATATTTGGTCACTGGAGGATACCAGGCTTTTCCGGCATGTAAATGAGTTGGCCTTGCTATGCACTCTTGATTATGCTTTGTCAGTTCCACGTAGGTTTTCTTAACTACAAGAAAATACGTTGATATTAAATCAAAAAATAATTATATAGTTAACTATACACTATGAAAAAATATGTTGACAAAAAGAACTATACACTATGAAAGAAAGAAAAAAACACTATACACTATGTTGACTTTGTCGTAATCATAATATCGCATGTATCTTAGACTTAGAGGGAGGGAAGGAGAAAAAAAAAAGATGTACATATATAATTCTTTTTTTTTTTTGAACGAATACATATATAATTCTTAAAAAGAGAAAATACAGTGTATATTCAAGATGGCTTTATTCTAATAGATTGTTCTTTGTTCTTTGTTCTTACTTCTTACTCTATTTGATCATTGTTGGACAATTAAGAATTGATAGTTCCAGGCTTCTAGTTCTTTCCAGATCAGATTATTTCATAATAATTTGTAAATTGTATATGAATAAATTAACACACTTCCTTTAAACACATGTTTACACTCCTAAAATACCTCTAGTCACACCAAAACCTTCCTATAACACTTAGATCCTCACACATCCTAAGCTTTTTTCTGGAAAGTGACTAATACGGCAAAACTTTAGAGCATCCCGAACGTGTAGTATCTTCCCTAAGAGTACCTAATAGTTTTAATATTAATTGTTGTAATATAATTTAATTAATAATTAAACTGTAAACCAGTTACAAAAAAATAATAATAATTAAACTGTAAATCACAAAAATACAGGAAGCCAATCACAAAGTTACACATGTGACTAGAGTATCTAACTTTTTTTTGAGGTTCTCAAATAATTTTTTTTGAAAAATGTTCTCAACTAAGTTTAAACATAAAATCACGTAAAAACAAAAGTCAACATTTAGTATAAATAAAATCCAGCACATACTATGTCATCACATACCATGTAACGTAAGAGTCCACACTAAAAATTAAAACCACGCATGTTATTCAATATGTTCTTTCCTATATCTTACAAATTAGTATCATTTTTTTTTCTTTTCTTTTGAACTGAAGTATCATTTTCTTCATTATGATCTTTTGAAATTATATTCCATTTCGTAAAATATATAAAACCATATATAACCCGTAAATATTTTGAATTTTGATGAAGTTATACATAGTCAATTATTCTGTTTTTATATTTAAATAATAAATAGAAAAGGAAAAATCTAAACAAGTAAGGAAGAAAAAAATAAGGTCCACTGATAATAAATGGTAATAAAACTAAATACAGAGGTCAATATTAAGAATTATATGGAAAAATAATAATCTTTAAAACTAATTTTGTTTTTTTCCCTTGAATTTATTTGTTACCTTCTTTCACAGTTTCATATTTATTCAGAGGTTTCATTTTATCTCCTACTCCATTTTTCATCTATCTCTGTAAAAATCAGAAATCATTTCTTAAAAGTTTTTTTTGTTCACTAATATTTACTTCTCTGGTGAGAAGAAAATGTCCTCAAGAGTTAATTCTAATTACCAGAGCTTTCTCGCACATACTTCACCTCTTGTCCCTGTTCATTATCATTCGCAGGTAACGTTTGTAGCCTTTTTGTCAAATCTAAAACGAAGCTTTGCAAGAAGCAAGAAGAACCGACGATATGATGATATGATTAAATCGAGACAGAACCGTATCTGAACTCCTCTATTCTAGCAACCCATATCCGACATTAAAAATTATGAGTATCAATTTATAAGAAATGAAATAATACGAGGGCTAGTTAAGAAAATAAGAGATTAGGTTTTTCCCCAATCCGGTTAACGTTAAACCATTCAATGTGTGCAGCCAAGTGGAGCGTCATCTTCTTCAACGGTAGCTTCAGGAGCTGAAGCAAAAGAAGTGAGAAGGCCTCACATCGTCCTCGGAGATATCTGGTCTGCTTATGAAGAGTTTAGCTGTTATGGTAATGAAGTTCCTCTTTCTCTGGAAGGCATCGACGAAGATGTTACCTCGTACTATGCTCCTACACTCTCAGCCATGCAGATCTTCACCATCAAACCCTTCGCTGATGACGGTGGTTCTTCTTCAAGGTTAGGTTTCTCTTGTCTCTCCCCAGCATATTGTGCGTCTTTTTGATTGGTTCTTGGTTACTGGGTTATTATAAGTACATATTGTATGTCCTGCTACTTGCTAGTGTAGTTCTTTCAAGTAATTGCTTCTTCTTTTTTCGTTTTGTGAACGTAGGAGTTCGTCGATAGGAGCAAATGATAGCTCAAGCTACCTTTATTTTCAATACAACGAGCTAGAATTGCCGCACGAGAGGCACCCACTGACTGCAAAGGTATCTTATACTTGTCTTGTGTTATGATTCTGGAGTGAATTAAATCTTGGTGCACCAGTGAAATGGAAAGATTCATTGGTAGTCTAGTAGAAACTGATTGCAACTTATTCGTTCACACAATCAATATACAAACTCTAAAACGAGTATTTGCTTCAACTGTGTTTGTTCCTCTCTAAAGTGTTCTTACTTTCTTGGTGTTTTGATTTGCGTTTGTTCACAGCATCTTCTGTGTTCCTTGGTTTTTTTTTTTGCTTATATGTTCTGTAGATTGAGCTACTGGCTGAGCAGCACAGTGGGTTGCGTAGTCTGACAAGTTCAGATCTTTCTCCAGATAGCTGGTTGTCCATAGCATGGTATGTCCGAGTTCTCTATCATCTTATTCAATTTATTAAGCCTACTTAGATCTTGAATATGTTGCTTAGTGAGACTCCAAAACATATAGAACTTGCTTTCTTCTCATGATGTTATATTTGATGATAGTTGCTGTCTTACTCCAAATATATTAACTTATTCTTGGAGATTACTTTAGGTACCCCATCTATCAAATTCCATCAGTGAAAAGCCTGAAGAAGGAGTTATCTGCTGCGTTTCTAACGTACCATAAATTGAAACCAGACTTTCCAGGTACTTTGGTCATTTGAGAACTAACATTTAACTTTACAACGCAATAAGCTCTACTAAAGTAACGTCCCCTAAAACTATCTTGCACATATAGTTCATGCCCTTTGTTTTTGTTAAGCTGTATGCTACTTTAGCGAAGGAAGCTAGATCCGTATTAGTGATATTTTATATGGCAACCACATTATATAACTAATAGAATATGCAGTTTGATAGATATTTTAGAAATGGTTTGGTGAGAAGATGGACTTATTGAGATTGTTTGAGTTGTATTATCTTAATCAGGAGAAAAATTAAACGATCATGATTGTGTTTACCTAATTTTGGTGTTTCTGTTATAAAGTTGTTAGTCTTAAAAGATGACTTAAATCTCGATGTAGTAGTAAAAGGCCACCATTCTAGGTCGAAACAGAAATCATTTTTAAGGCTTATAAATACAGATCTAAGGGTTTATAACTTATTATTCATATCATTAATACAGAAATCTTAATATCCGTGTTTGCCTCGATCTAGTTTCTCTCTAGTTATCTTGCTTTCTTCCAGTTTATTTTGTTGGTTATTCAAAAGCTTTTGGTATAACAAATCAACAAGCGTTTGATTGATTAAACTAGTTTTTGATTGTGGTTTCTCAGAAACATTTGTTGAGGATGATAAGAAGGTGAAAGAGAAAGGAAAGTCAAGTAGTGAAGAAGAAGTTGTGTTTCCTCCATTTGGAGCAATGACTTACAAGGCCGTTGGTAAGGTGTGGAACATGCCTTGGACATCAGATCATGATGATAGAGATAGGCATGAAAAGGCTGCTTCCTCGTGGGTGGAAAAACTCGGCTTCACTCACAGTGATTACATGTTCTTTTTCAAATGGAAGTTCTATGGCAACCTCCGTCGGTGATGCGGCGCTGCTGGGATTTATATCTCTCTATCTCTCTCTGATCTTGAAGATGGACCTTATCTATATCTTTCTCTCAGACAAAACTGCATGTTTTATACTCTTGAGTTCGAGGTTTTTATTTGTTTCTTTACATTTTCAAGAGGAAGCTATTGGTTAACATTTTGGCTAAGCAAAACTCTATCCGGATTTAAATAGATTCATCCCAAAACCATTTCTAAAATGCTCTAAGGATGAATGTGTTCTCTAGTCTTTGATAGTTAAATTCTTAACATGAAAAAAAAAAACAGAAATGATAATGAATCATCAATCAAGATTTTTAAAATCCAAAATCTGTTACCATTTTCGACCTATAGCCCAGTAATATTTGTGGTAATTCTTTTTTTTTTTTTTTGTGGTAATTCTACAAACTAACGGAGTGAACTAATCGTGTGCTTAGCTTTCATCTAATATAGTTTCTGTTGTACCATACTACCATATTATACATAACATGGCCATACTACAACTCTAATATATTGAAGATACCAGTTTATATATCCGAGAAAACCTGAATAATTGCTTCAAAAGAAAGCTAGCTGAATAGTATAATCAAAAGCATGTCTTGAAACAGACACAATGTGCGAGAGTGAGAGAAGTCTCATTTCTTATCCTTGCTGTCATCGACCCTAATGAGCTGAACCGGAGCTGCTGGTTAAATATCTTACATTGTTTTCAACAATGTAATTCAACAGTGACAAATTAATAAATATTTTTTTGAACATCAATTATAAAGTCTCAATAAGAACTGGTTAAAATTGGTCATATATCAATTTGAATGTCCCTATACTTGTTAAGAAAAACTAATTTATTTAGTGCATAAGATTAAAAAGAAAAATCTGTAACCAGTGTGGAATTCAGTTTGACATACATATATATATATATATATACAGGGGGATGTAAGGAGAGAGTAGTGGGGTCACCTGACCCCACCTCATTTTGAAAAATATATGTATTCTTTTAGATAAATAATGTGTTGACTCCATGGAAATATTATTTTTCACCCCACAAAAATTTAAATACACTAAAAAATAAATGATAAAATTTAATTATCTAATTTTAACCACGGTAAGAAAAATTTCTGGATCCGCCACTATATATATATATAAAATATCTTACAACTTAGAATCTAAAACCATATCTGAGAACTTCCAAATTTGAAGCTATATAATCACGTACGGAAAAAAATTATTCTTTAAGATGTTTTAATTACTGCAATCATTATTTAAGAATATGGTTGATGAAACAAAATTTAATATTAATGTAGACACCCTAATAGAGTATGCATTCATTCAAATGTCGCAACTAAATTGTTTTACAGTGAAAAGTATATATGAATAAATTGATTTAACTAATTTTATCGTCACAAAATAGTTATGTTTATGTATTTTAAGTTAATTATGTTTCACCAAAATGAAGGTCACTTGAGCATGAGTAATAAAAATTATAATCTTATTTATAAGGATAAAATACAAAAATTTTGAAATAATACATCTGGATTAAATCTTCATCAATATAATCATTGCATATGTTATAGATTAGTTATTTAAATCATACAGGTCTGATGCTGTTTCGAATCTTCAGAATCTCTGTCCTCACAGATGGTGGAAATGCGTTACAAGTTTTGTGACAGACAGAACATCTTTCTGCTGGTGCTGAAGGTTTGCTGCAGTGAGTACTGCAAATGACATTGCAATCTGCCTCACCTCCAATAACAAACACCGGTATGATCATCATCTGATCATCATTATGCATACCACGTTCAAAATTTTACCCATTTTTCTATATGTTTTGTTTTCTTTTTTTCTTCTGTATATATGAAACTAAGAATGAATCTATATATATAGAAAAAGAATGAATCTATACCAATAAAGTTGCTTTTTTTTTCTCTTTTGGGAAAAAAAAGACACTTGGTATCTTCTGATTTGTTCTATTTTCGGAGTGGGCTCTTCTTTAGATGGGCTTCGAATTGATGATATCAAATCTGCATTTTATTATTTCGGCCCACTCATCCTTAAGGCCCGGTCAGACTCAGAGTTGCGCGGCCAGAGAAGAGATGTTGAAGCAGAAAGCGTAGAACGGTTCCTCTTTCTCCTTCTTTATTTTCTGTTAATTAATGCGTTTTCCCCCACTACTATGCATTCAGTCCGACTTCTTCACTTCCCCAAGTAACTCGCCATAAGTTCCTGTATAAATGCGTTCTTCATCTCGACAAAGATCAGTCTTATCGATTTCCAGTTATTACCATGGCAAATGCTCGTGTCCTTCTTGCTGGCCGGTGCTCCACCGTCAATGGGACCTTATTCTTTCAAAACCAAAGGCTTTGGTGAACCTTTTGACACAACAATATTTGACTTTGCTGAAATGCCATAAAGAGATCACGATGTTCAAGTAAGACTATAAGGAACAAGATGCCTCGGAATATGTATCTCACACGGATGTTTCTGCGACTGCGGGAATGCAGCGTCCAATGCTCCATCCTTGGAGAGTGGTCAGGTCTAGACTA
Source organism: Brassica rapa (assembly GCF_000309985.2). NCBI lineage: Eukaryota > Viridiplantae > Streptophyta > Magnoliopsida > Brassicales > Brassicaceae > Brassica > Brassica rapa. The sequence goes on along the minus strand of NC_024803.2, from coordinate 3,808,656 downwards.
TGGAGTTGAGCTTCAGGTGGATCTTTATTTTGATTAACAAAACAATCAGAATATTGTTCTGATCAAACGGAGTTTTTTTTTTGGCAGGATACGTTGATGTTAGGTACAGATTATTACCTAACTGAATCTGGGATTGCATCTCTATTAGCAGAAGGAAAGGTTCCAATTGGTATTGGTAGAGAGACAAAGATCAGGTAAGTTTTGAAAAGATAAAAAACTAGACACATAGTCATGTCCACAATATCATCTGTTTGAAAGCCATCTTTAATACATAGAAATGTATATATTTGATATGATCTCCATGATGTTCAAACATATGTGAAGGTTTGTTTCCTTTGTCAATGATGTGTTTTTGTGTGTGTCAAAATCCTTTGTCAAATTCTAATGTCTGGAACACAAATATCCATTGTATATGCTAAAGACACCGGTTTTAACGATGTGATATTATGACCTTATTTTGATCAAGTTTTGCTAATCTTTTTTTTTTAATTACTACATGATCTATAACTATAAGAACAAAGTGAGGCCTGAGCCGTTCGGCCAATCACTTTTTCTTTGTATTATGAACCTTTAGGTGATCCTATTTTTATTATTAAAAATTAGCCTTTACTTTTCACAAAAAAAATCATGAAGTTTTAATTCAAACAAGTTAGTTTCTAATTTTGAAATACAGCCACATCCACTCAAATATCAAATACAACAGTTCAACCCAAATTTAACTACAATCAAATTATAACTCAAACTTTAAAAAGACGGAAAGATTTTTTTTTAAATATAGTTTAACAAAAATATTTTTTTTTTGGGTATATGATACTATTATATAATTTTATTTCTTGGTATTTACATAAAATATAAAATTTATATATAAGATATTATTTTATTTCGTAATAAAATGTTACTAAATTTATATTTTATTTAAAAATCTGATGTAAAATATATTATAAAGTTGAAAGTCAATTTATTGATTTTAAAATCTTTTTATATATAGTCTTTATTTAAATAATGAAATTTTGTTATGTTTAAATGAATGTGTTTTATATATATGAAAATACAACTAAACTAATATATTAACTTAATTTATTTCATATTAAATGAAAATATTTTTGGTATTAAAACCTGAAAAAAAAATATAAATCATTTGAATTTTTTTTATAAATTTTAAATTTATCAAATAATTTGTATCAAGATTAATAAGAAAATGACTAAAAGTTGAAATTTAATGTTTTATATGGCATGGACACAAATTTAGTTATTATCTTGTTTGGTAACAGTATTATTACCTTTCATGAATTCATTGTTTTTTTAATTAGAAACATAATTACTCAACTATATTTTAATTTTCTTATAAAAAAGGGAACATTCAGGTACATAATTTCATACATCAACTGGTGGAATAAAATAACATGAAATTTTCATTTGTAAAATTTAATTAATAAATATACTTTAATTTTTTTTTGGGATAGATATATATTTCAAAATATATAAATCTACAAAGTCTTAAAAACTAAAATTTTATAAACTAATAAAATATTTCAATTTGTAGTTTTAATGTATATAAAACTCTAGATATGGAAACAACCCTTATCATATAGTTTACCCCCTAACATATACCCCACGCATTAGGTTATTTATCAATTTTATATGATAAAAATTATAATATATTAAAATATATAGATAGTAATGTATTTATGAAATTTTAACTGTTATTTATTTAAGAGAGATAAATTTGATGACTGAATGTTATTAATCCAAATATATAGTAATATTTTAACCCAACTGAAAATAATACAATAAACATTTCGACGAAAGAGGTCTCAACTGGTAGAACCGCAAGGTCAGCAATCCAGAGCTCTGCCGCTCTTACCGGCCGCTGCCTCAGAGTAAGCTCCGGCAACGCCTTGAAGCCTAGGTTAGATCCGTGCATGGGAGCCGGAGAGAGATCACTGTCGATAAGAGCAATGCTAGACCATGAGTAAGAGTTCAGTTACTAGATTCAATATCAGTTTGAAGATAAAGTATTTAATTTATACGTCCATAATGAAGTTCCTAACAAATTACCACATCTATAAAATGGACAAAGCACACGAAGATTGTTATCATTTTAAAAGGATGAACGAATTTGTTATCTTTATTCAAACAAGATAATCACAAAACAAACACATTCGTTTACATATTTCCTTTTGCAACATCGATTTTACTGTATTTTTTAAGTTTAACTATATTTAATTTGGTACAACTATCAATTATTTATTATATTTTTAATATATTAATCGATGAAAACCATTTATAATATTCCTCTTTGACCTATCAACTTCAAAACAAAACAAATGGATAAAAACCAATTAAAAATCATTAAAGTATAAAACATATAAACCCGGTATGTCATAAAATGAACTTACATCTCTATTTATAAATTTGATACAATGATGACTACAAAATTTCCAGTTAATAGAATTTAATTTTGTTTATTACTCATTAATGTATAGGTTCAATATCTTGGTGGAAGTATTTTATATATTACAGCAATAAGATTTTACTAATATATTTATTCCAATTCTTTATTTCTATTAAAAGGAATCATATTTTGCATATTAAAATATCTACTACCCTTCTTAGCAAGGAAACCAAATCATAAATACAAAAATACAATATTACATGATCTACGTAGATTTTCAGCAGAAATTTGTTTGCAGATTTTATCTTTAAAATTATCAGATTAGCACTAATTCATTGAAGTATTACTATACTAATACCTACTAAACAACACTTGCTAGAATAACTTAAAACATGGAGTATTATTGAACGTCTACATCGAAAGTTGGAAAATATCTTAACTACTCCCTCGGTCTCTTTATGTAAGTAGTTTTAGTTGAATGCACAAATATTAAGAAAGTTATTATTTTTTCAAAATACAGCATTTGATATATAAATTAGATGCAACTAAACCAATAAAAAATAAGTACATATTATTTGATTGGTCACAATATACCCAACAAAGTAAAACTTACATAAAATTATGAAAACTATTTATGTTCTGAAACAATTTTTTTTCTTAAACTATTTATAATATAAAACAGAGGGAGTAATATATAGTAGATATGAGTCAATCCATCTATTACTAATATTTTGTAGATTTGAGGTTTATCTAATTTAATATGGTGTCAAAACCCGATCTATGCAGTTCAACCTGATCAAAAATTAATATGATGCAAAAATAGGTCCATGTCCATATATTATGAGATCGAGGTCAAAGAACCATCATATCAAAGAGAATATTGTGGACAAATTTCCGCATCAGAAGGTGGAAAAAGATCGTACATGATATATAAGGGAGATGAGCTAATTTACTTATCCCCAATTTATTTTAGCTTGTAAACTCATCTAATTTACTATGGTATCAAAGCAGATTTAGCTATTCAATCGATCCATTCCAAAATTATATCAATGATCCTTCCCAAATATTATGAGATTAAAGGTCAGCAAATCATTATTTGAGTGAAAATACTAAGATCAAAGTTTCACAAAGAAAGTTGAAAGGGATCTTAATTAGTATATAACGGATATGCATTACAGTCAATTAGTTTTAGGTTGCAAGCCCATATAAATTATTACGTATATAACCCAACAGAGGTTTTACTGTTGACACTCCCATCCTATTTAAATTTACTTGTAATATGGAGTATCCTAGGCATTTCGGGTATGTAAATGAGCACTCTCGAGTCTCGCTTTTTACTTTGTGATTTCCATGTAGATCTTCCTCTCTTCTCTTTCCTTCGCGTGCAAGCTTCACAATTTATTGTGAGATAGATCTTCTTCTTCACTATCCAAGCTTTGCAGTTTATTAATTAGAAGTTAATCAATAAATGCATATTAAGAGTATGACTGGTTTCTCCGCTACCATCCGCAAACGCATTATTTACGGTTGGTAGCGGTTGTTGGCGTTTTGCAACAATCATTCAAACCGCTCTAAATCTCATAAATTCAAAATCTGGTTCTAGCTAACGTGGACAGTTACGGAAGGATAATTTTTGTAAAAGCAATATAAATACAAAAATAAAAATATTCAATAAAATTTTAAATTGGAATTATAAAGTACTAAAATATATCTATTATATCTAAAATATATCTATTATATTTTAATGAATATTATAACTTTAAAAATATATAACTTTCTAAATATAATTTTCTAAATACTATAAAGTACTAAAATATATCTATTATATTTTTGAATTGGAATTTAAAAAAGCTATAACTTTCTAAATATAATTTTTATATTTATTGTAATATTATAAGTTTTGATATTTTTATAATTATATAAAATGTAAATATTATTAATTTATTATTTAATCGCTGCTGCATTTGGTAATTAATGAGTCATAAGTATTCCACAAACGTTTCAATTTCTAACTGCAGAACCAGTCGTACAAATCTCTTAAAACTGCTAGAAACCGCAACCACCCGCATCCGCAAACTTCTGCAATCGCAACCATTGCGTTTGAACAGGCCCTAACTTCTAATTAATGCCTCAATCAAACCGAATTAAAACCGGTCGGTTATAGTGTATCATGGTACGAACTAAACCAAACGGTTAAGCTTCCGTTCTTGGCCTTTGGATTATACAACTTTTTGGGCTTGAAACTTTTGTTTAGGATCTATTGGGCTTAGTTCGAAAACTCTCTGATCTTTTGTATTTTTTGTTTCTTTATGTCTGAAGAAAGATTCAACTTTTCTTCTTATTCGAAAAGATCCACCCCAAGAAGATAAAAAAAAGTCCAATTACTTCCAACAAGAAACAGCAGCGAAAGTGAAGTACAATGATTTTAATCTTTCATAGGTTGTCCAGGGCATATATAGTAGGGTCAAATTTTAATATTATTAAACTTAGTAACGAGTAACGACTCCTAATCCACTATGGTCGATTCTAGCTGATCGCTACAGTACTTAAACTCGCATTTCAAATTGTTAACACCATTTCTTCGTTAACTACATGATTCAGTGGTTAGTACAAAAAATTTATTCATACTCTTGGGAACCAGGTTATCAGCTCCGCCTAGGGGAACTCCTGCTCGTCACCAAAACCGGATCTAAAATTTACAAGATTATAAACGTTTTAAAGTTAATTTTTAGGTTAACTTTTCTTAAGTTGATTTGTAGCGCATACATACATGTTGTTGGATCAATGGTCAACATGTATATGCTCCTATACAAATTATTTTTAACATTTGTGTGTTGTATAATATATAATGCATGGTTATGTCCTACATGGATGACCGTTCTTACATCAAGCCGTAATTGACACTTTTGGAATACACTTGATGGAAAGAAAACTAGAAACAATATGAACTCCAAAAGCCTTACAGCGAATAACGGCAAATAAAGTTCAACATTTTGTTTATATTCTGTAGATTCGCGATCTTCAGAACAATATTTATTCTCACCACGACGAAATTGATGATGACGGTGAGTGTATATAATATCTATTAAAAGCAATATGAGACATTATATATACCAAATGATTAAAGTAGTAACGACTAATCACTGATATATACTCATATCATATCTTTAATAAAACTAGATTTTTTAACCGCGCTACGCGCGGATAAGATATTATATATATTTCTCAATTCTAAAAAATAATGTATAATATTATATTATATTATTTAAAAAATAGAAAATAAGACTACATAACATAAATATATTTTTCATATTTTCTTTGTAGAAATCATTATGTTGTTTGATTGTTGTACTTAATTCACATATTTGCATAGATATTTGTGATAGATGAATAACTATATTTTTATTATCAGTAAATAATATATATTTATTATATAATATAAGAAAAATGAAATTATTTACTTTTTAACAAACTTGTCTCATGTTGGGGACTCGGTTATAGACATATCATATTCGAATGAAACATTTTTACACTTATCAATCTTCTTAACAATAAGAAACAAATCTGAATATCAAAACAATATCTCATACGATCTCTTTGTGGAATAACTGCTCTGAAGAAATTGAATTTATGCATCAAAAAGGACTGGAAATGGATGTGCATATGTGTTATCTAAGTCAGCTTTACAAAAAAACTATTTATAGTTCATATATCATTTATGTCCATCCTATTTTTTTGTCCATCATTTCTTAAACATCTTGAAATAAGTAATGCTAATTAATAATAAACTTTTTGCTCACAAAATAAAAATCAAATTTGTCTAATTATCGCTTAATTTGTCTAACTGATATATGTATTTCTCAATTCTAAAAAATAATGTATAATATTGTATTACATTATTTAAAAATATATAAAATATGACTACATAACATAAATATATTTTTAAAATTTTCTTTGTGGAAATCATTATGTTGTTTGATTGTTGTACTTGATTCACATATTTGCATAGATATTTGTGATAGATGAATAACTATATTTTTATTATCAGTAAATAATATATATTGATTATATAATATAAAAAAAATAAAATTATTTACTTTTTAAACAGACTTGTCTCATGTTGGAGACTCGGTTATAGACATATCATATACGAAGGAGACATTTTTACAGTTATCAATCTTCTTAACATTGAAAAAACAAATCTACATATCAAAACAATATCTCATACGATCTATTTGTGGAATAACTACTCTGAAGAAATTGAATTTAAGCATCAAAAAGGACTGAAAATGGATGTGCAGATATGTTATCTAAGTCTGCTTCACAAAGTACTATTCATAGTTCATATATCACTAATGTCCATCCTATTATTTTGTCCACCATTTCTTAAACATCTTGAAATAACTGATGCTAATTAATAATAAACTTTTTGCTGGAAAAAAATCAAATTTGTCTAATTATCGCCTAAATATTTTATTAATATGGTCTAAGAAGCTTTTAAGTGATATCATAGTTTAATTTATTAGTTTTTTTGTTAATTTTTAGAGGTTTTTGTATTTAAGATTTTTTTCCATATTAAGCTTCTATTTCTTTCACAGAATTGATATATATATATATATATATATATATATATATATATATATATATATATATATATATATCATAAAAATTACCATCAAATCAGTTTTACTTATTTATTATTTTGTTTTAACGAAAATACACTTTTTAAATAATTTAATTTAAAATAAAATTATATACTAATTTGCTGTATTTTAACAATTTCATTGATTTAATTAATTTGCTTTGGTGGATAACTTAAAAAGTTTTCATATGAATCGGGGAAAGCAAGCTTATGTTGTTATATTATATTTATTTTGTGTATATAGAATCTATATATAATGCTAGTGTAATAAATAAAGAACATTATTTTTTGTAAATTCAAAAAGATACATTATTACAATTTAAAATGAATCAAAATTGAATAAAATGGTAATTAAATATTTGTAAATCTAATTGTTTAGTTGGATTCTCATGAAAAAAAATCGATTGGTTAAACAAATGTTTCAAAATTTGTTGTGGTATTGTTTTGTCTATAAATTATAAAATTTATTGAATTAATATATTTAATTATTGCATCCTTAAATAATATTTTATTAAGACATTAGAAAAATATGTTTTGAGTTGTTTTGTCAAATTGTACAAAAATCTATGTTTTTTCATATTTGTAACTTCAAAAAGATACATTATGATAATTTGAAATTAATCAAAATTGAATAAAATGGTAATTAAATATTTGTAAATCTAATTATTTTTTTATCTTGTTTAGTTGGATTCTCATGAAAAAAAATCGATAGGTTAAACAAATGTTTCAAAATTTGTTGTGTTATTGTTTTGTCTATAAATTACAAAATTTATTGAATTAATATATTTAATTATTGCACCCTTAAATAATATTTTATTAAGACATTAGAGAAGTATGTTATGAGTTGTTTTGTCAAAATTTTACAAAAATCTATGTTTTTTCATATTTGTCACAAAAATTTATATGTTAAACTTACTTTTACAAAATTCTTAACTTTGTCACGAAAACAAAAATCTATGCTTTTTCATATTTGTCAACGTTCTCACACTTTCTAAGAATATATTAGCTTAGTCACTTACTTATATTTTTTTAAAAAACAAAGTATCGGAGTCTTGAAAGTTGAATTCATATTATTGTAAATGTACATAAGAGTTTGTGATTATATACTTAGTGGTTCTTGTATATGTGTCCAAGAAAGTTTCGATGGCTTAGTGGTAACTGTCCTATATATATATCATACTAACCCGGGTTCGATTCTCACATTCGCATTGTTTTTTTATTTTTTACGAAAAATAAATGAGATGACATGGCAATTTCGGATTCTCTGATTGGTTGATTTTTCTATCCTATGTGGACACCCTCTACATGGCTTATATGCCCCTTTTAGTATATGTGTCCAAGAAAGTTTCGATGGCTTAGTGGTAACTGTCCTATATATATATCATACTAACCCGGGTTCGATTCTCACATTCGCATTGTTTTTTTATTTTTTACGAAAAATAAATGAGATGACATGGCAATTTCGGATTCTCTGATTGGTTGATTTTTCTATCCTATGTGGACACCCTCTACATGGCTTATATGCCCCTTTTAGTATAGTATAGATTAAAATAGAAGAAATTTTCATATTTGAAAATAATTATTTTAAAAAGTACAATCAAACTATAGAATATGCTAATGAAAATCAAGAGATAAATATGAAAAGTAGACTAAAATAACTTTGATATGATGCTCAACAAAAAGTAATCAGGTGATGTATTGGATAATGATAACAAATAAAAGATTATCAGTAATGTTCCAAGTTGTTATTGTATTATTTACAGTTGAATTATCATTATTTATACTTTCTAGCATTTCTATTGGTATATGAAAAGCTTCCTCCTGTGACCACATAATTGTTGGGATTGGGAGTTGTGTAATTGTGTTATTGTCATTTACAAAATTAAACTTTGTAGTTTCTACCGAAAATGTTATGTTAGTGGATGTTCGTTTACTTTATGGATTTAATTATTTCAACCAACATTTATAACAAGAAATTCAAACTATAGTCACCTGGTATTAGTTTCTTTATTAAGAGAAAAAAAACTTATGTATTGGATTTTGTCAGTATCATTAAGACATGGTTATGAACAAAATGCATAGATCAAATACTTGTTTGAATTATGTGCTTGTATTGCAGACAAACACTTACTACACTAGGGGTGGGCATTTTATCCGAAATCCGAAGTGGCACCCGAACCCGATCCGAAAAACCCGAACCGAAATCCGAACCGAAGTAGCAAAATATCCGAACGGGTATTGAATTAGAAGAGATTGGATATCCGAACCCGAACGGGTAATATCCGAACCCGAATGGATATCCGAAAATAACCGAACATATGATAATTAATCTTATATTTATAGTTTACATCTTTCATTTTATATAAAATATTTATATTGATACTACACATACTTTAAATTCATATGATATACATACAATTACGTAGAAGATGATTTGCTATTCGCTTAAAATGCATGTCAAACTTTTTATTTCAGCAATTAACAAAAAGTTACATCCAAAATTTAAAAACAATAACCAAATTAATGTCTTTTTAGTTTGAAAATGTTATGTCCAAATATATTAACCATGCAATCTATTAAAAATAAAAAATAGTTAAGTGAAAAGTTATATATTTAAATACAAGAAATTTGAGAAATGAAAATTTTCATTTTTTTTTCTTCAAAATCTAAATATCCGAACCCGATCCGAAATAACCGAAACCGAACTTAAAATACCCGAACCCGATCCGAAGTACAGAAATACCCGAACGGGTTCTACACCTCTATACCGAAATACCCGAAAATCCGAAATACCCGATCCGAACCCGAACGGGTACCCGAACGCCCACCCCTATACTACACAGTAAAGCCTAACGAGCAAAAACACATTTAATAATTTAACCCTGACTTAACAATTTGTTTTGAAAATTTCTACTGGATTGTTTAACTTTATCATAAGACAAATCGTGGTCAATATCACATGAACTTATTTAATGATGTCTCTTGAGAGCTAAAACATACCAGAGAAGAAGAAGAATGCTAATAGTGTAAACATTATTCAAACTGTTTTGCGCTCCAACGTTCGGAAATACAATAGGGATACTCGTGATTCATCCAACGGTCACAATTCTCCATGTGAATCTCTTCATGGCCTTTTGTGTAAAATTTCAAAAATAAAATTATTCTCTTTTTTTCACTACTTCTATAAATAAAGGTTGATAATTTTTTCAGATCCCACAAATTCTCAGAGTTTTTTCTTTGATTAAAGTAAAAAGGAAAATATCTTTTTGCAGCTTCCTGTCTAAGTGAAGCAACAATAGTAAAACAGTGTTTTTTATTTATTCACCTTTATACCATTACAAGTCAAAGTTACCTCCTGTCAGGTTCCTTTGTCTGAGAAAAAAAATCTTTATTTTTAACCATTCTTGTGTTAAACTAATCGAAACGATCTTCTCAAAATGCAAAACCTGAGATGGGTTTTGAATATCTTACTTGTTTCTTCTCTTGTTCACACATCATCACAAGCAATCTGCACAAGCCAAGACAGAGCAGCACTTCTAGCTTTCAAATCAAGCATCACCAAAGACACAACTGGAGTTCTATCTTCATGGGTTGGTAAAGACTGTTGCAATGGAGAATGGGAAGGTGTTCAATGCAACCCATCCACCGGGAAAGTCACAAACTTGGTGTTGAGAAACTCCTTGAACGAGCCTACTCTCTACATGAAAGGCACGTTATCACCTGCTCTAGGGAACCTCGGATCTCTCCAGGTTTTGTTCATTTCTGGAACCAAGTTCATTGCCGGCTCGATTCCCAACAGCTTCTCTAAGCTAACTAGTCTTACTCAGCTCGTCCTCGATGATAACTCTCTCCAAGGCAACGTTCCTTCTTGTTTAGGCCATCTTCCGTTCTTGGAGATTCTTTCATTGGCTGGAAACCGTTTCTCAGGTGTTGTCCCAGCGAGTTTGGGGAGCTTGAGAAGCCTCTCTGTGATGATGTTGGCTCGAAACTCTCTCTCTGGTCCAATCCCAGTGACGTTCAAGAACCTTGTCAAGCTTCAGACTCTTGACCTCAGCTTCAATATGTTATCTGGACCGATACCAGACTTCATAGGCCAGTTTCGGAATCTAACAACTCTTGATCTCTCCAGCAACAGATTCTCCGGGGGACTACCGGTTTCTGTTTACAACTTGGGGAAGCTTCAGGACATGTCGTTGGAGAGAAATGATCTGACCGGACCACTCTCTGACCGAATCAGCAACTTGAAGTCTCTCTCTAGCCTTGACTTGAGCAGCAACAAGTTCAACGGTCACATACCAGCGTCCATTACAAGACTTCAGAATCTCTGGTCTCTCAATCTCTCAAGAAACCATTTCTCTGATCCTCTGCCTGTTGTAGGAATCAGAGGGTTTCCTTCTTTGCTGTCCGTTGATCTTTCCTACAACAACCTTAATCTTGGAGCAGTTCCAAGCTGGATTAAAGACAAGCGACTCACGGAGATTAACTTAGCTGGTTGTAAACTGAGAGGAGCCTTTCCGAAGCTAACAAGACCACACGACGTGACGTCGCTAGACTTGTCTGACAACTTCCTCACTGGTGATGTTTCGGCTTTTCTCGCTAATATGACTAGTCTTCAGAGAGTGAAGCTCTCGAAGAACCAGCTCAGGTTTGATCTCTCAAAGCTCAAGTTGCCAGAAGGTGTCTCTTCCCTTGATCTAAGTTCAAATCTACTGACTGGCTCGCTTTCAAGCCTGTTAAACGACAAGACAAGCCGTTTCTTGGAAGAGATCCATCTCAGCAACAACCAAATCTCAGGGAGGATCCCTGATTTCTCAGAGAGCTTGAACCTGAAAGTACTCAACATAGGAAGCAACAAGATCAGTGGACAGATCCCAAGTTCAATATCAAACCTTGTTGAACTTATGAGACTAGACATCTCAAGGAATCACGTTTCAGGAGTCATACCTCAGAGTTTAGGACAGCTTATGCAGCTGAACTGGCTAGACCTCTCGATCAATGCACTTACGGGAAGAATCCCGGATAGCTTGTTGCACATCAAGGCGATGAAACACGTGAGTTTCAGAGCCAACGGATTGTGCGGACTGATTCCACAAGGAAGACCGCTCAACATCTTTCCTGCTTCTGCTTATCTTCATAACCTTTGCTTGTGTGGCAAGCCGTTACCACCTTGCAGGAAGACAATGAAGTGAAAAGAAACATACATTTTAAGGTGGCCAGTCCAACGCTGACTTGATTGATCTCAATCCTATCATTTTACGTAATTCTTGAAAAATAGATGATATCTTCTATTTGTCTTTTTCACTCGCTTTCTTATTATTCTATTGTTTTAATCTCTACTTGTATACTTCTGTTTCCATCTAAATAAATTATTATCACTTTGATTCAACAAGCGGAACACAAACTGATTAAAACACTGATTCTAAACCATGAGATAACTTCCGATTCTACATCATTCAAAAACAAAAGGCATTACCATTCTGTGAACTACAAAAACTTCCCTTGCTCACAGCTACCTTCAGATAACTAGTTTAACGGAAACTAAGGTTTAAAATATACAATGCACCAACACGATAAAAAGCTAAGTCCATTTCGATGAGATCATACCCAAAGAAAGATTAAGATATCTAGTAGTCATCCAAAATCTCATCTTCTGCTTCTTCTTTACCATCAGGTTCTTTGTTTACAACTTCATTCTCCTCAGCCTCGTTAGCATCATCAGCTTTTTTCTCTTCAGCATCATCATCTGATTGCTTCTCCTCATCCTCTTCCTGAAAAAGTCACCATATCATTTTAGGACTCAATACTCCATTGTAAAGTGAGAAAAAAAAAGACAAACAATTAATAAAGGAAACACATACTTCCTCATCAGCATCGTTGCTCTCCAGTGACTTGTTATACTCTGCCTTAAGTTCAGCAGCCTTATCCAAATAAACTTTCTTTTCCTAAATGATCAAATAACACAACCAGAGTTAGACCACAATAAGCAAATCAAAACAAAGAACAGAGCAACTCACTTCCTCAGTCAAAGACTTCCACTTCTCACCACCCTGCTTTGCAACCTACGATCATACAGAAAGCATAGACTATTAAATCTTCATAAACACTAGCACGCTAATCATGTAAAGTAACAAACTTGGTTAAGACCTACGACCAATAAAAAAAGCACAGTCTATTAAATCTTCATAAACACTAGCATATCATAGAGAAACCATAGTCTACTAAATAATCATAAACACTAGTATGCCAATCATGTAAAGTAACAAACTTGGCTACAGCATACGAACATATAGAACGCATAGTACATTAAATCTTCATAAACACTAGCATGCTAATTAATGTAAAGAAACAAACTCAGTTACAGCTTACATCCTTAACGTTAGAAGAAGGATTCTCTTCTTTGAAAGTTTTGCGGAAATCATTCCTGCAAAATCGAAAGACAATGTCAGCATCATCACCCCCCTAACAAAACCAAACCAATTGTGTAAAGCACGAAGATTACATGAAAATGAAGAAGGCAGTAAGAGGACGCTTGGGCTTGTTAGAGGTAGTAGATGATCCCTTCTTATTCTTATCATCCTTGGCCTTCCTAACTCTCTTTGCCTTAGGTTCATCAGATGTTGACTTCTTCCTGAACAATATAAACAACTCAATATCAAACAGCACAGAGAATCAGAAGTAAGGTTTTACCTCTCTACAGGCTTCTTCTTAGCCTCAGCTTGCATCTCAACAACTTGAGCTTCTGCAAAAAGTAAAGAGATAATCTAATCACAACTCAGTCACTATTATGAACACTCGAAAGAGAGAGATAGATTTACCGAGATTGACTCGAATTTTAGCGTCGAGGCTGCAACTGTGCATACTTATAAGCGCAACAGCTACGTTCTTGCTACATCCTTCACTGAAAAAAATCGAATCAATTCACAAAACCGTATGAGAAAACCCCCCAAATCAAATCTTAGATCGGAATCAAAGTAAACTAGTACCATCGAGCGAAGGCGCTGCCGTCTTTAGCGCGTAGCAAGGTATTGCTGTTGTTTTTCGCGGTGGATTCATCTTTCGTTTCAGCTTCCACTCTCTTCCTCTGCTTCGCTGCGTTTGATTTCGACGATCCACCACCACCACCACCGGCCATCTCTTTCGTTTCGACGATCGGTAAACGAGAGGATAAAAACTCTGTTGCGATAATTTTCTCGGCGGAGAATATTCGATTCGATTGAGGGAGAAGAAGTTTCAGAGGAAGAGAAGTGATTTAGAGAGGGAAACGAAACTCGTTTTTCCCGCCAAAAAAATTATTGTTATGTGTGCTTTTTTTGACACGGATCAATGAGCTGGCGATCTAATCCACCGTTGGTGTGGCGTTAGCTAGGAAAATAAACGGTTTGGATTCGCTTCTGCTGCTATTATTTTAATTAGGCCTTTTGGGGGTAAAATTGTTGGGCTGTAAGGGCCCATTTTATTTAATAGCTAGATATTTTGAGTATGGCCGATAGTAATCTTAAATTGGTCTTCTTGACCAATCGACTCAAAACAATAATGGTTCAGCCCAATCCATAGAGTGCATATAAGAGCATGATTATTGTTACCTACCTCATTTCAGTTTCTCAAACTATAAATTGGTGTTTATTTTCACTTTTTCTTTTTAACAACCAGATTTTCAATTTTATATATAGTAGAACCTCTAAAAATTAATACTCGATAAATTAATAATCTCTATAAATTAATAAATTTTGCATGTCCCAACTTGGACCAATGTAAAATATGACACAAATCGATAAAATAATAAGATAATAATATTTTTAGAACTCTCATGTGAATATATGGTCTTAAAAATATCATAAATTAATAAATGCTATATAAGAACTTACGCATATATCTAAGATAGTCTACTAAATATATATGTCTACTATTGCATGTTTCTTCTTAAAAACAAAATATTTTTGCAGCTCATCTCTGATTTTTCTTATTGCATCAAGAACTTGTGGTGTTGTCTTCTCGAACTACATCCAAAAATTGTGAGGAGTTTTAGAAGCGGCAATTACTTCCTTACATGTAACTGTTTCCACATCATCATCTTCTGGTTCATCATCAACATTAAGAACACTAGCCACAATTTCATCTAAACTTTGAAATTCTAAGCATGTACCATTTTCACCGGGATAATCGAGTAGGGTATTAACATCCATTCTATTGCGATTGCCAAGATTATTAATCATAACCTCAAGTTCATGAATGTCAATTTACTTTTAATTAACATATATAATAGTATATATAATAATTCTCCTAAAGCAACAAAAAGGAAATTTAAATGAGAAAATATGAGCATTACGTAAAACATGAAATTATGTAAATGTAAGAAAAGACAAATTTAAATAAAAAAAGAAAACATAAAAGAATATACATTTGCAGAAAACTTTTGATTCAAATAAAAGAAATATTTGGGAATTTGTGAAATTTCACTATATATCTATAAATTAATACCTCTATAAATTAATAAAATTTTAAAGTCCCAACATTATTAATTTATAGAGGTTATACTGTACACATGTATTTGTTTTACATGATTAGTGATTGATATCGCTGACTATAAAAATTGTTTAACTAAACTTCAAATTATTAAACTATTCTCTCTTTTCCACTTTTTCAGTTAAAATGATTACTAATAAATCAGATTGAAGTTATAACATCATCATTTGATGGAATAGATAGATCTAATATAAAAATTTATACTGTCATGTTCCTTTGCTCGCTTTCCATCTCCTAATCTGGATGCTCTCGTGCCTTCTCCCCTTCCTGTTGATCTTTACAAACTAATCTCATGGAAGCTTCCCAGGGATCTAGAGTTGCTCTTGCTTACTACAGTGTTTCGCCAGATATGCGTCCACTAGGACCAAGTATTCTGAAATCACAATTTTATTAACCTATTAATCTGTTGTTTTGTCTGTCTGTTAGATTTTTTGTTTGATTTTGTTTTGTATATGATTTGCTTCAAGGTGTTGTTGGTTTGTGTTCAATTTCCCATATGAAATTGTTCGAACTCATGCCACAGTTGTGCACATTTTTGGTTCCGAATTTGCCAAGCACACAGGTCGTGGAACTATTGTTGTTCATGGCGGTGATGATAATACAAACCTGAATATTCAAATGATTCACTAAAAATGACGCATCAATTACCAATTTTTAAATACATTCAGTTATATTATTTTTAAAAAGTTTATGAGAATATGCAGAATATAATATAAGAAAACTGCAGTCCTCTCTCATTGTTCCAAGGTGGACAAATTACAATGCTTAGTTTTTTGAACATTGATTTAAAAAGCTATTACACATGCATTATGTAATTCTGTTGAATACATTGTGGGCATTAGTACCCAAAACTATTGGAGAAAAAAAATGTTGTTGATATTGACCTCTGACTTTTTTAATGATAGATATATTTTATGATTATCCATATTCACATTTGGAAACAAATCTTTTGTTGTTGGTATTTCTTTACAAACCATCTTCACAAGTTTAGATGGGATGAATCAAAAGTAAAGTGGATAAGCTGGAGTTTGATAGATAGGCCCATCTTTGGTCCATACGAATTTGGTTTGGATATGTTCACACACTCACAAGTATCTTTATATATCAGAAGGTCTCTTAACAGTTCTTCAACCACAAAGAATCATGAAGCTCAAACTCCTCTCTAGTTCTCTTCACTTGTTTCTTCTGCTTTCAGTTTTCATCTCAGATGGTATTTACACCGTGTATTCATCAAGAAACCTGCTTCAGACCACCGAAAAAGTTCCATGTCCATTGAACTTTCAGTTTATGAACTACACGATGATAACAAGCCGATGCAAAGGTCCCCATTTCCCACACGTGGAATGTTGTGATGCCTTCAAGGAATTTGCATGTCCTTACAGAAATTACATCAACGACGAGAGCACTGATTGTCTAACCCTTATGCTCAGCAATATCAAACTTTATGGTGGATACCCGGTTGGATTGTTTTCAACCAATTGCCTAGCCGGCAGACCACTTATTGATTGCTAATAATGTTTTTCATAAACCGGGTGGTCCTAATGTTCTTCATATATTTTATGTTCTTCAATAATGTTTTCTATATGTTATGTTTTAAATCTTTTGTTATAAATATAAGATTGACATACATAATTTTAAGTTTTCAACGTAGAAGTGTTTACGCGAATGAAGTAATGAACATGAACATGAATATATGTTATGTTTTAAAAATTATGTTATAAATATAAGATTGACATACATAATCTCAAGTTCTCAACGTAGAAGTGTTTACGCGAATGAAGTAATGAACATGAAAATATGTTTTTTTATATGCAACATAAAAATATTTTATATTTTTTTAAAAAATGTTATAAACATGAATATATATGTTATGTTTAAAAACTTTTTCATAAATATAAGATTGACATACATAATCTCAACCTAGAAGTGTTTGTGCGGATGAAATAATGAACATGAATGATTGATATTATTATCTCGTCCAAGAAAGAAACAAATCTAAAACGTATTTTCAGTCATCTTCTTATCTGTGTTTATCTGTTATGGGAAGTTCGCAGCACACCTGGAACTTCTGTCCATGTAATGCAGCAGGCCCATCTATAGCCCATAAGAACTTAGTTTGGGTCTGTGCACACACTCACTCCAGTGTCTTTATATATTAGAAGTCTCTTCGTACTTTTTCAACCACCAGAAGAGAATCATGAAGCTGATCATCAAACTCTTCTCTAGTTCTCTTCCCTTGTTTCTTCTGCTCTCACTTTTCATCTCAGATGGTGTTTACACCGTCTATTCATCGAGAAACCTGCTGCTTCAGACCGAAAAAGTTCAGTGTCCAATTGACTTTCATTATCTGAACTACAAGATCATAAAAAGCCGATGCAAAGGTCCCCTTTACCCACCCCTTCAATGTTGTGCTGCCTTCAAGAAGCTTGCATGTCCGTACAGCCCATACCTTAACGACGAGAGCACCGATTGTCTGACCGTTATGCTCAGCGACATCAGCCTCTATGGTGGATACTACCCAGTGGGCTTGTTTGGAAACATCTGCCTACAAGGCAGACAACATATCGATTGCCCATAAAACGGATGGTCCTAATGTTCGTCATATATTTTATAGTGGTCTTTATATATGTTATGTTTTAAATAATCTGTAATAAATATAAGATTTACATACATAATCTCAACATACAAGTATTTACGCGAATGAAAAAATGAACATGAATGAAGTAAAAAAAAACATGAATGAAGTAAAAACAAACTAACATGATGAAGTAATGATAATTGCATTATATGTACTTTTTCATTTAAAAAATAGTTACAAATAAATAAGAATTGATGCTGATCTTTATTTTAGATGGATTTTATGGTTATCCATATACATGCATGTAGCACCAATATATTATCTGTTGTTGGTATTTATTTTCTTACCATCTTCACAACTTAGATGGGATGGAATCAAATCTGGAGTGGATATGCTTGAGTTTGTTAGATGAAGTTACCAGAAAAAAACATAGGACAATCGAGAAAGATATTTTTTCTTTATTTAATTAATCAAGAAAGACATTTGAAACATTTATTCAGGACCGATTCTGAGATATTGGGACCATAGGAAAATTAGTAAAATTTGGCAAATTTTTTTTTCTTATAAATTTGGGAGTCTATGCTTATGTAATCTTTTTTCAAACAAAAAAATTAGACAATTTCAAGGGAATGTTTCATCTGGTTTTGCCCAGAACAGTCCCAACATTTTTGCAGTCATTTTCTTCATCATTTTCCTCTGTGTATCTGAAAAACTTTGTTATCTTGCTCACAGATGACTAAGAGTCTACTTCTTCTTGACTCTAGTTGTATGAGCGTGAAGTCAGTCTTTTCCCTGGTTAATCACTCTAGAAGAAGAAGTTTAAACTGATTCAGACAAAGAGGTTGGTGCGATAAATCTTTTGACACTTATAAAAAAGAGATTCTTAGAGAGAGAAAACCATCCATAAAAGCTAGGGAGATACATTTGCACTCTATGGTTCATGGAATGGGAAACCAAGGTGGACACACGGCTATAAGTCCCAAGGCCATGGTGCCTTGTATAGAGTTGTAGAAAGAAAAAGTTGCAGTACCACCAATAAAGCATAAACGCACCAAAAACATTTTCGAGAAGACAGCTGACAACCTCTACGAAATCTTCCAGCATCGAGAGCGTATGGGACCATTGTCCTGTCCAATTCAAAAGGGGAGGAGGAATTTCCAGTGAACAGGCAAAAAGTGAAACATTACTGGGCAAGAGCAGAAATCTTCATAGTATTAGTAAAATCCAAGCATGATATTCAATTGTTCTACATTATATATGTTCCCCTCTTGTTATCGTTTGTCAAAACTGTATAACTACGAACGCGGTTTGTAATCCTTTACTTAATAACAAAAAAAAAGATTTAGAACGTTCAAGGATCAAATCCAAGAAACCATGAAAGAATATATTGCTGAGTTGAGAGAACACTGGACATGTGTCTTTCTAAAGAGCAGAAATTCTTAGTATCAACAGCTTTTGTTTTTGTTAAGAGAACCAAATCCACATTAAAAACAAGCATTGATTGGGGACTTGAGGAGTGAGTGATTATCATGAAACTTCCTGAAATGCTAAGTTGAGTTCAAGCACAGTCTTGGCCACCAAACCTCCTCTTCTACACAGATACATAAGGTTCTTACAACATTAATGAGAACTATAAAAAATCTTCACCGTTCACTAAGTTACAGTGCTTACCTTGATAGAGAGGGAAGGCATGCTTTGGCTTTCTCTAGTTCCACAAAGCAACGACTGTAGCGCTCGATCCCACATTAGCAAGTTTAAACATGTGTTGTTCAGTTAAGAGTATACATAATGGCTTTAGATATGCAGCTAAGGTTGAGAATCACACCAACCTTTGCTTAGCTTGGATATCTACACCAACAGATGCTGGAGCTGACAATGTTGAGTAAATTGGCGACCCATACATTCTAACCAGCTTAAGCAGCAAGTCAAGAGAAACGCTCAGATGCCTAAACATAAGATACATTGTTAGAAAAAATATGAGCATATACTGCTTTGCCTCCATCAGACATAATCAACTTAGCAGGAAGACTCTGCCATTATTTCTTATGGAAAAGTGGATGCTTACTGATCCATGTCAATCTCTATGAGACCTGTTAGAATGGGAAGAAGGGAGGTACAAGTATCCAGCGTTAAAATCTCATTTCTCTCTGTTATTATAACCAGTACATCCGCGGTAACCTGTAACCAAATGAATAGAAAGAGTTGCTTGAGCTGATAATCTATTTTCAGATGGTCCAGCTATTAATAGAAATACAAGATACTTACAGCATTATCAGCCATCTTCTCCATCGAACCTATTGTGTTTTTTTATATGGTAGAAGGTTTGGTTTGATTATAACGGACGACTTAATTGCATGGGCCCACGAGAGAGATCCCATTATCACATATGCACATGGAGTACACATACAATTCAAAATCTACAACACATCTTCTTTTCGGTAAAGCAGAATAATAAAGACAAGAACAATCATCTTTGTTTGTTTATATAAAACAGTTAATTTTCACTTTTCTCAGTTTAAATTCTAAAAGGTATCCCTTCGTACTCACCCGTACCTAACAAACAATAGAAGTTAAAATCAATAATTGCCACCATGTTCTTCCCTGGCCCTAGCCCAGAGTGCTGGCAACAAACCTGAGTTTTTGTAAATCCAAAAAAAGATCATTAAATGCTAGTTAGTCTCATTGTGATTCAGCCTTCAATTTCTGTTGATTATTTAACTGACAAAAAAATAATTGTTTATTTAACAAAACCCATTAAAATATTATTATTTGTAAACTAAAAAGAAAAGTTTTGACAAATGTTTAAAGTCAAAGGTCAGCGCACACTCCGAATTAAAATCAGACAGAGACTGTTTGATTGATTGAAGACGACGACAACAGGGGAGGAGGAAAGTTTCCTCCTTTCTTGTTCCAATCCAACTTTTTCATTTTTTTCTTTGGCTTTTTTCGTTACCGCGTGATTACGAATCTCGTCCTTATCAACACTCTCATTTTCCTTCTTTTCCTTTGAAATTTCCTTGCTTAAACGCGTTCAGATGAGCATTAAAGAAGAGCAGGGGGGGAGAAGAAAGTAGACTACTTTCGTCCAGTTTCTGAGAGATGTTAGCTTTGAGCAAGGGGGTGGAGAACGGGCACGTGGAGAGACTTGCCGAGAGGTTTTCTCAAGTGGGTGTTGAAGACTCTTCTCGCTCGCTGGAGAAAGACTTTAAAAATGATAACTTGTTGCTGGTCATCAAAGCTGTTGAAGCTGCTGAAACCACCATCAAGCACCAGGTCTGGTCTCTCTTTCTCTATCTCTGTGTCTCTCTGTTTGGAACTGGTTCAGTTTTGTGGGCAAGTAGTACTTCCCTCATTCACTCCATTTGCTGGAGTTTTGTGTATTGATTTGTGTATTAACATGTCTGATTTATTAACCTTGGGGAGAGAATAAACAATGTTCAAGAATTCGCTAGACGGTGGTTAGGTGTCTTATAGAGGCTTATTGTTTAGGCGGACGTCTAAACCGAATTTTTTAATACTTAAAACCAATTTTTTTAAGAAGTCATTTTAGAAAATTCGTTTTGCTTAGACCCGATTTGCTGACTAGGCCGATTTTTAGAACACTTAGAATATGTATCTGGATTGTAGAATTTGTCTCTTGTGGTCCCTTACCATTTGCCACTGCACGTTTACGGTTCAATCCTAAATCTAGAATTCATGTGCAACTAGCATATGGTTTTTGTTTTGTCATATGAGTGTTTTGAGGCATCTAAGAAAGTGTTCTTTCTCTAAACAGGTGGATGAGAATAGCCGTTTAAAGGCTGAACTTCAGAGAAGTACTCTTGAACTTGCTAGATATGTAAGCATTTTGGTTTAAAGAACTAGTGTTTCTCTGAGTATCTTTTTTTCTTTAGTTACTTGTGGTTTACATGTTAGTTTTGCTTTTATTCTCTATCTTTGCCTAGAAATCAGATGAATCCTTGCTCCAAACATCTAATCCTGGAGATCACTCAAATACTACTACTGTCTCTAGCTTGGCTCACAGGCCAGTTGAACGTGAAGAGACTGTGATCAAAGCTTCAGATGCCGATTCATTAGGCATGGTTGTTGTTCACAACCATGTGAATTCTAATGGCGAAGAAGCTACTGTGAGTAATCGTTTCCAAAGCCCATCTGAGCAAAATATGGTTAATGGCATTGTCAAAGGAGCTAGTCCCTCTCTTATGAGGTACTGAAACTCAAACTACCACTCTGGTCCATGAACTCAAAGTGTGATTCTCACGGTTCAATTTCTGATAGAACGCAGTTGGAAGGAGCGCATGTTACACATTTCAATTTATCTACTCATGGGTTTATGCCGGTTGGAGAAGTAAATGATTCGGACAATGCTTGGAAGCAGGTCTGCATCACACTTGCTATGTTATGATTTTCTTGGTGTAAAATGAAAAATTATTTGCCTGACTATGTAAACCTATGCCAGGACCTCATTCACAAGGTCCATGAAAACGAACAAAGAATTTTGCACTTGAGGAGATATCTTACTGATTGTTCTGTTAAGGTGAGTCCTTAATCAGATGACTTGATCAGATCTATAGCCTTTTACGTTAACCGTTTGTTCATCCTTGCATTCTTTTTATTTTATTTTATTTTATGCCAAAGCATGTGACTAACATTGTAGGTTTCTTTTTAGGAAGCTCAAACTCGCAATGAAAAATATATTCTGGAAAAGCGAATGGCCTACATGCGTCAGGTTGGTCTTTTCCTTCTTCTTCTTTTTTTTCTACATACCTTTTTTTTTCTTCATGTACTGAATCTTTTCAATTTGGAAGTTGTTTTGGGAGCTCAAATTTTTTTTTTTTGGGCTGTTGTAACACAGGCATTTGATCAACAGCAAGAAGATCTTGTTGTCGCTGCATCAAAAGCTCTCTCTTACAGACAAGAGATAATTGAAGAAAATATACGCCTAACATATGCCTTACAGGTACTATCATCTTGTATCTTTGGTACCCTTTAGAGTGAACACTATGAATGATTGAATTTGCAAAATTTGGATTTGCCTCTGGCACCTCAGTGTCGTCAACATTTTGGACCACTTCATAGTGCGACTGAGCCTTTCTTTCTTTCTTTTTTTTCAGGCTACACAGCAAGAGAAATCTACATTTGTATCATACTTGTTGCCTCTTCTATCTGAGTATTCTCTACAACCACAGGTTTCTGATGCACAGTCTATTGTTAGCAATGTGAAGGTCAGTTCCAGTATCTTAAGTGATGTCTCTTGTTATCTTTTCGTCTTTCTGTCATAACTTTTGTCGGAATATTAACATTTTTGTTTTGTTATTCTTTTGTAAATATTTTGCTTTTAGCTTTTATCTTTGATTTCTAAATAACCTATTAGTTTGAGGTGTTTCGTTGCATTAGTGAATAATATTTATAGATATGTTACATTTGTGTTCAGGTTATATTTAAGCATCTACAAGAGAAGCTCCTTCTTACTGAGGTATGTTTACTGTTTCCGTGTCTGCTTCATTTTCGGTTGCACTGACCTTTGATGAATGATTCTTTATAATTCTTTATTATGCACTAGACAAAGTTAAAGGAGTCAGAATATCAATTAGCACCTTGGCAGTCAGATGTGAACCACTCAAATGATTCCCCAGTTGGTGTAGCGTTAACCCACTCAGTACTTTCATATCCCTCAGTGTTGTTATATCATAAGCTTTGAAATGAACTGAGTCTTATATTACTTCTTGTGTTTTCACCAGACGAAGGATTCTCTATATGATCAAACAGCCATGGAGTGGGATTCTAAGCGCTGGCATCAAGATGAGCCAGGTAGCTCAACTATGAGTAGTTTCCAGTTTGATGATTCTAGAAGGTTTTCGCCTCTAGTGAACGGGTTAGTTTTCCACTGCATAGATTGCTATTTCAAACAGTATCCTCCAAACTACTAGCACAAAAAACTATAACTAATCCATACCAAAAGCCGGAACCGAACTAACCAAAATTAACCGAACTTATCCGAAATATCAACAAAATATAACCGAAATAAAAAACTCAAGTAGGGTTTTCAAAAACCAAACCGAACCAAACTTTATTTCGGGTTAATTCGGTAAGATTTATATTGAACCGAGCTAACCAAAAACCGAACTACCTGAACCCGCAGGCCTATATCATAGGGTTGGGATCCTTCATTCACTTTTATATCATCCAAATAACTACAAACAAAACATTTAGCTTCTTCTCTTTCTTAGAGTTGGATCTAATCCGGAAGACTGACTTTGTTACCCATGAGGGGAGAAAAGGAGTGATGGCTACATCTTGCCTCTTTGTTTGTTATTAAATCTTAACTTTTCTTTAAAAAATTAAAAGTCATTTGATTCATTGTGATTGTACCGATGATTCTTGACTTATAAAAACAAGCTGAAAAGTCATTATATTTAATTTGGCAGTTAATCTTGACTCTTGAATCTTTGTGCTGACCCTGCAACTTCCTTGTTATTGGCTAATTATTCTTAATACCCCCTCTTCCTGCACGTTGATTGTTCAAAGGATTTTTTTCCTATGCTTAGTTTTTATAAATTCATGTCCCATCTGGGAGACATGATAATCTCACTTCTCAAAAGAATCAGATTATTCATAGACCAAATAAGGTGTTGTTATGACTATAATCATTTTCTAGCTTCTTAGTGATCTCCTGGTTGTATGCTTACTGAATAGTAGTTTAGATGATTAAATGAGTTTTTATGTGTACCAGTCACTTCCCAGGTTTTGAGATGCCTCAGCAACAACCTGGTACGACTAGTGAAGATGAATCTCGTGGCTGGAAGCAAGTAGAGGACACTCCAGCTAAGCATGTTCAGTTTCTCGAGCCTCTCAGCAAGATAGTGATGGAAGATGCAAAAGGAGAGTCAGATAATACCAAAAATTCACCATATGTGCCTGCGTTTGATGATCCTCCTAGCTCCTCAAATTCTCCTCTTTTGTCTCCCGTTCTTGAAGAACCGTCTTCCTCATCCGATGAGGGTAAGGATTTAATCATAATGGAAATATTAATAATTCATTTTACGGTCTTTCACTTGTCTCAATGTTTTGAACTACTATTCGACAGATGAGGATGATGACCCGTTGCCAGCTATAGAGGACCTACAAATTTCAGGAGAGCCTTATCCTGGACATGAGCTTCAGGCGTGTGGTTACTCTATTAATGGAACAACAAGCTGTAATTTTGAGGTAGGTAAATGTTTTTCTTACTTGTTTTGAGTTGCATCTAAATCTATCTTTCTTTTCATGATTTGCAGTGGGTGTGTCATTTAGAAGATGGATCTGTGAATTACATTGACGGTACATTTCTCTCCTGCTGACAATATCTTTATTCTGGAAGTTTATCTTTCTCTTTTGTTTCTTTTAACTTGATATGGACATATGAACATTAATGCAGGAGCAAAGCAGCCAAACTATCTTGTCACTGCTGATGATGTTGACTTATATCTTGCTATTGAAGTTCAGCCTTTGGATGACAGGAACCGCAAGGTTAGTGTCTTTTTGTATGAATGAGATTCTTCTTTTTTTAGAGTAACTCTTTTCTGCACTGTTATAAAAATGAGGCGCCTAGGGGTAAATCGGGTCTGAACAAAATCTTTTCAAACCGATTTTTTAAAACATCATTCTATGCTTTCAAAAAAATCGGTCTAGGCGCCCGTGTAAATAATAATCCTCAATAAAGTGTCTAACCTCCACCTAGCGATTTCTTGAACATTGCTTTTCTGTGAAAATCAGAATAGACTTCATGCTAAAAGCTCGTGAGAAGATAAGATTAGCTTTTAGCATGAGAACTGCTTTTGGTGTTCTTACAGTATTGTAGCCTGCAGACTTAGTTTAAATTTTTCATGTGGTTTGCATTAATCATTTGCTTTACATTCTGATTTCAGGGGCAGCTTGTCAAGGTCTTTGCCAATGAAAATCGGAAGATAGCTTGCCGTAAGTTTATCCATAAGTGGTTCCCTTAAATCTGAGACGTGCTTGGAGTACATATAGGTAGCAGTAACCCTCTTTTATATTTTCACAGATCCAGAGATGCAGAGCCATATAGAGAAGACTCTTCATAGTGGTCATGCTTCATACAAAGTTTCTGTTTCGGTATTAACATTTTCTATTCCAACTCCTATGTTTGGGATATATGTATTCTTTGACCTTTTTTGGATTAATACTTCATATGCATGCGGCTTTGAACAGACTGGTTTCTTGAATATATGGGAAGAAGCTATGTTATCTATTAAGAGAGAAGGTTACAGTATCAAGTGTAGTAACGATATCATGGTTGCAGAAAAGTTCTCATCTTCAACTTCTGTAAGACCTTCTGCCTTATTTGTCTCTGTCTTTTCTTCTCATAATAAAATAAATCGCCGTCTGGGACTAATATTAAAATATTGATTCTGGTACCTCTCTAGGTAACAATCCCGTTTGGGCAGCCTGAAGAATTTGTTATAACTGGTTCTAATGGTACTGAGTATACTTTACGAGGAGATCATGGATCAGCAGACCTTTGCTGGTAAGTAGAACTCAACTTTCTTGCAAAAGTGGAACGTAGACCATAAGAACGCTTCTAGTTTGATGATCCTGATGCAAGTTGTTTAGGTCAGTTTGCGAGTTTAAAAGCCGATTTATTCAGTATATGCATCTCATCTTGGTCCATTGGTTTGTGAGCTTGTCTAAAAGTGGAATCTCAGTAAGAATTAGATAGACAAGTGTAGGGGATAGAATCACACTGTGATCCAATAAATGATACACTATTGTTCAATCTATGTCTGTTTCATATCCCCCATTATAAGGTACTAGGTGATTTTCCCGTGCTCATGCACGGATATAAATGTTTTTGAAGTAAATATACTATAATAATTGATTGCTATTTACTTTTAATTTTAAATTAATTTATAATTTGTATGCATCATTTATATTTATAATATTATATTGCTTTAATAATACATATGATTTTATATATGTTATATTTAATCGGTTTTGTTGTTTGTACAATCAATTTAAATATCATTTGCGTAATTGGGATTGCATCTCTGAATTCAACTATAATATTTTTTATTCTAAATATATTAAAATTTTGATTAATTTCTTATTTGCATTTAGGTGGTTGTTGTCTTAAATATGTAAATATATTTTATGAAGATTATGTATAACTTCAGATATATTGTGTTTAGAATAAAAAATAATAAAATAAACTAAAGTGTCTGATTCCAAATTACATAAATTAATATCACGATAATATTCTCAAGTCTCATGCATATATATAAATTTTAGAAAAAAACTAAATCGTAACAGTTAATTAATATTTTATTTTCATTTTAATATGTTTTGAGTTGTTCTATAATTTATATTTATAAAATAAATTACTATTCTAATAAAATTATATATTTTTATCGTAGTTAAATCTATGATTTTAGATATAAGTTAGATTAGTCGAATCATTCCTGTTGTGAGTATATTGAGTTACTGTTATTCTTTCAAATTCAAATGAAATATAATTACTTTTTATTATAACCAAGTCAAATCAAATCAATTTTATTTATCGTTTAAACATGTATGTATTTTCATAATATTTATCAAATTATATATTGATGTTTTTTAAAATCTATTAAAAAATAAAGTGATGCTCAATAGGAAGTTACATACATAAGTAGGTGATGCATTTTTGGAAGTTCATGAACTCATATTAATATTTACAATAATTAAAATAATTTATAAATTCTAAATAACTTTATGCCTTTGATTTATTGAATGGAAACTAAAATTTATTCTAAATAACTTTATGCCTTTGGTATTTTGATTATGTCTATATTAAGTTACACAAACATAAAATTTAAAAGAAAATTTTATATTAAGAAAACAAATAACTTTAATAATGATAAAATATAATATATCTATTTTGCAACTATTTGATCAAACAATTTTTTTTTGTCTTTAATATCTCTTAAAAATAAGCAGTAAACAAAATTGTTATTTTATTTGAAAATAATATTATATAAGTAAAATATAATTTATCAATATTTTTTTGATGTAATTGGAAGATATTATAGTCAAAACAATATATGAAAAATAAATAAAACACTTCAATAATACTAATTATAAACTATTTTTAGTCAATTAAACATATATCAGTTTATGTTTCTCAATTATTTTATTTAATCTTCTAAGAAAATAAATAGATATGTAAAAATACTTCTATTAGTTTGAATTTTTTTGTATTGTTTAAAATTATGTTTTAAAAGAAATATTATTTCTTTTTCTAATATCAAGATTATCTGTGTAAATTTTTCTTAATGAAATCAGATCATATACAAATTTATGTTTTTCATCTAAGAAAATATAGATATAAATAAAGTATTTTATTACTTAAAAAGTATATTTTATGTTATATAAAAATATTTTTAAATGTAATATTACTATTTTGTGAATTTTGTTTTTTGAAATCATATTATATATATACATATATTTTCGTTTTCAATTTTTTTTTTTAACTTTATAATTGTTTTTTTAATTATAGGTATATGTTTTTGGAAATTTTTTATTTAAAAGGAAACTAAATAAAAAATAAATAATAGTATTTAATATTTTTAATTCATTAAGGGTATCTGTGTAATCAACCATCGTGAGAGTTAATATGAGAGCGACACATAGGAAATTGACTTCTCAAATAATATTATAAAGATTGATATTTTTGTTGTCTTTGGCAGCTCAAGAGATGCAATAGTACTCACCCTGAGATTGTTTACCATGAGGGTAAATTTTTTTTTTTAATTTCTAGAAGACAATGAGAAGTAATCAGCCACAATTTAGTAGAGATAACCATAAGGTTACTTACTTTTTGTTTTTGTTTTGCTAATTGGTTGCAGGCTCTGCAGAGAAAGAAGGGAAAGAAGAAAGGATTTTTGTTTAACAAATAATAGATTTTTGTATATAGTTTACTAATGGATGTGGCTTATGTCAGTTGCAAATCATTTAGATTTCCCCACCTTGTTGCCTTGTCAAACAATTTATTCATGATAAATGGAAAAAAAAAAAAATGAAAAACAGTTTGTATCTTGTATTTATAAGAACCCTACTAAAGTCACTTCATCACTGCAAATATTAATGCCTCTGCATTCACATTACATTCTATATTGTTAACCTGTTTGGGACACACTAAACAATTAACCTTGAAATACAACACGTGAGGCTTCATTTCTTACTTTTGGAAGTTATTGTGAGAATCTAGAAGAGAGAAACAGTTCACCTAACTCAATGCAAAATGAATTGGTTTAGCACAAAAAGTCGTCTCACACCACTTATGAGGACAAATGGACGGAGAATCACATGTCTCTGTGTAGACGTAACAAAACAATACTACAAATCTCAGCAAGAGTGTTTCAAGACAAGTTAGCTGGATATAGTAAATAAGAACCGGATCGGCATTGAATCTTTGCTACCGAAATGCATTTATGCGCGCTTCACATTAACACCAAACTACCAAACAACTTGTCTTTCCTAGGAATGGACTACTTGCTGGCATTCTTGGATCTCATCATACACGCAATCAACTCATACAATAAAACAAATCTTGTGCTAGGCACATGACCAATTCTAAAATTTAATGGAAAATAAACATTTTTAGGTTAATTTTAACAAATTGTTTTGATAATAATTTAGAAAGCATACAACTTACTTATTTAATATTTTTTTTTGAAAATTTTAGAGATTAAAACAAATATTTCGGCTGTACTCAGAACCGGATCTGATTAGACATTTACAATTTATTAGATTTTATAGAAGAGTGTGAAGTGTAAAACAAACAGATACTTTAAAATTGTGAACACTGGATTATAATAACATTTAGAATAATCATCTATCTTACTAAAACAAAAACTTTTGTTAGACCTAATCTTTATTTTGTAAGTTTTTAAATTAAATACAATATCTACTTTATAGTTAAACATACATTAAATCACTGCCTAACTTTTATTTTGTAAGTTTTTAAATTAAACACACACTTCTAATTTATAGTTAAACCTACATTAAATCGCTAAAATTTCTTTTTTATACTACTAACTATGTTTCCAAACAATATACATTTTTTTATACTACTATCCATATTTCAAAAAAACATTATAATTAATCTTGTGTCCAAACAATATTGAAAAATTCAAAATATTTATAAAACAATGAAAAATAAATAGAACTTATTTATACAGGTTTAAATACTACAAAACATTTCAATCAACAATAAATCAATTAAATCAACAAATTATTTTATTTATATTTCCTAAATAATGGTTATATCATTTATTTAAGTAACATAATAATTCAATAATAGCCATTACATGAAAAGTATATATATATATATATATATATATATATATATAAACGTGATACATTGTACGATAAATATAATAACAAAAATAATTATAAAAATGTTCAAAATATATGTTATCTAAAGAAAATGCTTAACACTAATTGTTAACAACAAACTTAAACCAATTATAATATAAATCAAATTATTAACAAAATAAATTACACAAACAATTAAAATAAAATTAATTAAGCTATATAAAAGGAGTAATATGAACAAGAAATATTTATAGTTCTTCATTATTTTATATCTATCATTTTCTCTATTAAAATTATGTACAAACGTCATAATTTTATAAAATTGTAAAACAATGAATTTTAAAATTTAGATTGAAAGGTGACAAATTATGAAACTATAACAATTTAAATCAAATTGGATTATATATCGATCATCCATCGGTTCAATCGGTTAGTATCAAATTTTAGTGATTTTTTTGAAAATATGGATTTTTTTATAAACTTAAATCGAATTATCGGATCACTGGATTAATCCGTTTGACTGCGGTTCAGTTTAAATTTTAAAGAACTGAATTAAATACAAAAATATTTTAAAACACAAAATTCTCACAAATTAACAAAATATTTGTTAAGTTATTAATAATTTTTTTATATGACAATATTATGCGTTTGCAAAGTGTGGATCAAAATCTAAATACTTTTTAATCTATAAAAAATCACGCCTTAATAAATAACGATAATTTAATTGATAAACAGATAAAGCATGCCTCAATACATTTTTTAATCAAAAGCATACCGGGTCTAGATCTAAGTACTTTTTAATCTATAAAAAATCACGCCTTAATAAATAACGATAATTTAATTGATAAAAAGCATACCTCAATACATTTTTTATCAAAAGCATACCAATTCATTATTAATCGAGTTAACTAAATAATCATAAATTGTTAAGCTGAGAGTGAAGCTACGCGCTCCTCAACGAAATCCTTAATCCGCTGAACTAACTGGCCAGCTTCCGGCAACTCAGGGAAGATATAAAACGCATGGAACATGTTTGGATACTCGACTAGTGTCGCTCTTTTCCCGGATAACTGTAACCACTCACAGTAACTGATCTGCCAATCTCTCAACGGGTCGAACCCGGCCACAACCACCATCGTATCCGGATAATCCAGACCCGATATATCAACCACGCTCGGTTTCGCCGCCTCGTGGTCCCGGTTCGCTCCCTCCGGCAACATCGCCCTCCAGCACCAGTCAGTCCGATCCGGCGAAACTAACGGCATTCCGACGAGTCTCCTCTCCGCCTCCGTCCTCTCTTCTCCGCCGAAGAACGGCTGAATCGAGATAATTCCGACGAGTTTCACGGCGGCGAAGCAACGCGCGCGAGAAACTCGGATCGCCACGTTGTGCGCGATGTTCCCGCCGGCGCTGTCTCCGGCGAAGAAGCACCTCGAGAGATCGGCGTTCGCCGGGAGAACCTCGCCGCGATTCTCCTCGAGGAATTTCACGGCGTCGAATCCGTCGTCGTACTGGGCGGGGTAACGGTGCTCCGGCGCGAGACGGTAGTTGACGGAGACGACGTACGCCGGTAGTTTTCCGGCGAATCTCCGGCACACGTTGTCGTAGGGATGAGTGTTGGGGCTGAGGAAAGCGAAACCTCCGCCGTGGAAGAAGATCACGACGGGGATACGGTCGCCGGAGATGTGCGGAGTGTATAATCGGAACCAGAGGTCGCGGGAAGGATCCACGACGAAGTCGGAGGACGAGACGGAGTCGACTGGTTTGGGGTTGGGAGGAGCGCGAAAATCGAAGAGGCGGAGGAAACGGCGGTTGATGGAGCCGTCGGGACGCTGAGCGTTATCGGTGAAGGTGGAGATAACGGTGAGGGCGATTCTTGTTTTTAACGGAATCGTTAGCTTCTTCTGGTGGTTAGGTTGCGACTCTGTTGCCATTATCTTCTTTTTTTTTACGTGGAGGAGTTTAATGAACTGTGGTTGGACATGCACTTGACTACTTGTGTATATATATGCTCAAAATAAATATTTCCAGCTGTGTTTATTGTTTTTTTTAATTGATAAAGAGGGGAATGGTTAGAAGAACAACCAATGAAGATTATGGTTACGTGTGAAAGATATCATCCATGGAGTTTTGAAAGGAAACACGTTAACAAAAAGAAGAAAGATATAACTAAAAAATCTCGAATCTTTTGAAATACATTTTGAATATGGTTTAAGGGGCATCTCCAACTCCATTCAATTTTCTCCTAAATATAAAATAAAATATATTTTAGTTATACTCTATTTTTTATTTCATAATAGAATTTACTTCATAAACGGAGTAATTCATTCTTTGTCGTTGATTCTTTAATTATGAAATGAAAAATAGACTAAAATTGAAATATTTTTATCATATGTTCTATTTTATTTTATTTTATAGAAAAAAAATAAATTTTACATCGAAGATACTCTAAATAATCACTGTTTCTTCCAGTGTTGTGTTGTTGAAGTTATCCCCAAATCAAACATGGCCAGCGTGATGGAGTCTGATAGTAGGAGCATTCGACATGGTTTGTTGGCAATGAACCATGACATATAGACAATACATCTTGCAGGAGACGTAATTTCATGTAAGAACTGCATCAAATATTCAGTTTCATTCAATTATATAGTCAACTAGGGTCGGCCCGCCCTACGGGCGGGATATTAGTTAATTTGATATTCACTAAATGCTTGAGTTGAAATTTGTTTTAAGATTCAAGAATTTGGTTATCTGTTATGTCTTACTTATTAGTATACGGTGGTATAGTTGTTTTTCGATTATTCTTGCTTTGGTATTGTATCAAATTAACTAATTGTCCAACTCATAATTATAGATGTACAAATGTGGATTTGTGATAAAGTTTGATGACAATACTGTTTTTTTTTAATTCTTATTCATAGTGGAGTGTGCATATGTGAGAAAGAGGCCTATAACAACTTTTATGTTTTTGTGTATGAATTTTAAATATATATTATTTTGTATAATGCATACTTGCTCTACAACATTTGCTTGTAGACTAAAAAAATTGTTTTCTATATTTTTAAAAGAGAAAATATTTAGTCTAGAATATAACATGGACATATGTATTGACTATATATAGAAGTTGGGTGTTATTTTAAAATGACATATGTATAGAGATTTTTCAACCATTACTTCACTGGCACAAAACATTTATAACTGTAAATACCTTCTTTTAAAAGCAAAACTAATAAAAGCGTGTACAACAAATGTATTTTGATATATATTATATGCATCAAGTTATAAAGGTTGGAAACATTGCAAAACTGTTTGGAGCAAAGTTTTTAACTTCGCGATCTTCATCTTGACGTCAGTTCAGTGTCGGCCCTGGTCACAAGCAGAAGAAGCATGGGCTTCCAGCTGACACGATAATAAGTATTTTCGCGGCCACATATTTATAAAAAGTGACTTTAGCCTAGTGGTTCTAAGAGAAATTACCAGTGCTAGAGGTGCTGGGTTCAATTACCCTTAACTGCATTCATTTATTTTGGCCCTAAATATGAAATGGGACACGTGTCACTCCCAGAACGCACGAATTGATGACGTGGCTTCACGGGAGAGAGGCGAACATTTCTTTATATATATAGATAGCCATGGCGCCAAAGTTTGAGATTCAGGTCCAAATAATACATATTTTCCAACGGCCAATGATTTTGTTTGGGCCTGTGGGCTTTACGTTAATTGGGCCGACCAACAACTAATCGAAGTGTTATCGAAAACACTCCCGACCTTTTTCAGCACCGTCGCTAACGCCGCCTGTAGTCCGTCGTCGTCATCACATAAAGCTTCTTCGACGATCGTTGCGCTTCACTTACTCGATTAATTCCTCACAGTCACAGGTAAGCCTCTTTCAAGTAATAGATATCTTTGATTTGGGTTCTCCATGATACCATGTGGTTTCTGTGATAGAAATGTAAAAATTGAAACTTTTTGTCTTGCGTGTGATGTAATGTGTTAGGATTCTCATCTGAGAAGCTATGGGTTGGAAAGCTGCTGAGAAACTCATCAGACATTGGAAGATACTTCGTGGAGATAATGTGAGTGAGAGTACAGTCCCGTTCACACCTCTTCTTCAGTTTGGTTTCGTCTAATGTGGTGTTTGGTCTTTTTATTTAGGTAATGATAATCCGCGGGAAAGATAAGGGTGAGACTGGAACCATTAAGCGTGTCATCAGATCCCAGAACCGCGTCATTGTTGAAGGAAAGAATCTGGTGAGAGAGTTTGTCTTTGCATCTTCTTGTTTTTTTTTTCTTTTCTTTGCTCAATCTTATGCGTTGGGAGTAAGAATATGTACTGATCAGGATCATAGCACTAGCTTAACACTAATCATGGAGTTATCAATCTTCATTTGGGTTCTTATAATTTGACTTCAAGCATCATTTGTTTAGCTACATAGTGATTTAACTTGTTCAAATTGAACTCTTTTCGTTTTGGATGTTCTAGCTTTGCTGCTGGGATAGTGTCTTTGGCTACTCACTGAGACCATGGTCTTTTTCTTCTTCTTCTTCTGTATTGGCAGATCAAGAAGCATATAAAGGGAGGCCCTGATCATGAAGGAGGGATTTTCACGGTAGAGGCTCCTCTTCACGCCTCAAATGTCCAAGTTGTTGATCCTGTCACTGGGTATGTATGATCTCATTTTTGTACTACTCATTTTGCTCAAAGCGAGAAGTTTCTTATATGTCTAACATAACACCATTTCTACCTCAGGAGGCCTTGTAAGGTTGGTGTAAAGTACCTAGAGGATGGAACCAAAGTAAGAGTTGCCAGAGGCACAGGCACCTCTGGTTCCATAATCCCTCGTCCAGAGATTCTGAAGATAAGGACTACACCAAGACCCACTACTGGTATGTAGAGGCTCAACATCTCTATACATGGCATTCTTTACTTATAGTTCACTATGCGCATTTCAGCTCTCTATAAGATCGAAAAGCTTGCTTTTCTTACAGAGGATTAATACTTGGCAAAATCTTTCTTTTTTTTTCGCAGCTGGACCTAAGGACACGCCAATGGAGTTTGTTTGGGAGCAGACATATGATGCTAAAACAGGAAAGGGCATGCCTGATCTTTGAGTCACCTACCTTCTTTTACTGTTTCCGTTCCGAAAAATGTTGCTGCTCCCAAAAAGATTATTTTCCCCCATCCATTAATGTTTGTTTAGGTTCAAGATCTGTGAGATGGAGTTATGTTGAAGAAGCTGATGAAGTTTTATTCTTGTTTCGTTAAAACTCTTGCGAACTTTTCAAGGTGCCAAATAAAAACATTGGGAGAAAGATTCACAGTACAATATTCAGCATTCCCTGTTAGGCCTGTGGTTTTTAATTGAGCCGAAGAAGCTGAACCGAAATTTAGTTTTTGGTTCATGTTCGGTTATGAACCGATTGACACATTTCAACATTTATTTGGTTATCAATTCGGTCTGGCAATCAGCATTTTAAACTAAATCAATTTATTCCAATTTTTCAAACCAAATTAACCGAAAAATATATTTTCAATTCTATAACAAATTTGAAAAACTGAATTAACCGAAATATAACTGAGCTAAATTCAATTTCAAAATTTTGGCTTCTGAATTAACAGGTGGGCAATGGAATTATTTATTTATTTGGGGTCAGAAGTAACAAAGTAAAATATACAAGGACTTATATGTAAATACTTTCGCTTAATGATCCATCTCCGTCTTGTCTTGTTAACAAAGAAAACTCTCTCTCTCTCTCTCTCTCTCTCTCGAGCTTTTCTATAAGATCCCAGACGAAGAAGAGACGATTGATTTGTTCTAACCATGGAGAGACTACAGCGAATATTCGGCGCCGGTGGCGGTCTAGGCCACGCCTCTCCAGATTCTCCGACTCTCGATACCTCGGAG
This sequence comes from Brassica rapa, assembly GCF_000309985.2. NCBI lineage: Eukaryota > Viridiplantae > Streptophyta > Magnoliopsida > Brassicales > Brassicaceae > Brassica > Brassica rapa. The sequence continues at coordinate 3,772,261 of NC_024803.2, read as the reverse complement.
CAAGTTTACATCTCCTCTCTCGCCCTCCTCAAGATGCTCAAACACGGTAAATAATCATCAATCCCTAACCTCCAATTAGGGTTTTGGATTCGTTTCGCTTTACGTGATTCCGTCTTGTTATGGAACTCTAGGGATTCTATGATTATCGATCTAGATATATTAGTTAGTGCCACGTGGATTGCGTAGTGATTTTTTGTGATGATAATATCGCAGGTAGAGCTGGAGTTCCGATGGAGGTTATGGGATTGATGCTCGGAGAGTTCGTGGATGAGTACACTGTGAGAGTTGTGGATGTATTCGCGATGCCTCAGAGTGGGACTGGTGTTAGTGTTGAAGCTGTTGATCATGTTTTCCAGACTAATATGCTTGACATGCTTAAACAGACTGGCAGGTATATAAAGTCTCTTTCACCAATCTACTTTTTATAGAATGTATAACAAAACCTGGTTTGGATCTTTGTTTTTCAGACCTGAAATGGTGGTGGGTTGGTATCATTCGCATCCTGGGTTTGGCTGCTGGCTTTCCGGTGTTGATATTAACACTCAACAGGTATGTACTGTGTTTGCTGAGTTGATACTTGGTCTATGTATACTGTGTTAATGGCTGAATCTTACTCCTTGCGTCCTATACCTTGTTGTGACTTGTGATTGGGTTTCTATTGTGGAAATTGTGTATAAGACTTGTGTATCTTTATAGTTTGGGTTGGACTATGTATGTTTATAGTTGACATCTATGTGCGTTTGATCTGTTGATACTTGGTGATGCAATCTCATTGACTGAACATTTTGTCTTCCATACTGTATTAGTGTCTCAGTATTACTCCATTGTGTCCTATACCTTGTTCTGATTTTGGGTTCCATTGTAGAATTTGTGTATATAGTTTGGATTGGATTATGCATATTCATTGTTGAACATCTGTGTGCTTTTGTAGAGTTTTGAAGCTTTGAACCAGCGAGCTGTAGCTGTGGTGGTTGATCCTATTCAGAGTGTGAAGGGCAAAGTGGTGATTGATGCCTTCCGCTCGATTAACCCTCAGACCATTATGCTTGGGCAAGAGCCTCGTCAAACAACGTCCAACCTTGGGCACCTGAACAAACCGTCGATCCAGGTAATCACATCATGAAACGTGGTTTTTTTGTTTTTCCTTAAAGTTCCCTGATACTTGCATTTGGATACTACTATGCAGGCATTGATTCATGGATTGAACAGACACTATTACTCAATAGCCATCAACTACAGGAAGAATGAGCTCGAGGAGAAGATGTTACTAAACCTCCACAAGAAGAAATGGACAGATGGTCTGACACTAAGACGCTTTGACACTCACTCCAAGACAAACGAACAGACGGTGCAGGTAAGATAAAACAGAGTAGATTGCAATCTTTATACTTGTTCAAACATGTCACATCATGTTCATGGACACTGGTGTTAAACAGGAAATGTTGAGCTTGGCTGCTAAATATAACAAGGCGGTACAAGAAGAGGACGAGTTGTCACCAGAGAAACTGGCTATCGTGAATGTGGGAAGACAAGACGCAAAGAAGCATCTGGAAGAACATGTTTCCAACTTGATGTCTTCCAACATTGTTCAGACACTAGGCACCATGCTTGATACTGTTGTCTTCTAGAGAGCTTCTTCACTCGCTTGCCAGTAGTACTCTGTTTCAATCAGTTGAGCTTTGTTCTTCTTCTGCGTCTCTGTGTTTTCTGTTGAATCTTCTCTTTATGTTTTATCTCCTAGCACTTGATAAGGTTGTATTGTACTATCTGACTTCGTTCTTTTCATTAAGGCCATGGGTTAATTTATATTTCTTTCAGAACTAAATATGCTGAAATTTCAGAATGTTAGAGCAAATAGGAATCAAAACGTCTAAAATATTAATATCTTGCTGGTTAGTATACAAAATTGTGCCAAAGGATTTGTGAAGACGGGAGCTTCATGTTAAGAAGCAAACAGAAACTAAAGCGTGCTCCAAAGGCAAGCCACAGGGCATGGACTATTAGCGGTCTTCGGGCATCAAACAAGTCCGGCTTTGAATATAGACCAGTCACTCAAACAGAGCACAGTGGTTTTGGAATCTTTGAATAGAGGGCTGGTTAAAACCCGGTGTCGAAACAAGTCATGAAGACCTTTGAGACCATGGTTCTTGCAAAAGGGATGTAGCTCAAGCTATACCTGCAGTTTTAAAGAATATAAGGATTCACCACGAATGACAGATCTTGTGAGTCAGAAACCATACAAGTAGCATTCAGTCCACCAACGCATTTCTAGTTCAGGCTAATATATGTTCTGATAAGTAAAATCATGAAACTAGATTATGAATGCATATGAGAAAGTGATAACAGTTCACATACCAAATAAGACCAGAGAACTCAAGAATGATAGCCAGCAGAGTCAGTAGCTTGTTACGAACCTGTACAGAAAGAAAATTGACAGATGTTTATATATAATAACGAATTTTCACAACTTAGTCTTAACTTTTAACCAAACTATGCTCTGGAAATTTCCTATCCTCCTGAAGATTTAATTGAAAACCCGAACTTACATAGAGAGCGCAAAACAAGGCAATGATAATGCTGGCTAGATACAAAGCAGTAGCGTAGATACGAGCTGGGTCAAGCATCATCGTCACCTGCCTCTGTGGGCCTATAAGGAATGCTGTGCTGCCATACAAAAAGGACAAGAAACTTAAAATACTTGTCCACACTGCAGACTTACTTAACCAGATGCAACATTACAACAAGCTAAACTAAAAAATTCCAAGTACGGACCTGCCAAGTGCCATCAAATTTCCAAGAGTGAATGTGATGCCAAACTTGACCGGATTGAAGAAAACAAGCATTGACTGCATTGTCACACAGGTATAACGATAAAGAGTTATATCACCACCATAAAAGCATCTCAAGGTCACATATGATTAAATAAAAAGGATTCCTTTTCTATTTAAGATGAATAAGATTTGCACTTACCAAAAGTGTACAGGTCAATCCTGCTGACAAGCAAATTGCAAAGCCATAGAATCTCTGTTTTTCATGGAAACGCACAAAGACAAACAAAAAACTTATTAGCCAAAGGATAAAACCCAATTCAACATATGTAAACGAGCACAACAAGAAAACACAAGTTTTACGAGGGCAGTTTTCCTCGTTACTTCGTCGTAAAAGCAGTGTTACGACGAATTAGCGAGGAAACGCGTTTCGTCGTTATACGTTTGTCGTAACGCATATATCCTCGCTAATTCGTCGTAAGTTAGCGAGGAAATAATTTCGTCGTAAAAGCGAAGGAGGATATTTCGTCGTAAAGACCACGTAAAGATTCCACGTAAGGACGTCGCTAAGTTTCCTCGTAAATACCACGAAAAGCTTTCCTCGTAAAACCCACGTAAATAAATACTCGTAAAATTAACGTAAATACCTTGAGAGCTTTCCACGTAAAGAAAACGTAAAAACCTTGATAGATTTCCACGTTATTTCCATGTAAATGTTTCCTCGTAAAAACCACGTTAAGCTTCCACGTAAAGAAGCCGCAAAATTAGCTACGAATTTACTTCGTTTCATTATTTTATAGAAATATAAAAAATTATAATTATAAATATAATTTAAATTATTTAAATTATTAATAAAATTAAAATTCTAAAAAAATCAAAACCAAAATATTTTTATATAAATAAGTTTTGAATTCATAATACAATAACCGAAATTAAAAAGAACTAAGGGTGGTCGTTAATTAATCGCCTCGTAGAATTCATCACTCCTCGCCTGAACATCCGCCTCGGCATGTGAGTCGTCGGTCGGTGACTGGCCTGGGATAGGATTTTGTTGTCGCATGGTCCTCAACAAAGTCGCCCATTCCGGATTTGTGGCCGCTACAACGTCCAAGAAGCCCTCGAGTCCACCCATACGAGATCGCAGCTGAGTAGACTCTATACGCAGCTGAGTAGACTCTCTACGCAGCTCTTCGGACTCCCTACGCAGCTGAGAGACTTCCTCATCCCGTCGCTGAACATAAGACGATGTCGCTCTCGGAACATCGTTGACGGAACCAATCCCCAACGTCCGTCCCTTTTTTTTAGGGACAACCTTAAAAACAAAAAATAAATTTTGTTAGTAAAAATTTAAAGTTAAATTAAATGAATATTTAAAAAAATTAAAATTTTAGAAAATTTACCTCCTCGTAAAGCTTATCCACTTCAGGTGTGGATAAGGTGACGGGTAATCCATCGGTGGACTGTTGGGTCAGCTGGGTCTGGCGTTCTTCAACCCGAGCAGCCAAATCGTTGTAGATTTGCTCGGACTTGCCATCTATAAATCGGCCCGCCTTGTTCTTGTGGGTCCTCTCGTAAAGTTGCATAAGAGACGGGAATTCTCCCGTCTCTTTGGCCTAAAAAAACATTTAAGAAAGTTGTTAATTAGAATATATATAAAAATATACTAAAAATTTAATATAATTAAATTTTTAATTACCATTTCCAAACGGACACCGGCGTGGGGTTTTTGGCCCGTAGTGTGAAGCATCGGCCCGTTCCCGTGCTCATCGACTGTGTTACGGGAGTTAGAGCAAGACTGGGCGATTCTAATGGAATCAGGAAGACGCCAATATCGGATGAGGCCATCCCAGACATCCGTGGTGAGCTCAGCGGGTTTGCCACGCTCATACCCCTTCACGATCCAGTCACCCTTCCAGTTGGAGACCGTGTCCAACAAGCGAACTTTCGCCTTCGCTTCAAACTTCTTTCTCACCCTCTCAGTGATCCCCAAGGCCCAATTATATTTTTGCTGTTGGAAAAAATAATTTATAATTAGTTTTTCAGAAAAAAATATATATATAAATAATAAAAAAATTTAAAGATATATATTTAATTAATAGAACTTACAGCGTAAATTTTGAACCACGTCTTTCTGACGTAGTGGGGCGTCATTTTCCAGTTCGGATGTGCCATGGAGAAGTAACCTTTTATCGTATCGGTTACGTCCGATGCAAGACATCCGTCAATCCCCCACCTGAAAAATACAAATTTAAAATATAAATTATTTTTTAAAGTTATAAAAGAATTTAAAAAGAATAAAAAAATAATGAAACATACCATAAAGTTCCGTCCGGTCGGTCGGGGTCGATGACTGGTAAACCTTCTCTGCCTGGCAGACGGAGAATGTCCTCTACGGTGTACTGCGAGTAAGGAGCACTCGGAGGCACCATCAAATCGGGATGAATCTCGCCCGCGGGCATCGGAGGTGCCGGCATCGTAGGAGGCACAGGAGGAGGAGGAGGCATCTGGGGAGGCACGTGAAGAACCGATGGTGCACTAGAAGAAGGAGATCCAATGACTCTCTGAGTGTACTGAGTCTCGGGGACAGTCTCCTGACCCGAAGAACCGGGAGCTGAAGAAGACGACGGGTCTAAACGACTACCCGGCTCACCGAACATCTCTCTGTAATGGGCAGTAAGTCTACCTTTTCGAACCTGAGAAAAAAATTTAATTTTTTAAATTTTCGTGAACATATACTTCCCAACATTATCCACCTAATCAACACTAAATAACATAAGATCCGTAAACCTATCTAAATTCCCTATACTAACCACCTAATCTATCCTAAACTAATCAAACTAGAGAGGAATTAGAGAGACTTACCATTGCTACGAATTAGGGAGGAAGTGGAGAGGAAGTAGAGAGGAAAGACGGAGCGAGCTCGCTCGGGATATATATAAGATTACTTGTCCTCGTAAATTCCTCGTAAACTTACGAGGAATTACAGAGGCCCGCGTTTTCAGTTACGACGAAATAGCGACGAAATACAAAGGCCCGCGTTTTCGTTAACGACGTTTTTACGACGAAAAGGGTTACGTGGAATTAACGAGTTAACCAGTTACGAGGAATTAGCGAGCCTTTATTTTCTATAAATACCCACAACTTTCCTTCTCAAACCACACACACAAACTCACAAAACACACCCTATCTCAAATCACACTCCTCACCAAAATACTTTTCAAATTAGAAATATTTGAAAAAAAAAAGAAGAAAAGAAGATATTAGAATTTATGTGGGTGAGACTTAAGTCTCGCCACATATAATTCCAGTATCTTTCTTTTTTTCTTTTTTTCTAGTTTTTATACTATGAGGAAGTAGCAAGTCCCGCTTTTCACCAATTTAGAAAATTTGGAAAAAAAAAGAAGAGAAGAAGATATTTGGAACTCATGTGGTCGAGACTTACGTAAGTCTCGCCAAATGTGATTCAAGCATCTTTCTTCTCTTCTTTTTTTAGTATTTTTAATATTTTCGTCGTAATATCGTCGTTAGTTTACGACTCTTTTACGACGATTTTGGCTTACGTGGAATTAGCGTGCCCCGCTTTTTTAATTTCGTCGTAAAGTCCTCGTGGCCTTACGAGGTGTTTACGACGAAATCATCCTACGTGGAATTAAAGAGTGCCTTCTTCGTCATTTACTTTACGTGGTATTTACGTCAATTTACCTTACGAGGTGTTTACGACGATTCTTTCCTACGTGGAATAAACGAGTTCCTCCTTCGTCATTTACTTTACGTGGCATTTACGTCAATTTACATTACGAGGTCTTTACGACGATTCTGTCCTACGTGGAATAAACGAGGATTACGTCGTACATTCGACGTCAGGTTACGAGGAATTAACGAGCAGTACTTTAATCCCTAAAATCCGAAACCCCAAACCCCAAAACCCATATTCCTTATCTTCTACTTCATATATTCCAAACCCCATCTTTATTTTCATTCCAAACCACAATTCCCACATTTACTTATTTATAAAACAAACTCCCACAATTTCTTATTCATAAAACAAACTCCCACATTACCTTATTCATAAAACAAACTCTCACATTACCTTATTCATAAAACAAACTACACAAAATCAAATACATCAATCGGATACATCGACATTCTCGTCATCACTAGAAATATCATCATTTTCATTAAACTCGTCTTCTACAGCTTCGTCTGTGGCATCATCGGTAAGATCTTCGTATTCGTGATTATGCGGATCAATGAGAAGGATGTCATCAACTTCTTGTTCAGGTTCCTCGACTTCATTTATCTGTTCTTCTTGCAATGGTGGTTCTTCTCCACTGATGATTCGTCCTCGAGGTGTAACTTTGATCACTGCTAACCAATTTATACCCGAATCTCTCATCCGAGGGTATGGAAGGAAGCTAACTTGGTCTGCTTGTGAAGCTAAGATGAAAGGCTCGAATTTGTTGTACCGACGTCCACCGTTGACATCAACTACACCAAATTTGTTAGACCGAACACCTCTGTTGACGACGGGGTCGAACCATTCACATTTGAAGATGACGCATTTCAGCTTCAGTATCCCTGGAAATTCGACTTCAATAATCTCCGTCAAGATCCCGTAGAAATCTGTTTCCCCTTTCACACATATTCCATAGTTACTGGTCGCCCGCTGTCTACCATACTCATATGTGTGAAAAGTGTAGCCTCGTGTGAAATACATCTGTGATGTGGTGACCTTTACAAGTGGAGATTGAATTACTTCGTGTAACCACTTAGGATAATCTGCATCGTCGTCATAATCAACCTGCAAAAATAAAGAGAACATTAAAATACAAATCATGTATGAAAAAATAGTTTGAGTTATAATACCTGATTCCGCAACCACTTAATGAAGTGCTGATCTTTCCTTTTGTCTACGTCACTTGTGGATATACCAGGAAATGTTTCTTCGACTTGAGAAACAAATAGGCTGTAAAATTAATCACATTTCATAGGAATGAATCTCTTGCAATTATATAATTAATTATATGTGTTTTGAAGTGTCCATATATGTTACCTTTCAAAATAACGCATCAATGGATCCTCGCAATTGAGTAGAATATAGGTGTGTGCACTATGAGCGTCTTGTTCACTCGACCACCAAACCTCTTTAGACTTCCCACCGAGTCGTCCAATCTGGCTAAAGATGTCTGGAACACCAGCAACTGCATATGTTGGCGCAACTCCACCATCATCATATCTTCTTGGAGCTCTTCTACGGGTACGTACTTTTGACGCAAAGTAGTACGATGTGAAGTGAGAAACTTCTTCCGTCAAACTTCCAGCAATTATAGAACCTTCAACTTTGGCGAGGTTCTTTGCTTTTCCCTTCAAATATTTCATGGCTCGCTCATACTGATACATCCATCCGTAATGTACAGGTCCACGAAGCAATGCTTCATATGGGAGGTGGACAGCTAGATGCTCCATGACGTCAAAAAATCCAGGAGGAAATATCTTCTCCAAGTTGCACAATAAGATGGGAATGTTCTCCTGAAGCTGTTCTACAACTTCTTCTTTAAGAGTGCGTGTGCTCAGATCCCTGAAAAATGCTCCAATGCCTTTTATATTCCAAAAACAATTAAACACATTGTTAGTCGTATATTATTTTGCAAACTAGACCGTTATAAAATTATTGTGATATAAAACACTACGAACCTGCAAGTGCTTCATGTACGTTTGTTGGAAGTAGCTCCGCAAATGCAAAGGGCAGTAGTCGTTGCATAAAGACATGACAATCATGACTCTTCATCCCAGAGAACTTTTGACCCTTTTCAACACATCTAGAGAGATTTGAAACATACCCATCGGGGAACTTCACTTCTGATGCCACCCAGTTGAACAACACCGACTTTTTTTCTGAAGACAGTCTGAATATCGGAACAGGAACTTGTCCATTGCTTTTAATATGTAACTCGCTTCTTGAGCAAATATCCGGCAAGTCCAACCTCGATTTTATGTTGTCTTTTGTCTTCCCTGGGACATTCAATATTGTATTCATGATGTTCTCAAAGAAATTCTTCTCTATATGCATCACATCGAGGTTGTGGCGCAGAAGAAGATCCTTCCAATATGGCAACTCCCAAAATATACTCTTCTTGTGCCAGTTGTGATGAACACCGTAAGAATCAGGCATATTACGAGGGACATGCCAATTACCACCCCAACGAACTGTTTCGTTAGCTCCGTAGTAGTCGATTTGTGCTTCAATTTGTTCTCCAGTTAGATATGGTGGAGAAGTGTCTCTCACAACCCTTTTGTGCCTAAACAAATTCTTGTTTCTTCGGTAAGGATGGCCAATGGGAAGAAATCGACGATGACAATCAAACCAACTTGTCTTCCTACCATTCTTCAGTTGAAACGCATCTGTCGTTCCATTACAATATGGACAAGCTAATCTCCCATGTGTAGTCCATCCAGACAACATCCCATATGCAGGAAAGTCACTTATGGTCCACAAAAGCATAGCTCGCATCGTAAAATTCGTCTTCGTTGAACAGTCATACGTCCTCACCCCTGTTGACCACAAATCCTTCAACTCTTTTATCAGTGGTTGTAGGAAAACATCCAGGGACCTTTTTGGATGGTTCGGACCAGGTATCAATATCGTCAAGAATAGCAACTCCCGTTGCATGCACATCTCCGGTGGCAGGTTGTATGGCGTAAGAAAGACTGGCCACAATGAATATTGTCTCCCTGACATTCCGAACGGACTAAATCCATCTGTGCATAATCCGAGATACACATTCCGGCTATTGCTAGCAAAATCCGGATGTACTTTGTTGAAATGTTTCCAGGCTCTTGCATCTGATGGATGAGTCATCTCACCATCCGTCTGAGTATGCTCGGCATGCCATCTCATCTTTGCAGCAGTCTGCTCTGATTGATACAATCTTTTCAATCTGTCTGTAATTGGTAGGTACCACATCCTTTGGTACGGTACCCTATTACGTCCCCGTCCTTGCGGCTTGAATCGTGGCTTCTTGCAGAATCGACATACTTCTAGCTTCTCATCATCTCCCCAATAGATCATGCAGTTGTCGATGCAGACATCTATCATCTCCGAAGGCAACCCAAGACTATAAACTAATTTCTGAATCTCATAATAAGAATCAGCAGACACATTGTCTTCCGGCAAATACTCTTTAAACAAGTCCGCCCATTCGTTCATGCAACTTTCAGGTAGATTGTGATCAGTTTTAATATTCATCATTCTAGCAGCCAACGACAATTTAGAGAGACCTTCTCTACAACCACTGTAAAGTGGTTGATTCGCCGCGTTTAACATTCCGTAAAACTTTTTTGCATCTATATTAGGTTCTTCATCTTCATCATGAGCTACGAATGCATCAGCTACCATATCATGAACCCTATCATAATCTACCATCTCCTCCTGATGGTAACTATGTTCATTATGCAAATGATGATTAACCGGTTCTTCCTGAAAATTGCTATTACTACTACTAGCTTCATTCTGATCATAATTATAACCTTCCCCATGTTGAAACCAGATATAGTAATTTGGCGTGAAACCTCTATTTATTAAATGCTTCCAAACATTTTCACGGTTTGCCAATTTCGAATTGTTGCATTTCCGACAAGGACAGAACATCTTACCACTTTCTTGGGCGAGCGGTGTTGAATCTGCTTGGTGCATAAATGTCTCCAGCCCCGCAAGGTATTCTTTCGTCACTCTCCCGTTAGCATCTCTATGCATATACATCCAATTCCGCAACTCGTAAATAGTCCCAGAGCCAGCCATTTTTTTTCTTTCACGTTTTTTGTTGTTGGTGTGTTTAAAATGATGTTCCAACATCCATATTTATAGAAAATTTCGAATCTGGTAGTTGTAATTTTACTATGAAATTACGACGAAAATTAATTGGGTAGCCAAAAAAAAAACGTGAGCCACCTACCAAGTTGGTGGATTCAAAATTTCCTCGTTAATTACACGTAAAATATTTCGTCGTAAAGAACTCGCGAAGTTTACGTGGCTTTTACGAGGAAATAGATTTTCCTCGTAAAAGCCACGTCAATTTACATCGTCTTTACGACGAATATGTTTTGTCGTTACCTTACGACGAAATAACGATGCTTTTCTTTTTCCACGTACTTTCTTCGCAAAATCAACGTTATTTTACGAGGATTTTTTTTCCTCGTTAAATTTCCTCGTTAAGGTTACGTTTTCTTGTAGTGGAGACAACTATGCCACTCCATAGACATATACAGTGAATAAAAGCAGCAAACTACGTCTGTGCTCGGGTGGTCAAAGCGTTCAGTGGATCTCCAAGGGACTCGAGTTCAAATCCGCACTGCGCACCAGATTTCCACGCACGTGGCCACCGGGGCTTTCACATTCTCTCTCCGGGGGAATGGTTACCATTTTTTTTTTAAAAGCAAAGTATACATGCATGCAAGATTAATGGACCCTACTCTTATCTTCGACTCACTCAATATCTAACCAAGTTTAGTTACATTCCGTGAAAATTGATCATCCTTTAGCCTTCGAGGTTCCAATGTGATTCAAAAATACACATAAAGCTCACATTCCTTGATAGGAGATCATTCGTTACAATACGCATTCGAAAAAGAAAGGTGGGCAACCTGTTTGGTGGTTAAAGCGCAATCGCGATTAAGATCATCCATGAAAGAGAGCGAGCTTTCCTCCTCCGCAGCTCGTTGCTCCTCCTCTTCAACCTCCATACCCACCATCATCTTCATCTTCTCAAACGCATGATTCATTTTATCCATAATCTCCCCAGTAGCCTAACCTCTTCTTTGTTGCTAGTTGAGGTATTAGGAACTGATCAGATCTCACTGCACAATTACGCCATGCTTGCAAGTGAAGAAATGAAGCTTTTCTTCTCCTTCATTGTAGTCAAAAAGAAAGAAAGAGGCTTTATTATTGGGTTTTCTATTTCAAAATATAAATGGGCTAACTCTGGACCCATTAAGGCTGTATTTTCTCTCGTATAATTTTTGTTTATCTAAATCTTTTTTATTTTTAATATATTTTAGTTTTTAAATTTAATTATAAAATTATTTTAATGAATTATAAAAAAAATAGGCATATGAAAATATAAATTAGAGAAATTTATGGATTCATCCTAATATTAGGTTTGACATATTTAAACCAATCTAGGTCTATTTAAACTTATCTTAACCAATTTTAATCGTTTTAAAATAATTTTATTATATCGGATTTAAAAAAAAAAGGTTTTAGATCAGTTTTTAGAACATTAGTCTTTGTAAATATCAAATCAAAGTTCAAGGGGGATATATATTAAATTTAGAAATAGAGGGGAAAAATGTAACGTATCTAAAATATAGAGGTCTTTAAATGCAAATATACATTAAGTCATGACAAGACATGGTGTGTTTGTCACACTGTTACTTGCATTACATTGGAAGAGCTTCGTCATCATCATCATAACCCGAAAACAAATCAAATAAAATAAATTAAAATCTCCCTTAAATATCTCTCTAAATCGAATCCAACTCTGCTTTACAACGATCTTCTCGGCGACTTCCACATCTCGAAAGCATCCTTCCTCCCTTCTCTCGATTCAATAACATGGCCCCGCCGGTAACACAAACGGCGGCGGTGGCAGATGCGGCGGGTAACGGCGGCGCTCAACCTCAGCAGCAGCAGAGAGGGTTCGGCTCCACGATCTCAGGGATCATTAGAATCGCAGTGTTCTGGTACTTTGCTTCAAAGTTCTTTTCGCCTAAGCAGAAACCGATGGATCCGTCTCAGACTCATCACCTCATGACCAATCTCTTCCACAAAGGAGATTCATTGGTAATAATAAACTTGGAGAATTCAAAGATTTGATTTTTTTCGTTAACCAATGAACGTTTTTTTGTGTGCAGGATATGTGGTTTTATCTTACAGAGCAAGAGAAGTTCAGTGACTTTAGTAATGAAGGTTCGCTTTATTGGCATGAGACGAATATACCTTATGCTGTGTGGACTCCAGAGAGTGTTAGGACAAAGTCACTCGACTATTATCCTTCGGAGGTTTAAAAAAAAAACAAAACTCACATGATTACGAAGCTGCTGCATTGAGTTTACTAACTTTTGTTATGTTGTGTTGTTTTCAGACTTTACAGAATAATGGAAGTCTGTATGCTCATGTCTTCTTTGCTCGATCTGGTTTCCCTATAGACCCTAGTGATCCTGAGTATCAACCTCTTAATAGTTTTGGCAGGACTCACAGTAAGACTTGTCTCCTTTTATTAAAAATAAACTATCAATAATAGCTGAGTTGGATTTGTCTTTTCATTTTTCAGCTGTTGCTACTTACTTTCCAAAGCGGAAAGTAGATAAGAAGAAAAGTCTCTTGGGTAGTCCCAAAGACTCTGATGAATCCAAACCAGAAGCTGAGGTAATGACTGTGTGGAAAGAAATATTGTATACAGTTTTGTGGTATAGACCTTATGTTCTTGTAATAATGAACTAAGTACTTTGCAGAAAGTTGTTGATAAGAACTCTGAAGTGAAGGAAGAAGTCCCTGTGGAATGGGTATCCTTATGGAAACCGAATGTCACCATCAACCTGGTCGATGATTTTACTCAGTAAGTGGGGTCTGGTATTTTCTGTAGTGTTATGATGTTGGAACTCTAGAAACAGTCATTGCAGATAAAAAAACGAATTAATAAAGATTTCAATGATGGATGCACTTGCTACCTTGATGTACATATGATTCTGTTTATTCTCCAAATGATTTAACAGAGTAATTAAACTTATAACTATGGGCTATAACTAATGCTCTAAAAATCGGAAGGTGTTCAAAAAATTGGTGTAGGCCTAGCATAAACAATAATCCATAAGGTGCTTAACCATCGCCTAGCTATTTCTTGAATATTGACTATTAACGTTTTAAAAAATGATTAGCAGTTGATGGCAGGCTTGATTTTCTTTTTGGCTATATCAATATTGAATTAGTATGACAATAACTCCATATTAATAGACTAATATCTTCTTTCAATTTTGTGACAGCTACTCACAGAACGGTGTGCCACCAAACATTGCTCCACGTATCCTTCAATTTGTTTTGGCAAAATGATGATAAGCTTATTGTTCTTATTATTTTATTTATTTTTACACAACTCTGTGTTGTACTTAACTTTAGATGTACAGACTTGCTGGTAGAACCTACCTCTGGAAACTACTATCCCACCATTTACTTCAATGAGTTTTGGCTGCTAAGGGACAAGATGATTCCAATCAACGAGACGGTCTCAGAAGTACCACTTAATCTGGAGATAAGCCCCATAAGCATGATGAAGTGGCAGCTCTTTCAGCAAGTTGATCAGTCTTTCCAGATGCAGCGTAGCTACGGAAGCATGCTTGATGGTGAATCCGACGAACTTAAGGTAACTCTTAGTCTTTAATACTTCACATGAACCTATGAATATGAGCTGTAAACACGTTGATTGTGTTGCAGAGGGTGTTTCTGGAAGGCAATCCCTATCTGTTAGGCATCACGATGTGTGTTTCCATGCTTCACTCTGTGTTTGACTTCTTAGCATTCAAAAATGGTAAGTTAAGACCCAACATGTAGCCAGCTTCTTTCCTAAAGTGTGTTGCTTATCTTTTGTTGCTTACCCTGTAGATATCCAGTTCTGGAACAAGAACAAATCCATGGAAGGACTGTCTGCAAAATCTGTTGTACTGAACTTCATCTGCCAGTTTGTCATCTTCCTCTACCTGCTTGACAACGACACTTCATGGATGATACTGGCTAGTTCCGGAGTTGGTGTCTGCATTGAGTTCTGGAAGATAGGGAAAGCCATGCGTATAGAGGTACTTAATAACATTCATTCTGACATTTCAGATTACTATGAGCATCTCTGATGTTGTTACTTTACTTACTTGACAGGTTGATAGAACTGGAATGATTCCGAGGTTGAGGTTCCACGACCGTGAATCCTACGCTAGCAACAAAACCAAAGAGTATGATGACATTGCCATCAAATTCTTATCTTATGTGCTCCTCCTCCTTGTGGTGGGATTATCCATATACTCTCTCGCTTACGAGCGCCACAAGAGCTGGTACTCGTGGATCTTGTCTTCATTAACAAGCTGTGTCTACATGTTCGGTAAAAAAAAATCTTCACCATCCTTTTAAAACTGATGAGATTCTCTCATTGTGATGCTGTATTGAGTTTGTGTGTTTTGCAGGTTTCATCATGATGTGTCCTCAGCTATTCATCAACTATAAGCTAAAGTCAGTGGCACACTTACCATGGAGACAGATGACTTACAAGTTCCTCAACACCATTATCGACGATCTCTTTGCCTTTGTCATCAAAATGCCGATTCTGCATCGGCTTTCTGTATTCCGTGATGGTGAGTAAAACTCTAGCAACATACTCTATTTTGTATTCAGATTTCAGAAACAGGCTTACATAATGGATATGTTTCTGTGTGTGTTTCAGATGTGATATTCTTGATATACTTATACCAAAGGTGGGTTTACCCTGTGGACAAAACACGTGTTAACGAGTTCGGTTTTGGAGGTGAGGATGAAACTGCAGAGAAGAAGTTGATCACTGAGAAACAAGAAGAAGAAGACAACAAGAAAACAAACTAAGTTTCTCTCTTCCTCCTTTATTTTTTGTTTTTTTTACCACTCTTTAAACTGATTTTTATTACACTTAAAAGTTATAGTTTCTTAATTTCTTTTCGATTACATTTTATTTTTTCACTTGGAAATGTTTTTGTTAAAGTTATTATTGTCAACTCTCAAGACGCATTAAATATTACTCAAACTTTTAATGGTTTTGTTTAAAGTTATTAATGTCAACATTCTCTCAAGTTTCTAGCCATTCATTTGACTTCATCAGGAAGAGGCTACTTTCCAATTTGCAAAGTTGAGAGTGTTCCTCATTGTTCTCCTGCCAATCCCTCCACTGCCATTTCCTTTCCTCATCATTGCCACAAACTCTCCATAGTCTATTTGTCCATCCTACAAAAACCAAAACTCCATAAGCATCTTCATAATGAAAAAAAAAAACAGTAAAGATCTTTGTGAAGCTATTACTCAC
This sequence comes from Brassica rapa, assembly GCF_000309985.2. Lineage (NCBI taxonomy): Eukaryota > Viridiplantae > Streptophyta > Magnoliopsida > Brassicales > Brassicaceae > Brassica > Brassica rapa. Next base: position 3,756,405 of record NC_024803.2, on the reverse strand, counting down.
ATTGTCTTGATCAATGTCTTTGATCATTTCATCAAGATGTGAATCATTTATACCAAACTCCTTCAAAGCCTGCTGAAGCTCATCCACAGTGATGTAGCCACTTCCATCTTTGTCAAAGAAAGAGAATGCAGCCACTAGATTCTCCTCTCTCTCCAGCTTGTTCAAGTGGATTGTTGCAGCTAAAAACTCTCCGTAGTCTATTGATCCATTTTCATCAACATCAGCCTGATACACACACACACAATGAGAAGATAATAGATATTGAATAAGTTAATAATAAGAAGAAAAGAGTTGTTCAGTTACTGAGCGCAAGAGTTCTTGGATCTCTGATTCCATAAGGTCTGCACCAACACGCTTCACAGTGTCTTTCAACTCTTCAAAAGTGATGGTTCCACTGTTATCTGTGTCTATCATTCTGAAGAGCTCTTTGAGTCCACCTATCTCTTCCTCAGATAGTCTCTCTGCGATCACTCGAAAAGCCATCTTCTTAAGTTTGTTCATTGCAGAGAAGTTCTTCAAGCGTGACAGTACTGCACAGTCCAATGGTTTATCTGGAGCAACCTTATCATCCACAATCCAGGGATGACCTACAAAAAATAAGAAAGCATCAATCAATCACCATTGTGTGCTAAAGGCTCAGAAGATGAGAGAACTTACACAACACTTGATGAGCAGTTAGCCTTTTCTTTGGATCTTTCTCGAGCATTTTCATTATAAGATCCTTGGCACTCTCTGAGATGCTAGGCCAGGGACTTGTCTCAAAGTCAATTTTTCCCTGTAGAATCTTTCTGAAGATGCCAAACTCACTTTCTGGATTCAAGACATGACACATTAGAGAGTAAGCACTTGATGGAAACTCTATGAGGAGAAAGAAAGTAAGTCTAACCATCCCAGAAAGGAGGGAAACCACATAAGAGAATGTAGAGGATAACTCCAGCGCTCCATACATCACATTCACGGCTGTAATGCTTATGTAAAACCTCAGGTGCTACATAGTATGCACTCCCAACTAGTTCTGAAAACGTTGCCCCTGAAAGATAAAAACAAAATTCAAAGATTGTGTGTCCAAGAACTAGAGCTCCATATCAAAATTAACTAATGCAACTAAAATACACACAAACTCATAGTCACAGAATCTTAAAGATTGGATCTTAAACAATACTAATCAAATGTTTAAAAAATCGCTATGTAATAATCAGGTGTTTTATAGAGGATTATTGATTAGGCGGATGAGCCATATTTTGAACGCCTAGACCGATTTTTTAAGGAAACCATTTCATTTAACCCTATTTGCCGACTAGGCGGGTGACTAGACGATACTAATAGCTTTAAACCACATTTATCATATTCAACAACACATAAACTCACTTGTAACAGTCTTAAAAACCATCCCATTTGATCATTTTAGAGAACATGAAGCTAAAAACAACATAGTAGAGAGAGAACTCTTAACAAGCTAAAATCATCAAGTAGCTCTAACCAGATACTCATAACATCATTAACCAAACAAGAGTTTCTTTTAAAAAAATAGTGACAACACAAATCAATACCTGGCTTGCAGAAAACAGAGAGGCCAAAGTCAGTAGACTTAAGGGAAGCATCTTCATCACAAGAAGCAAAGAGAAAATTCTCAGGCTTGAGATCTCTATGCATAACACCAAGAGAGTGACAAGCCTCAACAACACCAACAATCGTCTTGATAAGCTTAGCTGCTTCCCTCTCACTGTAATGACCTCTCTTCACGATCCTATCAAACAGCTCGCCGCCTTCACAGAGCTCCATCACGATATGGACGCTGCTGGTATCCTCGTAGGCGCCTTCTATCCGGACAACGTTGGGGAATTCCGACAAGTGATGCATTATCTGAATCTCCCTCAAAACGTCGTCGTAGTCTTCTTGGCAGAGGAGCTTCCTTTTGGGTATGGATTTGCAGGCGAGCTTTTGAGCTGTCTTTTTGTGGGTGCAGAGGAAAGTGGTTCCGAATTGTCCTTGTCCGAGGATTTGACCGAGGAAGTAATCGTCTTCCACGTTCTTGGTTGTGTAAGGGAGAACCCATCTGGTTCTTGATTTGTTAGCCATGGTTTTTGAGAGAGTCTTGAAGTTTTGTTCTTTTGTTTTTAAAGCAGAGTTGGAGGAAGAAGAAGGGAAACTCTTGTCTGAAGGAAGACACTGACTTTAAGGCATTTGAAGAGAGAGAGAGAGAGAGAAGTGACTTTGAGGAGTTATTAGGAGAGAGAGATGAACCACTTTTTGGTGAATGAATGATTAGTGTTGCCGAAAATATCTCTATGAAAAAAATAAAAAAATAAAGAAGGAATATAAATAAGGACTTATTTGCCAAATAACCAAAAAAAAATGAAAAATTAGATTTTGGGAGAGAGAGTAGAGAGAGATAGGAAGAGAAAGTAGGAAAGAGGGAGGGGATTTTGGTTAGTTAGTGTATTTGTTTTTTTTTCATGTATATAGGGTGCAATTTCCCTATAAATAAACACAAAATTATGAAATATGAAAATAATAATAATAATTAAGAATTCTTTGGGACACTTAGTTATATTTTAACAATAATGATGTCTTAGGTTTTCTATTTGAAAATTTTATATATAAAATGAAAAAATGGAAAGTCATGACTTGTTTTATTTGAAATGAAGTATTTTTCCTTCATTTTTGAACCAAAATGTATTAACTGATACCGATTTATAATTAAGTTCTTCGCCAGAAAAAAAAATTAGTAAAAAATGTTATTAATTAATTATTAGCCAATATTTATGAGCTAATTAATTATTTTATTGACAATAAAAAGGTTAGTTCAGTTGATGGTATAAAGTTTCCCACGTTGCAGGATAGGTATCCAGGTGCTTACTAGGACATTGAATAATGGCGAAACGTGTTCACAGGTTTTCATTAAATACTATTCTCTGTTTTTACTTTTTACCTAAACCTGATTTATCTAGTAGTCAAATCAAGGGTTCCAATCATTTTTTTTTTCCATCAAGAGTTATATTATTAATTGAAGGGCCAAGCCCAAAATTACAAAGCCCAGCCAAAAGGCAACTAAGAAACATAAAACAAAGGCCTCAAGCCCACATCGGAAACCCTAGAATCCACTAACGAAAGGGACACCGCCGCTCCCGAGAGCCACCGCCTCGAACCACAACGAGACCCCCGCAATCAAGGGTTCCAATCATATTATTCACGTTTTATAAACGCCAAAAAGAATTCGAAAAGAAGAGAAAAAGAACAAGATTTGAAACCGTCCATTTTCATTCAATTCTCTTTCAGACACATTCTTGTTTGTTTATGTGCCTTTATCTCTCTACTTGTTGATCTATCAGTATCCACAGCCGTATCTATAACCAAAGCGTTTAAGATCTATGATTCTATAATCTCATATCATATATTGTGATACATGAGGGAATATTACATACTTAATCAAAACATCACAGTTTTCATTTTATTTAGCTTACAGTTGTTATACTATCATTTATCCATCTTATTAAATACTAACAAAGACGAGATATAGGGTATGTATTGACTGAATCAACATATAGATATTGAAAAAATCTACCATTTGAACATTGAAAAGGTGGTGATCAGTCCATTCAAAACAAGCATAAAATGCCAAGTTGCCAACTAGGAAAGATATTACACAACCAAAAAACTTAGAAAATGAAATATACGTTACAACTGAAGCTCAAATTGTGGTCGTGAAGATGATGATGATGATGGAAAACATTTGTAGGGATTTATTAAAGATAGAGTTTGTAGAATTTAAGATACTACACAACAACTTGCTAAACATTAAAATCATCACAAAATTAAAATATCGTATGAGGACAACGAACGAAGCTGTGATATGGATGATAGTGACAACCACTTTGGTCTTAACGAAGCTTTTAATTCTTTGATCATATATATGGCTTACGTACTCCATTATCATTCCTAGTTAATACACACATACTTAAGATTAGAGAGTAAATTATGAGAACCAATTAAAGTTTCAACACTCCTTCCATTTTTTTTGCTCCTATCTACGATGAGAGACCAACCTACTGCACAGAACCACAAAGGAGTAAGCTTTACAACTTCAACTCCACAGAGACGGTTATAATTCAAATCATACTAAACATTCATTTCTGGCCCACTCTAACAACTGTCTCGGACCATATTCTCTCATTCATAACACAAACGACGTATTTAGTTTTAATCTAATTGCGACGGTTTGAAGTGGGCTTGAAGCCCAAAAATATAGGCCCACTATTATTTTACTAGGGGGGGGGGGGTTTGTGATTCATAAACTCTCTACGCTCCATTCATTTTTATTGGAAACTGATACTAAGCTGTGTATTATCTTTTTGATAGTAGCTATGTATATATTTTGATAATTAGCAAACAATAATCAATAGCTATGTGTTATCTTCATAATATATATTTTGATAATTAGCAAACAATATCAATAATCAGATAGCAAAGAAGGATTACTCAAAAACTTGGTTGTTGAATAAGAGTCGTTAGTCAGAGAGAATATACAGCAAACTTTAAAAGCCTCTCTACCTTCAAATATCACTTTTCATGTAGAGGATCTCACTTCTACCTCTTCCTAAATAAACTTTCCAGATGCCTACTTTGATCTCTACTCTCTTTGTTTTCCTTTTGTTGTTTTTAAAGCAGAAACCCTGTACAAGTCTCCAAGGGAATCTATGTAAGTGAATCCATCATTCATCTGCCTAGTGTGTGTGTTTCTCACTCTATCCCTGTAGAGCACGGACAGCGTCTGACATTTCCATTAGCTGCTGCTCCGCTTTAGCTTTCCAATTCACCAACTCTTTCAGTGTTTCCTGTAAAAGACATCATGTGAAGTCAACGCTGTGAGAAGATGGGAGAGGGTGGGGAAAGTGACATCTACTTAAGGGCAACGACAAGGGTCCAGTGGCTAGAAGATTTTCCAAAATTGATCATCCAAATTCAACTCACTAATGCTTCTATAACATGCTTGATTACTACCGTACCTGAGAAACAATATTTGCGTCGTCAATATCTGCTCTTGGACCTGGAGGCATCTCAGTTTTGTCCTGATTGGAGCTTCTGGAATCACCTCTGGTCATGCAGCTACATATGGAAGCAAAAAAAAAAAAACTACTTAAGACAACAATAAACCATAAAGCCTACTCTTGGGACCTAGAAACCAAGCAACAACTCTAACCTCTCTGTCCTTTGCATCTCGGAATTGAGCACTGACTGTTCCTCAAACCACATATGGTCTTGGAAAGAGCTTTTGCGAGCATTTGGTGGAAGCGAGTATTTATCAGGCCTGACAGCCTCTGGCAGAACATCGATAAGGTCAGCATCAACATCCCATGGTTCGAAACCATTCACTGTAAAGTCATCCAAGTTAGCATTATGCAGTATATGCTCCCAGCTTTGAGGAGCTGGATTGAAGGCATTGGTCCCGTTTGCCTGCACATTGTTTGAAATTCCCACCAGCTTCTGTTCTACTTTATCTTTCCACGAAACTAGTTCCTTAACCATGCCCTGCAGCAAAAGCTTTTTACTCGGTCAGGACATCCTAGAAAAGAAGCTTCAAACAGATATATTATACTTGTTTTTGGTTTATACCTGTGTTGATGTCAACGACTTTGAGATCTCTGCAATTTGCTTATCGGTCTTTACCTTCCAACTCACAATCTCCTTAAATAGTTTCTGGAGAAAAATGCAAACAGGTCTGAGTCTCTAATTATATGCTCATCTTCCTTGAACAAACAATTAAAAAATCTCAACAAGTCACCTCATTTGCATCAGCATGATCTGGTAACTTCGGCTTGGAGACAAGTTTTTTGATATCACTGTATATCGCAAAGAAAATGAGATTACACTTCAAAACAAAAAACAGAAAAGCTTAGAATATTACCTCTTGATTTGATCAAGTTCTTCCCTAAGCTTTGAGGAGACAGCAGAAGATTCATGTGAATGTGACGAACTCTGAATCTTCCATTGAGCAAGGGGAATCAAATCCGGATCAGTAATTCCACATTCACGTTTAATCAAAGCCAACTCAGACACAAGCTCTTTGATCTCACTGCATATTATCAATCACATCTCAACCCACAAAAACAGAAACTTATATAATAATCGCAACCACATCATTACCTCTTCATCCTATCCATCTCCTCCTTAAGCTCTGAAGTAGACGCAGACGGCTCATCATCATCAACCCCAGGCTCAATTTTAATCACACCGTTGGCACCCTGAAGCTTCCACCAAGGAGGAGGAACCCAGTTCGGATCAGGAACCCCAGACTCACGTTTTATTTTGAGCAAATCAGCACTCTCTAACCAATACTGCATAGTTCCTTCAGTATCATGACACCTCCTAAACCGATCAGCACCACCAGGAGTCACATTCCCATCAATGTGCTTCAACAAATGGTCCAAGAGCCCAGTATCACCAATCTTCCCTCGAGCTGAGGCTCTTAACTCGGAACGTGAAACAGGGGCATCAAAAGACGCGCCTTTCTCCTTCAACACATCCACAATCACTTGCTCCGAAAAATCAATCCTTTAAATAAACAAAAGACAAAAGCTCTTGACTTAAGCATGAATTGTATTTAAAGGTTAAGTCTTTTTATCTATCTACCTTTCGGTGTTCCAACGAGTGGTCAAACCTCGCTGGCTAGTTCTCTGTTTCTCAAATCGTTCAACTAAATCAGCGAGTCTTTTTCGTTTCGGGGTTCTCCTCGTGGTGGTAGTCGTCACGAGGAGACCAGCTTCTTCTTCTTCTTCTTTTTCTTCCTTCTCTAACTTAACTGCAACCAAGGCTTTTTTCCCTGATGATGATGAGGTGTCATCTTCTGAAGACACGTGCTTGGCATGCTCTAACTTAACTTTGACAAAGGCGGCTTTACCGGAGGAGGTGAATGAAGAAACGAAAGAGGGGTCCATAGTGGAGCGTTTCAGCCTAATCGGACGAGGAGTAATCTTGTCAGACATTCTCACATAGCCCTGTCAAACAAATGAAACACGAGTTAAGAGTCGGTTTAGAATAAACCGCGATCTAAAATTGATAACAAAAAAAGAGTCAATGATGCGACATTGTTTTTTTTTTAAACAGCGAGACGGTGTGAACCTTATCTCATCAAAAGCATTGAAATCAACGCCGTGTGTGAATCGCGATCTGAAATTGGATGATACGAAAGCTAAAATCTAGAGAATTTGGGATCGGGGCAACACCTTGGGAACGATGTGGAGATGAGGAAGGGAAGATAGGACCTGACCAGACCAGAGTAGATGCAGAGGAAATGAAAAGGGCCGTGAAAGTGGTTGCAGCGTCGAGGAGAGAGCCCTAAAGCCGCCAAAAATCCCTAGAATCGTCTCTTCCCCCTTTTCAATTTTTTGCCGTTATTTGTTACAAAAAAAATAATTTATAATTTGTTTTACCATTAAAGTATGAGAACCAATGGTGTAAAGACGCGTGGTCGAATCTCTTTGATCCACCGTGGACCTTCACACAGTTTACCTGCTTGCTAAGATTGTGTTTTGTCGTCTTTTGTTTATTTGCACAAATAGGCGTGATTTGTTAAAAAGTAAGTGGAACAAAGAAGCAACGACACAATTGTAGAGATGCTATCGTTTGGCCGGCCTAAGGCAGCAGCGATAGATCTGGGATGAGAAGGCATAGTGTCTTCGGTTCTACAAGTGGATGTCTCATTTGGCTGCTCGAAGACAGCGTTGATATATCCAAATCACTGCTTGCTGCTACTTAGGAGGCTATTGCATTGGACTGTACTTTGCCTTTGTTTAGATGTTTTAGTTTGAGGTGTTTAAGGTAGATTCTATGTCTTCGTAGTGTTGTGTTCATAAGTTATTCTGTTGTGAGTTTTAGTTGCCTTTCTTTCGGCTTTTGGTAGTGTTGTGTTGGTAAGTTACTCCGTTGTGGATTTTAGTTGCCTTTCTTTAGACTCTTGTTTCTGGAGATCTCATGTTATCCATCAGCTTATGATCAAATCATGTTCACCTATGAATGAATATTATCAGATGAAAAAAAAAAAAAAAAGCAACACACAATTGTAGAGACTAATGTTAAACCCCTTGTATTCAGTTCAAAGAATGTGAGGGATGTATTTTTGCTTCTTAGAGCGTAGTAACAAAAATAACAAGAGATGAGAAGAAACCTTAAACTATAACAGCGAACAAAATGTCTTAAGACCTATTCTCATGTGACTTCGAAGCTCCCCAAATACTCTCGAGTTTTATAAATGTATGGATTCGATGATTGATTACCTTCAACCTAACCTGTTTTGTCTCTTCTTCTTAATATTATACCTTCTTCTTCTTCTCCAGATTTGCAGCGACACTTCTTTGTTTATGCTTCCACGAAGGAATCTTACCAGGGAAAGCCCACCTGAGGAACCGTTCCCACGAGTAGCAGATGACGAACATCAGCAAAGCCCACAGGAGAAGCTTATCCCTCATACCTTCTGGTAACGGAACCAGCTTTAACGAATCGTTCAGGTCCCTGAACAGATCAGACGCGATCACCGTGAAGAAACCTGCTCCAGCGATGAGCGCGTAGAAGAAGGGTTTGTTTTCTCTGATACTCTGGTTAAAAGGATGTCCCATGTAGTTCACAGCGAATGTCGCAACCTGAAGCATCATGCTCACCATGTATGACACTGTGTTCACCAAATTAGGATGGAATGTGGCGTCTGGTTCGATGCATTCCTCTGGCATGTGTTTCTCAGCTTCTTTGACCGAGTAGATCAAGAAGGTTATGTGAACAGCAAACTGTCCGAGGAGAGAGAGGAAGAGGTACAGGGAGAAGACGCTCGGGTGTGGTCGCTCTGAAGAGAGGGTTTGAAGAGGTCGAGCGTGAGATATGAAGAGGAAAAACGCAGCTGTTAATACGCCGCTGATTGTAGCCTGGACATCACCGAGCTTCACACCGTCTAAGTACATAACGCTTAGGACATAAGCTGTGGCGAGACAGTTCAGACCGAGGATTTTGAACATTTGAAGAGTCGTCACAAGTGTACTACGACCTTGTCGGATTATGTCCGTCACTGGGGCGACCGATGCATGTTTAGCTGTGAAGGGAGACGCCATTGATGCATCTCCAAGTTTGACTAAGGGAGCTGACCTGCCATCACCTTCGTCGCTGTTTAGTTCATCCATCATCTTCTTTAACTTTTGTCTTTGCAGTTCAGCAGCAGTTAAGTGGCGGTTTTGGGGTGTCATCTTTCCCTTTGATGACCCTTCCTCGTTCTGAATTGCGGTTTTGCTGGCTGTTGGTTCTGATGGTGGTTTGGGTTTCTTTGACTTTGAATTATCTTTAGACGATTCCGATCCAGTTGAGGAGGGAGGTACAGCATTCAGTAAGGCAACTCCAACATGCGCCTGGAAAGGTAAACAACAAAAATCGAATTAAAAGATAAAAAATAAAGCATATGAATCATTTATATGCTTGGCATCTGAATCAAATCTCTAAATGCGTTACCTGCTTCAATGCTCCAACATCATTTGTCCCGTCCCCACACATCAGAGTTCCTCTTCCTACATCTTTAAAGGTGGTTAAGATTAGCTCCTTCTGCTGTGGGGCAACTCTCGCAAAAACCTGAAGAGAGAAATGGTTTGAGGGTCAGACTCTATTATGTATATAGCTAATAAGAAATTATAAACCGAGTGACAGAGATTTTAAGGTGTACTTACCTTGACAAACGGAATGACTCGCAAAATAGCAGATGTAGCCTGTAGCATTTCAATGCTGTCACCTCCAATGCATAAATCATGGGTCTCTGCAAGGGTTTCGATCTCTTTGTCACTGAACACAAAAACCAGGTAGGATCTCAGTGAGATGCAGGAGAACGACATTGAAAGAAATCACGTGAGCAATCATCATTGCAGAGCAAACTAGACAAAAAGGGCAAGCACCAGAACTACTGTCACAACATATACTGCTGGTTTCATGTGACTATGTTAGATTGTTTACAAGATGAGAATACGAATAAGCTTTATTTCTACAGAAACTGTTATTAAATTTGACTGCACCTGTAGGGTGTGATCTCTTTCTCATCAGGTGACACCCACTTGTATTTGTCACCAGGTTTTGATTGACCAAGTATTAAAACTGGATTTGACACAATATGCACTTCGCTTGCAACATGACAAGCTGTCAATGCTTGATCACCAGTAATCATCACCTGAAATTATGAAAGCAGGATAAGACATCCCCTGTACCTAATTACTAAAGAAAGAATGAAAACCCTGAAAAAAAAAGAGATGGCGACTGAAAAACGGAAATCAAAGAACCAGAAGTATATACTCTATACTAAATTACCAAATCATGAGATGAATTCTTCAACTCCAAGAGAACGGCGGCTGAATCTGATCTAATGGGGCAGTTGAAGACCTGTGATGTATGATTAAGTCATTACGAACCAACGTTGATACCAGACCATTAATTACAGTTCAAATACATGAAGAAAGTAAAGCTGCCTAAAGCAGTGTGCCATTACCGCAAATCCAGCAAAAGTAAGGTCACTCTCGACAGCATCTCTGTCCATCTCTCTAGCCTCACTAGCCTGGTTATCATTATAACACATGTAAGGTAAAACTTGAAAGCATGTGTACGTTAACGATTATCAATTAGGTTGTACATTAACGATTTATCAATAGAAGAGCAGTGAGAGGCTATTATTGTCTACGTCTGTAATGCGTCTAACCGTCACAATTTGCTAGGTAAAATAACATGCATCAAGTTTTTTCAAGAAGCCACCAGGATCATGAGGGAGAGCAAGGGTAACTACCGTCATATCAGGAAGTCGTTTAAATGCAAGAGCTAGAACTCGAGATCCTTGGCGTGTGTATCTCTTATATGTTTCGATATATGAAGCAGGCACATCCACAAGCCTATCTTGGATGGTCTCTGGTGCACCCTGTCAAAGAAATTAAATATAAGCATCCAATATTTAGATCTGGATTTACTGATAAAATTTTAGTCTACGAGAATTAATGAATTAAACAGACCTTCACAAACACAAAATATTCCTGCTGAATACAAACGATAACTGACATTCTCTTCAGATGCGAAGCAAAATGGTATCTCTGCATAATCTGCACCGAGTTGCCATTTCCCCTGCGGCAGATAACATATTACAAAGTGAAAAAAAAAACTTTTTTATCTGTGGGCAGAAGGATCTTCATATCGATAATATAGAAATCACAAACAGAACCTCGCCACATCAACTTTTGAGAAGAACCCACTATTTTCAATGCAGTACGCATCCTTATTGTAGTCCTTATTCTCAAAATATATATGCATAGTATTAACAAGGCTAATTACCATACACAAAGAGTCAGAACAATAGGATAAGATGTAAATAATTACTTTCTTGGCAAGGCCTTTTCATCAGACTTGTAACTCCAGTCTATTCCCTTAAGTGCAGCCTTCTCAAGAGGATCTCCGACCTGTAAGAATTGAAAAACAGAGTAAAAAATGATAGATTTTTGAAATAATGATTAATGATGCAAAAGCAAAGCACAAGCAGTCTCAGAAAGATGACCATAAGTAAACGTAGCATGTATCACATACGTACACTGACATTTAGTTCAAATTTTCTAAAGTAAGAAGTATACAGCATTGCCAAATGTCGGATTAGAAAAAACATTGTGTACATGTACGAAAAGAGTTTTTTTGGAGAATATAAATCTGGTGTTACGAATTTATGCAACAAAATAGATTAAATAAATTCTCTCAGACGAACAGCAGCAAAACTGATAAATTTCTCTAGGCCAAAAAGAAAAGAAGTTCAGATGTTCATACCAGCTTGTTGTCTACAAAGACCAAGGCATGACAAGAAGCCAAAATCTCCAATGTGCGTACAGGAACCTTGCTCATATCAGTCTCTGCCTCTACAGAATCAGTCAAGCCCCCAACTCCTCGAAACTCCTATGAAGAAGCAATGAAAATGAGTTTACCATAAACAAAATCAAGCAAGCAGAAATCCCAAACTTCACTTGACCTTACCATGTCATCTGACGTGAGTGTACCAGTCTTATCGAAACAACACAAATCAACCTGTCAGCAAAGGGAAAGTGTGAAACCAATAAGGCAACAATACAATTAATCATTAGGGGTTCTAAAGACCAGCAAATAGCCAAGTGAGGCACAAGAGACACTACCTTCCCAGCAAAAGGGATCCTAAAAGGCTCTGTGCAGAATATCCCACGACGTGAAAGAGCAAGTAATGACGTATTGACAGCAATCGATAATTCCATGGGTAATTCGGGCGGGATCACTGAGGTGATGATAAGTGAACAGCCTAGCAAGAGCTTATATTTGCTCCGTGTAGGATCCTCAAGACCCTGCAAAGGAGTTTCTCATCACTAGCGTAAATAGACTTTATTTGAATAAGATTCAGAAAAACATATGACCATACCTTTACAAGAACATAACCAGCTGCTATCACGGCAAATACAACTAGAAATAATATGAACAGACCACTCTCCCAACTGTTTGCAGTAACCTAATTTTGGTACCGAAAAGATCAGAACAAATAAAATTTACAGCTTGCTGAACTGAAAAAGCAAATAAGGGAAAGATCCCTAACCCTCTCCGTAGAAAACAAAATTGTCCTCATTAGTTTTCCTTGGCTTGTCTCAAATCCAGTTCGGAGAACAACAGCTAGACAGCCACCATCAGGGGTTTTCAGAGGAAATGACTGACCCCAAAAATTAATTAGTATTAAACAGGTTAGGAGAAAGCACAGAAGAAGAAATACCTTGTCAGGTGAATGTTGCAAGATCTTGGTCCCGCCAAATAAAACATGATTTTTACCCCTTTTGATCGATAATTTGTTATCCGATCTTTCGCCAGCAATTGGAACCTATAATAGCCATCATACAATCTCAGTAAAATATAGGTAATATATCTATAGTGAAGAAAGTATAGCTCTCACTAGTTAATAATGAATATGAAGATTCATTGTTTCAAACAAAGATACTAGAATCTATACACATATTGTGAGAGAAGCTGTTGATGCAATAGTCAAAATGACAAGTACGATGAACCAAATTTACTAAAATGCAATGTTACAGTTCTAAAACTCTTCAAATCTCAAAGTCTGGCGACTATAAATTTGAAAAAGCCAACAAACAAAGATGAAATTAAGGAAAGAAAGTACCTTCCACTGGGGAGTTGACTCGCCAGTCAAAATGGCTTCATTTACAATAGCACTTCCTACCAGTAAAAGCATGTCCGCTGGTACTGTCTTATCCTCTCCTCCCGTTTGAGTTGAAGGTCTCCCAATGGACACAACATCTCCTGGCAGCAGATCTATACCTAAGAGCTTCGCCCACCTAAAATTTGACTTATTCAGACACATCAGTAATACCGAAACGATCTTTAAGGTAAACTTGGGTGTTATTCAGTTACGTACTTCCCGCATCGATAGACCATCACAGTCTGACTGTCAACCCTAACACGTCTCAGGTCGGTTAATGTCTTCAGCCGGGCTTTTGCCATTGTTGACTCGAACGTGAAAAGCATGAACAGTGTGAACACACTGTAATACCAGAACTCATCCAAGCACCAAAGACCCACACAGAAAACCTGCAAATGGAAGAAACACAGTACTTAGAGCAATAATAGCCAATAGAAAGAAAAAAATAACTACAAGATCCATTCACTACAAAAGTAAACGATACCTGAAACACAAAAAAAGGTTCCATGCAGTTTTCTTTCATCAGCTTCTGGAATGTAGGTTGAGGATAATCAAATCTGCGACAAGCAGAAACAAAGTATCAAACCGATATCCACTTTGGATATATTCATCAGAAAAATGTTTTAAAAAGTGGTTGGTTAGACACATTAATAAAAAAAATGACAGCACAATACAAGAGACAATTGAAAGAGAATCGGCCTTAGCGTGAAATGGTTATAGATACATGTGAAACGAAATTCGTCCATAAAAACATGTATAAAGAAACAACAAGTCGACTTACACGTTCCTTCCCCACTTCTCAGTGGCAGTAGCAACTTTAGCTTCTGTACCATGACCAGTACATTTTAAATAATGACCAAATGTTTCCTTTGTGGGGTAAGGAAGCTTGGAAAAGGCTCCTAACTCTTTTGAGTATATAAAACGCTGCTTTCTGAAGTCAAAGAATATTTCTTCCATGTCCTTCGAAGATGCGGAACCTATCAACTGCAAACAGCAAAAGACTCAACACTGTTGGAAAGATGGGAATAAAGCTACTAAAATAATCATGCACTTCCAGGCCAAAGAGGATTCAAATAGTAAAGAGATTAAGTTCCTTAAACTACGAGGAGAGAGACATTAGTGTTGGGAGAAAAACACTGGACTGTACATATACTCAGTCATCATTCACTTCAAAAGCTAAAGCATTCACTCCTATAGTGGCAGCTTAACAATACAGTCTAAAGTCTTGAATGAACTCACTTGGCTACGAAAATGAAGAGGCACAACTTCTTTAGAACCAGAAAACTTGGCTGGGGTAACTTTACACGCATCTGCCTGATCGATACTGTTAACCTGTGAATCAATATACACACAGTGCCATCATAAACCTTTTAACTTAAATAACAGTTACAAGAACCAGGACTCATCAAACTATATTTAACCTTGCTAAACTGGACAAAGCACTTGAAATCCACAGACCACGCAGTGAAAAGCAAGACTAAGATGTGGAAAGCAACAAGGCCACCAAGCGCGATGGCAGCATCAGTGAAGTCTATGCTGGGGACTATAGTAGTCAGCCAAGTAGCATAGAGAATCGCAAAGGGCCAAACATCCAAACGCCACGCCCAGTGTTTCTTCCTACGTAAATCAACCTTATCCACTACCTTCCCTCCCACACGAAAGCTCGTCATCCCAAAAACCAAATCCCTAATTCTCCCTCAATCGTCTGAAGTTCCTTGGCTTCTGCACAGCGTTAGTAATCGCATCACACAACAAAATCAATTGGTATTGAGCAACGGTGCAATGAATCAAAATTTTCGAAAGTGAAAAGCTCAAATCAGTTGAGAGAGTTGATTCTGAAGTGGAAGGGAAAGAGACGGACCTTAGCTTGAATCGGGAGGATCTCAAACTAAACTAGGGCTTTTCGATCACGAAGATCGAATCAGAGCGTAAGCAAAAGGAATCTCCTTCACCTTCACGACTCCATGATTGAGGTTTTCTCCCAGAGATTCCCGATTGACCATGAACCGTCGTTTTCAATAGACTTTACCTGTTTCCGTTAACCTTCTCTTTTTCTATAGTTTTTTATTTTGATTTTGTTTTGAAAAATTGCCAAAAATAACTCATTTATAGTACCATTTATTTTTCATATTTATAAATCTATGATTAATTAATTTATATTTATGGTTTAAAATTGAAGGATGAGATATGGTTTAGAATGTGGAACTTGAGATTTTAATAAATATATAAATAAATATTTAAAATTTTTAATCTTTTAAAAATAGTTTCAAAATGAAAATTCAAAACAAATTATTTATAAAAAATTTAAATTTGAAATAGCATAATTCGAAAACATGAAAAATTTATTTATTTATTTAAATAATTATTTATTATTATATGTATATATATAGCAAGAATATAAAAGCATTTTGCCTCTTATTGAAAAATATATTTTTGAAAATGTTTTTTTAGTGATAAAAAAAATAAAAAATAGTATTAATACTGTGGTAAATATGAAAATTTTCCTTGTTTCGATAATTTACGAATATCTAAATTTTTCGATCGTATCAAAACGAATCAATTGTCCAGCTTACACAACATCAATGTCTTTGGATGGATAAGATGACACGATTATCGTTATGATGATTTGACTCAAACTTTGTAGTAAGCATCATACCATTATCCCAAGCTATTATATAGTTTTTTTTTTTGATAAAATATTAAGATTTATACCATTTTTAGGTTTTTTCTATACAATATTGCCAAGGCAACTTATTACAGCAAACAAGAACCACAACAACCTTCCAAAACAAAAAAAAGACCCTCAAGGTGGTCTAGTACAAGAGAAATAGAATTGCAGCAGAGAGCTAGTGGAGGCAGATCTTACCAGAGAGAAGACGGTCTCGAATGAGACGATCCAGTGAAACACGAAGAGCAGCAAGGGGTGTTGCAGTAGAGGTAAAAATCCTAGCATTTCTCTCCCTCCATATGAGATAGATTGTTGATTGCAAAAAGAGCTTCAGCAGAGTGGTGGCTTGCGCTTGACCGTGTCTGGCCCCATGAAGAATCCAAGCTGCAGCTGAATGTAGATCAGATGGGGGGTTGGTACAGACTGAACCTGCGAAATCCAAGCTATTATATAGTTCTATAGTAATTGTAGGATATTATGTTTGAGAAATAATGATAGAGCATAGTTCCGTCTCGTGTAAACTTTACTAATTCCGTCTATCGCATACTCACGTAAATATCTCAAAATCTGTTACTACCTATATAATCTGACAAAGTCCTGAAATTGAAGTGCTAAATAATCAACCGTAAATCACACTTAAATCTATTTTAAAAAATACAACATATGTGCTTTTCAACGGCCATAGAATATGACGGTCTGGAAAACTCTTGATGTATTGGATTCCTTTGCCATCTTATCCTGCTATCTTCTCTGTTTTATCATATATTCATATACCAATTTCAATATGAGTTTCTTAAGCGTCCTCGATAAGGATACATGTGAATGTATGATGCTTGTAGGAACATAACGTCATGGTGTTTGAGCGGTGACGAAAGAAAGGTTTGTTATGTCGACATATGCTCAACGAATTTGAGACATGAGTAGGGCTGATCACTCACTAATTTGTTCCATGTCCCAAAGTCCAAACCAGTTTTAAATTATCGTTGGTTTTTCTCTAATAATGCATTGTTAAACTTTTTAATATTTTTTTATTTAATAAAGTTGGTTATTTGGCTTTTATGTTATTATAAAATACTTCAGTAATCATTTATGCAACAAAGCTAACAATTTACTAAATTTATTAAAATATTAATGGGCAACAACGTAATAACTGTCCCCACAAAATATTTGCACCAAATATATTATATAAAAGTAATTAAAAAATTTGCAACAACATTCGCTAAATATTAATATCAGTTTTTGTAACAATTTAAATTGGCTCTATACGTTAGACGTTTTGATGCAATAATACTACAAAATTGCAATAAAAATTGTTGCAAATTTGCTATGTTGTTTGCTATATATTTCACGTAGCAATGATTTGCCACAATTAATGTTGCACAAATACATTGTAAATATACAACAAAGTTGATATAAAAATATTGTTGCAATACTATGACATATATAGCAACAACTTAATTTATTGCTAATTTTGCTACGTATATGCAACAAATATGAATTTGCAACATTCAAACAGCAAGAAGATAAAATTTGTCACAATTTTATTGCAATTTCATATTTGCAACAATATATGAGCTTATTACAACAATATATCACTATTGCAATAGAGCTGTTTTCTTGTAGTGTTAGTAATGTTATTAGCTACAACACATTTCCCATATTCAGTTGTTTCTCAAGATACTTCACGAGCGTAATACTCATTTCATATATAGTAAGTGAACATTGTCATGGATACATAAACAAACCAGTACCAGTAAAAAGACTATAGAGGCAAGTTTGGAGCAGATTGAGACCGGCGGAACAGAAGTAGAGTGCTTTAGAGCATAGTGTGTTTTATTTTTTTTGTTGATTAAATAGTTAAATTCAGTAGCTTAATAATATAAACATTGAAACACAAAAACAGGCGCCTCTAAGCAAAATAAGTGCTTTAAAACATAGTGTGTTTTTTTGTTAGATTTAAAAATCGTGTATTTTGTTTAATGGCTTCATAATTTGATTTAATATTCAAACACAAAAACACCAGGCTGGGTAATATTATATTGAAATATAAGTGATATTCATATCCATATATAATTTAATTACACTAATAATAAAAGAAGAAGAGAAAAATCAACTCAGGAAAATGTAAATCCCCCAAGTGAACTAATCCTCGACTTCATACACTTGATAAACTCAGAAAATGCATGTGGATGATGATGACATAGGCATATCAAGAAAAGAGTACAAGATCAACAATGCAAAAGATAGTCAAACATATTTTCAGGCTCCATTTCCAGCTTCAGCTTTCTTATCGTTGCATACACACATGCTCACCGGTCGCACGACTGTGATCACTGCTGGTTCAGGAGATGCCACTAGTGTGCCTAGCTTCAACATATCGATGCTCACTTCCGGCAACTTAGCAGCTTCGAGTTCTTTCTCCACCAAATCCGACGGCGTTTTGCAGTATTTGAAAACCACGTAAAGTATCATTTGAAGTGCACCGAGAACAAACCCAATCACGTTAGGGAACTGCGAAGTCGACACATGAAAAGGTTATTTAGTGCTCAAAGCATTATAACTACTTTTTATTTTTATATATGTACTTTACCCTTTATAGATCCACGTCAAATTATAGTATAGTTACGTGCATTGTACAATTCCATGTGTTATAGAACTCTTTTTCAAAAGATACAATCTTTAAGGTTTTTCTTTTGAAAACCAAAAAGTGAGTATCTTTAACGTTTTGTGGGATATTATAAAATGTGAAACGACAATAATACCAAACAAAAGGGTTTTACTTTTGTGAATCCATGTCTTTATGATTATAGCTTTCGTGTATATGCTCAGCTCAGGTGCATGAAACAAAAGCAACCATTTTCACGTAACTAATGATGATGATTAATGATTATGATAATGATGACTTACAGCAACGTAGATATCTTTAAGAGCAAGACCATAAAGGAGCCAAACGACCGCACTGATGGTAAGTGTCAAGGATAAGCTAAACGGCATGTACTCCACACTTTTTGTCTTTATAACCGTTCTCTGTATATATTACAAAATTAATTCATTAAATCAATTAAAACATATTTTCATTTACTATATATGTAACACTAGCTAGAGTCTAGTGTAATATACTTACGATAATGCTAAGCGGCGCAGCGAAAACGCAAACAGAGAATCCGACACAGATTCCTCCGATGATCTTCGCACGTGTGGTTCCTTTTGCTAAGAATTGGCAGAGAAGGAGAATCAAAAAGAATCCTCCAAAGTTCATTAGCAACAAGAGTTTCACCGTGAACATCTGCACCAAAATACCAATACATGATACATTAAATATCACATTAAAAAATATCACATAATCAAAGCCGGATATTCTAGGCACAGATGAATAAAACATTCGCCATATACTACTCAAATTTTAAAGAGCTATCATACATATCTCGTATGACCTTTAAATTATTGATTTTAAAATTAAAATTAACCTTAAAATGTTTATAATTCCTTAAATCTCAGATCCGAGTTTGCACATATTAGATATAATATATATCACATACAGATTGGTAATGACTAATGAACATACTCGTGCTTCTTTGGTGGCGAAGGCAACGAATATGGCGATGTAGATGGTTTCAATGACGCAACCAAAGGAGTTGATGGTGACGAGAAGGAAGACATCTTTCTTCTGTGTAGCGTAGTAAAGCCAAAGCATCGCGCTGAAGAGCGCCACCACATACGGAAGAGATTGAAATCCTTCTGTGGTTTTCTTCTTACAAATCCTATAGAACGTTGGCCTGCATACATATCGAAACACTAATTGCAATTGGTTTGGTTTATATCATATGATCATTATCGTTCTAGCTAGTGAGATAGTAACATAAAACATATGTGTTGAGATATTTAGAAAAGTTTTAGTGAGGTAAAGATGTAACTACTTACACGGGAGAGAGGAAAACAGCAAAGGAAATGAGGTTTCCTGAAAATTAAACGATTATAATGAAAGTATAATTTTATTTGACATACTGGTTTTAAAACCTGGATGTAGGTTATGATGATATTAACTCTGATATAAAAGGAGATAAGTTCATACCGAGCAAGCCGAAGGCAAAGGCCCATGTGTTATGAGTGTTGAAGATAGCCATGTATCTTTGTTTTCGCGTTTAGGTTTTAGCTTTGTATGTGTTTCTCTTCAATCAAAAGCTGATGGCACGGGTTTAGCATTTGGGAACTTCAAGTATATATAGAGGGAGAAGTCTTAAGAAAGAATATTGTGGATATGTATGGAAAAGAAAATAAAAATAATGGCAATCATAATAATTTTCATTTTAATATATATATATATATATATATATATATATTCTTGAAAGTATTTTTTCTCTTTGTAGGTGTACAACAGATGTCCTTAGAAAATCATTCACAAAACCAATCCACACTAATATAACTTTTTTCATAAATAATGCATGGCGAGTTTGGTTTAAAGCCAACTCTTTCTTTTAAGAGTTTTATGTCTAGATTCTACCTATTTCACACATACCTATAGTATACGTGAATAAATATATATGCATTTACTTATAACGTAGTATCACGATATTTTTCTACGGTTTATACCTTATCTTTTATTAGATAAAATTATGAGGCTCATGCTTAAATTACGTTTCTAAGAAAATAGTTCACGTGAGTCGTGACACTGTACGTACTTATCATCTAATTAAGTTTCTCAGTAGTTTTTCGTTCTTACTTTTTTCCGTTTCTCAATCATTAACATTTTGTCTATACGTACCTAAGTTTCATAATTCAACAAAAAGTTAATGATATATGTTCTTCAATTTTCACGTTTGTTTCATTTAACAATGTATTCACGTTTGTCTTACTTTTCAGAAAGGAAAATAAACCAAGCGTAGGAGAGATAGACTGCTTAACAAGAAATTGTGACTATTTTTTTTGGTCAAGAGCTATTTATGTATACAGTATAATTCTTAGTTCTTAAATACTAACTAAAGGAATAGAAGTCCCCTTTATTTAACAGTTGGCCGATAAAATCATTCAAGTACATAGGATAAACTTTTAACTTTTAACATTTTTACCAAAAAAAAAACTTAAACTTTGAGATACATATGAACTTTCTTCATAAAAAAGGAAGTTAAGATATGATTTTGGCATATTATGGATATTAGATATAAAGTGTCCCACATCGGAAGTTGAAACGGATACTAAATAATATATAAGATTGATGGACTACTCCACGTACCAATTATTTTTAGGTTGGAAGCTCACCTAGCTTAACAATGGGTGCAAGTTATTTTAGATAGGCTCCAATATGAAATATACAAAAAAAATTAAGTCTAGAATACAAGTAAGTAGTGAAGGTTAGGACCTCTCGAATAAGGTTATTATCATGATTAAGGGTCACAAGTTTCTTTAAAAATCTAGAGTTCAATTGGCAAGTGTGCTATAAAATGAAGAAGTTGAGGGGTTTCCAAACTCACCCATAACTTTTTATGGAAATTTATCATATTCAAAGCCTAAATTTATCTTGTTAAAAAAATATTTATCTTGTTTGGGGGCATTACATTTTCAGATACGGCTTTGACAGTAGGTTGAAGCGTCCTTCGTGATTCCATGAGTTACGTATTTAATCATCTATTCAGAAATAGTTAAATCTATTCGTTGTCATGAGTTTATCATTGTTTATGATAAACATGATAATGTAGTAGGTGAAAATAAACTCCAATAATTCATGACTAATAGGACAAAAGAACAAATAGCATGAACTTCGTTTGTATAGTTTTAGCCTAGACCGAATTTTAAAGGTTACTTAAACGTATCCATTTACGTTAATTAGTAACTTGTTATACTTTCACATGGTTTTCGTTTTTCAAAGAGTTTATTCTTTTAGGGTGGTTTCTTTCTCTAGTAAACGTTATAGATGAATATAAATTATTCAAACTACATAATGGCGAGATTGTTCATTATGTTAAAGGATGGACTAACAATTTTTTTGACACTATGTAAGTGATGATCAAATATCTAAAATTAACACTACAAAAAATGATTAGTTGGTTTATGGTTATAAATGATTTTAGCATCAAAGTTTCAGTGATAACCACAGGTGTGTAGGTAAAATGGTTAAACGCAGGGGTTGGTCATGTTGTGCTCTTAGTTCTAAATTTGTCCAAATTCCTCTTAGTTAACAAAAAGAAAAATCAATAATACATTTTCCATAATATATTTCGTATCTGGTGACGAGTTTGAGTTAGAAACGTACAGTCACGATTCACGTTTTGCGTTCAAGCATAAGAGCATCAGCACTGGTTATAATTATAGGATAGTCTCTCACAAATATAGTAATGATATATAATTATATTGTAACTAAATTTAATTTATAAAAAGTTAGATTAAATAATAGAAGAGAAATTGCATTGTATAGCAAACAAAAAAATTATAATTCACCATCTAACTAAAAAAAGTTAGATTAAATAATAGAATGACACTTGTAGAAAAAAGTTCTCAATTTTGTGTTGAGAGTTTTTTCGCAGAGGGACGTTTCAAACCAATTCTCTAAATTTGTTTTCTCTCTCATACTATGTGTATTTATTTTATTATTTAATTCTACAGAGACTTTTTCGAATATCACCCGCTGCGGATGGCCTAACGTTAAGTTTCTGCTTTGGACCTCATATCGCTCATTCTAGTTACCTTCATTTCGCAGTTCTTTAGATCACTGCTCTTTAAATATCTTCAAAAGTGTTAAAAGTAAATAAATAGAATTTAAGTAATAAAATTTGCTGTGCTTTTGCTTTATAGATATTAATTAAAATGGTCGGTGGGAATATGGTATATGAAAATATCTATATGGGCTAATAGAATATTTTCCCTTTCGAATCTAAATAATTCATTAGATCGAGAAGTTGGTCATAAACTGGTCCTTGATCCAACGTTAACGTAAATAATTCGTTTTCAAGTCTAACACTAAATCTGATTTCAATAGTATAGACTATAGATCGTTGATTTTACTCATCTTCTTCAACTTATTAAAGCCTTTATTTTACAGCTTAACCATTTGATATTCAGTTTTCGTATTTGCTTGTTGTTAAAAGAAGATTTGCATAATGGTTTCTTATGATTTATTATGTCCCAACATTTTTACTGTGGAGATATATTTTAGTCTAAACTAATGAGCGGACAATTCTATATTTTCTACAAAATTTCACCATATGTAGAATTTACTGGCATCCCACTATGGTGAACAATTAATTATATTTGCATGTGCCTGAAATCTTTTGTAGTCGTTTTCCCCCATTAATCTCCCCAAATATCATTACAATCGAACCTAGATATTTTAGTGTAAATTCAATAATTAATCATGTTACCAATCGCTAGATTAAGGAAACTTTCAGTGCATATATTTTATATTCAAGTAAAATAGTAACTCATCATATTATTAATTAGTAAAATTATTATCTATGTGAATCATGTTAGGGAAATACTTTAGGATATCAGTAAAAAAGTTTATATCACAAATATAGTTTATAAAGATCAAAATAACCAAAATATTTCATTAAAAAGATAAATATATATTTATACTTTTAAAAAAAAAATTTATAAAAAACTTTAAATTTGAAAACATATAATCTAAAATTATAAAAAAAATATTTTTTTATTTTTTTATTTTTTAATATATTTATTGTATTAGGGTCCTTTTACCTATTAAATAAAATATTTTAGTTATTTTTTTCTTTATGGTCTATTTTTGTGACCAAAATTTAAAAATTGTCTATTTAGGAAAATTACCCATCATGTTGTTCCTCGTTAAATAGAGAAATTTCGCAAACCTATCCAATCATATCAAGGGGAATAACTTTTGATGATCAAAATAACCACATAAAATGTTATTTTATTTTATAGTGCACTACAAATTTATATTTATACTCAGTAATTGAAATCCCACTTCCTTATTTTTATTAGACTGCTTAAGATTTAAAGTGTAAATCATGTGGACAAATATCAGGGATGACAAACTGTATACTACTCTCTTCGCTCTAAAAAAATGATGTATTTTCATTTGTTTACATATATTAAATTGGTTTGACAAAAAAAATACATATATTAAATTTTATCATAAATATATTATTATTTTGATTATCAATTTTAATAAAATTACATCAATAATAGTTTAATAAGTTTAATTGTTATTTAAAAATACAATTTAAAAAATAATAAGAAATTTATAAATAACATAAAAAAAATTTTGTTTTCAAAATATTGATCTTTATAGAAAGGATAGTATTTGTGGCGACAGATAACAATTATTTTCCAGAATCCCATCTTTCCTAAATAGTTATTGTGTCTATGTACTAACTAGTACTAATTGATTATACTACAATCTTTCTTTACATTAGCTGACAATAAGTCAATAATGTTTCATAAATGCGCCTAAGTAATGTTTCCTTTAGTGCATCAACAAAGGAAGTTTAAAGGCACCTTTTTTTTCCCTTTACCATTAAATCAAAAGAAAGAAAAAACCTTATGTTGTTCATCACCTGACTTTAACTCAAAGAGTCAAATCTTGTTCCACCTCACTCACAGAGTCACATATACTCACTGTTTTACGTCCCTCGCATATTAATCATACACATTATTACGAGCGAGAGCTAATTATAGCCATGGTTAAAATATACATGAAATCAAATGTGTTAAACAAAGTATATGTATTTCAAACTGAACCAAAGCGGTCAGTTTAACCAAAAATATCGGGACTAACCTTAGTAGTACTAGTACATTTAAAAACATAATCAACTATCCTTAATCATCGGTCAATAATGTGAAACAGTATAGTTAAGCAGATTGTAAATGAATATTTGATTGTATATTACTAGATCGTGCTGGCAATTGAAGTAGTTTAGTCATTTCCCAATTTAATTAGTGTTATTTGGGGTTTTTTATCCTTATGAAATATATTTATCATAATATCTTTGGTGTTATCTAAAAAAAAAAAAAAAAAAAAAATCTTTGGTGTTATCTAAGTCATTTGCCTAAAGTTTTATATCTCAATGAAGTGATCTAAGAAGAAATCATATCCTACGTGTAGAGACATATGTAGTTAAATATATATATATATATATATTTGATTAAACCATGTAGTTAAATGTTATGATAAGTCAGTCATTCAAACATCCTAGTAATAGAAACGTACATGGAAAAGCAAAATTCATTGAACCAATAAATCGGTACTATTACAGTAAAGAAAATAAACGACATTGTGTTATTAATTTAGTAAGATTAATTTTTCTTTCAAAGTTCAACACCGTCGAAGATCTTACGGATTTTAATAAAACAGTTTTTACCTTCACATAAAAATAGTCGCCTTTCTTAATATAAAGTTTTTGTTAACAACCATATCTTACCCTTTCTTAATATTAAGTTTTTATATGACCAATGAATGTAAAAGATAAAGGAGCTGCAGGAGAAATCGCCATCGATTGATACGATGACGTCACGGGGTAATTGAATCCTTTATGCTCCAAACTTTTTGGCAAACCATGTCCATCGTGAATCATGACGTGGGATTATATTTCACGTAGATATTAAATATTTATAAGATACGAGACAACACAAAATAAATGGAACATGAACGTCGGCTATCCTACTAGAGGCCCCTATATAAAAGAAGAAAATGTAAAGTCATAAAGATAATAGATTCAATAGATTGTGTTATTGCCTTAGATAATATATATCACATCTGTAAGAAATAGATAACCTAAATTTCACATCTATGAATTTGCTTTTTTTTTGGTGAAAATTAATTTTCTTTTTGATGTTTAGTTCATGTTTTTAGTTTGATTTATAAATATATGAATCTGAATGTGTAATTTCTCTATTTTCCACTCTTGAATAATGTAAACCCAGCGTTAAATATAACAAGAATGCAGATATCGTATAGGATTAATTAAAATAGATCAATTTTCCAATAAGATCAAAACTAAGTTGGAATCTGCACCCTATAAGATTTTATTTCCCTAGCAATTAATTATCAAATTTAGAAAGAAAAGTTTTGGTGTTAGAAAAACGTTTTAATTTTTTTTAAGGGAGATAAGGTTTGCGTGTAACGTACCAAATTTTTTATTTTTTCTTTCGTGTAGAATGATATCTCTAATTATTGAAGGCTTTATTGGACAATATATGAGTGATGCTTCCACTCCCATATAAAAGAAGAACATGATAATATCAATACTTTTGTGTTTTTTTGTCTCTTTTTCTTTCACTTTTCCAAAAAAAATTGTTTCTCATTTCTTTTTTTTCTAACACACTAACTAAAACAATAATGTTGGTCTTCCCTAAAATCTGATAGAACACTTGGCAACTTGTTTATTTGTATTATGAATGTGAGAGTGCGTATTTTATGCATATATATGAAAAAATTGATTATACTCGAAAATATGAATTTATATATGAAGATTATCTCCATCCACTGTTAGGCAAAACGTTTAAGTAAGGCTCCTTCATTTGGCTTTAGTACAGTTGGCCAGTTTTCTTTTGGTGCACCAACATTTTCCCTCTTTTCCAAATATTTAAACATTTTGGGTTTTTAGTTAAACAAATTATATCATTAAGATTATCTGCTCAGATTTATATAAGAAAATATATACATTTTAATAATATCGGTTTTGATTGTAAGTAAGAAGTAACAAACCAATGGAATGTACTAGGCCATGCACAAACTTATACATATATGTTTAGACATACTTATATTGAATATATATTTACAAAAAGAAACAGAAAAATTGTTTTTTTTTCCTTGGTGGTTCACGCACGTTATGCATCCCTCTTTTATCAAAAACCGAGACATTGTATTTATTCAGTGATGTAAGTTATGCAGCCCTCTTTTGATGAAAGAGACTATCTTTCGGTGTTAACCATACATGAATGGTCTAGTGGTAGGCGAATTATAGTGAGATAAACGATCCGGGTTTGAATCAATCTCACAATATTAAACATATGTGTTATGCAACATAATTATATAGTTTTTATTACGAGCAACCAGATCTATCTGTCACCGGTGAACATGCCCTATATGATTAATTGGTTAGGTTCGGTCCGCCGGACACTCTTAGTTACTAAAATAAACAATGACATATTCTAATTCATAGAAATCCTTATTTAGCAGATATATATAGAGGGAAAATACCCTCTTTTTCAACCGTCAGTCTCCCATCTTCTCCTAGATAATTAGCCTACTACAATGGCTACATATTATTTACAAAGCTGGAAACTGAAGAATATGCATGTTTCCCTTTTTGTACAAAAGCTTTGTTTAACATTACTAAAGTTGTGTTGTGGAAGCACCGTAGCCTATTGGTTAAGGTTTAAAGGCTTCTACACCCAGGTCTGAGGTTCGAATCCCAGACTATGCAATTTATTTCAGATTACAGGAAATCTAGGTTTCAAGTCCCGGAGAGAGCAGTTTATTAAACAATTATGCAGACTACAGAGGAAAAGCTTGCAAGGGATCTTCAACATGGTGCAAGTAAATCTGGCCAGGCGTGGATCTTCATAGGACGGCTCAGGTGATGCAGTTAGGCGTAGGTCTTCATAAGGCAGGTAGTATTGTCGGTTGTCGAATCGTCTATGTAATATTTCCTATATCATAATTGTAAGATCGTAATAAATCAGCGTTAAAAAAAAAAAAAGTTGTGTTTGTTGATAGATAGACCATCCGGTTCTATGGTGTAGTGGTTAGCACTCTGGACTTTGAATCCAGCGACCTGGGTTCGACTCCCGGTAGGACCTTACTTTTTGCCCTAACTATAAATCTGAGGGTTCTGAGCTACACTCTAAGCTCGTAACAATATCTGTTACATTTGGGCCGGCCTTGTGTTACTATTTTGGTCCAATAATGTTAATTACCCGAAGCAGATCCGACCCATTTGTTTCTTTTTTGGGTGGGAGCTACTTAAAAAGTGTTTAACGAAGGCATATCCTCTGATGCTGGCCTGATGGATGACACAATAAACATGTTGTGCTTGGTGCTCTTGGTTATCTATATAAACATCTATCTAGAATGACTCTCAACATCTACAAAACAAAGGTCACGATATCTGATGACATAAAAGAGATGGGGCAATGCCAAGCTGCAGACAGGAATACATAGTCATCATATTCCTAAACACTATTCCTTCCTAAATTGTCATTAATCATAATCAATAGATACGGTATCCAAGATAAACATTCCTAAACGCTAACAAGGTTGTTGAATGGAGGCATCCATTTTTCATTATTTCTTCTAAACTAGGTTGGTTTTACAATGAATGTTGATCCTGATTATTACATGTTTTGCAGTGAATGTACAACATTAATACAAGATAACTAAAACATATAGAAGATCATAATCCTCCATTCATGTTTTCTTGTTTTAGTTCTGTCAAAACACCTTGAAGTATTATTACATCTTATGTCCAAATTCAAACTTAAAACCAAAAAAAGAAGCTAAAAGTCTAACCACTTCTGATAATAAACACATGTTGTTGGAGAGATAGCCCCATGAGGTGTACAAAGCCTTATATGTGGACAAGCCCCTCAAGGGATCGAAGCAAAAGCTCCATCTCTAGCTTCACCTCCACGTGACTTTTTACCGATCAGTTTATAGCAAACTTCACCGATTCTCAAAGCGGAATGCTCACTCGACCCATTGCTCTTCACCTCCATGATAACATTATCCAAAACCAAGTTATCGAGTATCTCCTTAATCTGCTCTCTAGTCAACGTGTCCTTTTTAAAACACAAATATATAACATCAAGTGTAACAACCTCGTTCTTGAGCTGCTCAATTCTCTTGACACAAACCTCCTTGAGACCTTCGATCATGGAAACGTCAAGAGCTCCATCGACGTACCAATGCCCACCTTGTAGCTCCTTACAAGGCTCGAACTCCACTGCAAGAAAGTGTTTGCCCCCTTTGTTTGAAACTTCTTTGATGAGTTTGCTCTTCTTGAGAGAAATGGTGGCTTTTGTTACGAGGGCTTGTTGGATGCTTGTCCCTGCTGTAATCTCGTATTTAGTTGCACCCATGCCTTGCTTGCTACGTATAAAACCTAGGATCTTCTTCGTGTCTTCGGTCATACCAGTTGACGATGATCTCGGCGCTGCAGGGCGTCTTTGTGTACTCATCTTTTCTAATCACACTAAAAACACACGGATAATCTTTATAGACTCACTCAAGATACAACAGCGTTTGAGGGAAGATCAGATTCAATTTACCTCTAGTTTAGTTTCTTGGAGATGAAAAGGATATTCTATCTTGAGATTTTAGGAAGCGAGGATTCTGCGCGAGGAGCCAGGAGAAGGGAGAAGCAGACGATGACAGGAATGCGAAGGTAACTTGTAAGTAAGCGAGAAAAAAACCCTATATATCACATTTGGGTTGATCTTAAATAGAAGAAAAAGAGGAGTTTAGATAATAATTAAAGAAACAATTGAGGATTTGCGAAATAAATATTAAGGAAATGCTTACATTTTTAGGCTTAACTACCAGATTTTATTAAGAAATATTATAATTAATTTATTGTTTTTCTTATATTTTATACTAGTTAGAATTTAAAAAAAAACTAGTTAGGATGTTTTTTTGGTCAAATTATTAATATATATGAATTCTATTATACTTGGGCAAATCTCTAAAATAGAATCTTCCTAAGTTTATATCACCAAAATAACACTCAAAAACTAAAATGACCAAAATAACATTTTATCTTTTGAAAAATTTAAATTTTTTTATTTTTCAAAATTTGAAATCTTATCCCCAAAACCTCACTTCTCAACTCTAAACCCTAAAACATAAACTCTAAACCCTAAACCCTAAATTCTAAACCCTAAACTCCACCCTTGAGTGCTATTTTTGTGACTTTTTGCTTTGAGTGCTAGTTTGGGAACAAAAACTTGATTTAGTGCTATTTTGGTCTTTTTTCTCATTATACTTTTCTAATTTTCTTATTTTTTAAAAATATTTAAGAAGATTTTTTTATATGATGAATAAAAAATATGATATTTTTTATCTTTTATTTGTTTAATTCTTCAATTAAAGATTGATTAATTATTTTATTTATTTATTTAGTTTAGTCACTATTCGAAGTTTTAAATTTTTTAAAATTTCCATATTTTCTTCTCTAGCCAAAAAGACTTAAGGTACATGAATAAAACTAAAACTAAAACCACACGCACATCCCTTATACAATAAAACCTCTATAAATTAATAATGTTGGAACTTTGAAATTTTATTAATTTATAGAGATATTAATTTAAAAAAGTTTTCTTATTTAGATTTTTTATTTTAAGATATATTTATTCTAAGATAAAAAAAATTGTTATTTTTAAATTTGACATTTATATTAATTTTATTATATTATTTGGTGTATATAATATATATTGCATATAACTTAAATGTGGTTTTGGATATATATCATTAAATTTCATCAAAAATATATCAAGTGATATAAAGATAATTCCATTGTGAATATAAAACAAACCATATAATAATAGGTTCTTGCTTATATAAAGTATATATACATATAAATTATTAATTTATAATTTTAATGGGACTATATCTTTACATAGAATTTTCTAAAAAAAATTATTATCTTATTATTTTATTGATTTGTATTAAATTTTGAACCGGTCCAAGTTGAAACTGGTGAGATTTATTAATTTATAGAGACTATTAATTTATCGAGTATTAATTTATACAAGTTCTACTGTATATTGGTTTGTTATGGTTGGTACCTAAAGTATTTCCCTTTACTTAATTTTATACAAATATATATACTCAATAAAGAGGTTATTCTGTGATTATGGGATTGTGTCTACATGAGCAATTATAGAATATGTGAAATTCGAAGGTTGAAAAGAACCTGTTAATCTGTTAATCTCAGTTTCCTCTTGGGCTATAGCATATATAATATTCCAATGAAGCTTCTTCTCTTCCTGCAATTTTTTAGCAGTATAGTAGTAGTGTTGTGCCCCCAATTCCCCAAAATTAGAAACAATGACAATAATAAGGGCCAATAATAATATACGAGAAAATACATCGTGTCTATCCATCTAATTCGAATGTTTAAATAACTCGTGAATAAAGCCTTTTCACAAGTAATTTTGTTTTTCAACTGTGTTTGATTTCATAAAAAGCATTGGTTCGATAATGGAACCTGTTGAATAAAATGAAAACATAAAATTGAAACTATATGAAATAAACGAGCTTTCAATAAGAGAGAAACAAATTCATCATCCTTTTATTTTCTATAATTTTTTCCTAAAACTTTATATTTAATTCCATAACATTTTTTTTTCAACAACATACACATATTCATATAGATTCTGCAAACCAAACTGGTAACTCTGCATTCATATGGACGACAAACGGCGGTTGTTTTCTGGTACTGTACGCAAGACTGTCCGTCATTGAATTATGCATTCGTAGTATATGAGTGAACTCAGCTTACTGATAAAAATTTTCTTTAAGATTTTTATATCTTCCAAATAACTTGAAAAAACTGGTCATTTTTCTGGTTCCGAAACCATCTTCACCGCCAATTGAAAAACAAGTTAATATTAAAATATCGTCAGAAAAAAATGAATCTTATGTTCTTAAGTGATATATTTAACGTTTATAAATTTTATATTGTTCCATATGAGTTATTTGTCAATTCATTCTTTTGGCTTATAGTTGAACAATTTCGGTAAGCTATTTATTTGTTATAATGAATCAGTCCTTTTTTTTGAACAAATGAATCAGTCATTTTAAGTAATGAATTTTGAAGATAACATCACAAAAATGAGGTATTGTTGGTAAGGTAAAAAATCGTTTACATATTTGACTTGATTCCTATTTGGTAACATAATCAAAACAATAGTAAAAATGAATTTCAAATTAATATAGGTGCAGAAAAGAGATGATGATGTGGTTAGCAAAAAAAAAACATAATCAAAACAAAGATCGAAGGTATGGAAAACAAGACTAGTGTGCTTCCTCATGTCTATAAACTAAAGGTAAACGTACAATAGCCACCACAGCTCGTCCAATTTCATCAAGATGCAACATGCGCCATTTGTGTACACGTACCTTGATCTTCCTTATGTTTCCCTCGTGATAGAAGCCCTGCACGTATACATAGAAGATCAAGGTCTTTATTTTCCTTTGCTATGATGGGTGATTTTCTGGATCCCAGTCTTAGCAATGGAAACGTAAAGACCTTGATCTTCCATTTCAACTTGTTTTTCAGTGATGGCATGATTACTTACACGGCAGTAAGGTAAAATTAAATTTTCTTGTCACTAGCTATATCTCATTCTTCATAAGTCATAACAGCTTGGAACGGACAAGAAAGACGGGTTTTATATATATTTTTCTGCGGGTTTTGTCAATGACATTGTTAGTGATTCTAGGTTTTTGCAGAATTGTATGCAATTTCCCATTGTATGCATTTTTATCCAATAGCATACAATTCTGCAAAACCAAGAATCACTAACAGTATCAAACATCCCGCACCTGGATTTTGTGTTTCAATCAATCTTCGTGAACTGCAAGAGTTTCAGTGCACTACCAAAAACCGAGATGCGCTAATAAGTCATAACAATAAAGATAAACTGAAAAGTCTCGAGGTGCTCAAGTCTCAACATTTCTCAATTTTACCTCATGGCCCTGACAAGGAGCAAACCAAGAAAACAAGAACAAAAGATGGACAACGAGGGTTTTTTTTTGGGGTTATTTGTGAAATAACCAAAACAAAAATCAAAATTAGTTTTTTAGAGAGAGGCTAGAGAGATATAGGAAGAGAAAAGAAGAAAGAGAGTGTGATTTTGGCTAGTTTGTTAATTTTGGTTTTTTGTTGAGTTATTGGGTGCAATTTCTCTTTTCTTTTTCATTGTTCACTAAAAATAAGCCTATGTTTTTAGAGTAGCAAGTTTTATTATAAGTTTGTTGAAATAAAAACTAATTGTTACGAATCTCAAATTAGAGAATAGAGGAACGAACTAAATTGACAAAATGTATTGTTTATAATCATGTCATTTTAACTTCATAAATCTTTGTGAACTAGCCTCAGTTACAAAAAAAAAAAAAATCTTTGTGAACTATCAAAAATCAAATACTTCAAATTTCAGTTTTTAAAAATCAAATTCTTTGATTTAAGTTCTCTAAAAATCCAAGAAAAAAACAAAATTCAAACTATATTAATATGCTGATTTCTTATTCAGAAAAGGTGAATAATACAGTGTACAACTTTTTCATTTAATACACAACTTTTTAATGGGCTGTTTAGATTGTCTTCTCACTTTGGTTGGTGAATTTTATATTGTAGGTAGCTATTTGATTTTTTTTTTGTAGGTAGCTATTCAAATCAATGGGTTTTGGAGAAACATTAATTAGGGGGTAGGCATTAAATTAAAGAGATCGAATCCAGTCCTTCAAGTAGAGTAGGTCCAGGAATGTAGCTCAAGTGTTTTGAAGACGTGAGGCTGAGAAGCAATGACGAGACATAAAAGGGAGGACAATGACCAAAGGTGGTACTTAACACACGTATGACCACTCCTCACTTTTCTGTCCACAAGAATTTTCATTTTCTTCTCCCCCCATAATATTTTTCATCTCCTTTGTTCTTTTCAAGTATTTTTCCCCGACTAATCTTCTTTACCGACTCGTAAGAACATATAGTAAGTCGATAGCACATGGTCTTGATTAATATTTTAATATACTGAGTCCGTGACAAAAGTGAAACCTCACGCAATCTTAGAGTTTAAACTCTTAACCTATGAATTAACGTCCCTTCAGCCTTGGCCTACTATGTACCCATCAATTTGCATGTTTGGCTAAAGAAGTAGCCACGACAACGAGTTTTCACATTTTTTACCTGAAGTGGCATTAAATGGGACCTTCTCTGACATTAGTATACGAATGGATAACCATAAAATCAAACGTGGATTGGTAAAATACAGCCATTTTTACCGGTGGAAAAAAGCAATATTAAAATGAAGAATATCTTTATTATAATGTTTTAAAATTTGTAGTTGAATGGGATTGGTTTTCGATTGGTCCGAATCCCCAGAAACAACAGTCATTCTCTGTTTTCATATGAACACTCATCGTACGCAAAAGCAGGAACAAGAACAAGAAGAAGAAGAAGCAAG
The DNA here is from genome assembly GCF_000309985.2 of Brassica rapa. NCBI lineage: Eukaryota > Viridiplantae > Streptophyta > Magnoliopsida > Brassicales > Brassicaceae > Brassica > Brassica rapa. The sequence continues at coordinate 3,722,377 of NC_024803.2, read as the reverse complement.
ACACGAATGGGATCTTTCTCTCTCCACCGTCGTCTCTTCTTCCTCCTCCTCTGCCTCCGACGTTGTCGGAGCTATTGAGTTCGACCCGACTGATAACATCCTCGCTACCGCCGGAATCTCTAGAAAGATTCGTTTTTACGGCCTCGCTTCTCTCTTACGGAACACCGCCGGAGTCTGCGGAGGAGCAGGAGGAGGAGTTAGCTTCGTCGATCAAGTTACTGCATGTGAATATTACATCTGCACGCCGGCGAAGCTTAGTAGTCTCCGGTGGAGACCCGGGTCGTGCAGTCGGGTCATCGGGTCGGGTGATTACGACGGCGTTGTGACGGAGTACGATCTCGAGAAGAGGACGCCGGTTTTCGAGAGGGACGAGCACGGAGGCCGCCGCGTCTGGAGCGTGGATTACACTCGTCACGGTGGCGCCGCCACCGTGGGAGCGTCGGGATCAGACGACGGGACCATGCAGGTGTGGGATCCGAGGTGTCCGCCGGAGGAGTCTGTCGGCGTTGTCCGGCCGGCGGGACTTTGCCGGAGTGCCGTTTGCTGCGTCGAGTTTGATCCCTCCGGCGGACACGCGGTGGCTGTCGGATGCGCTGATCGGAGAGGGTACGTGTACGATATGAGGAAACTCGTTGACCCGGCGTTGACTTTGCAAGGTCATACGAAAACGGTGTCGTACGTGAGGTTTCTCGACGGTGGTACGGTGGTGACGGCGGGTACGGACGGGTGTCTGAAGCTGTGGAGCGTGGAGGACGGGCGCGTGATTCGCACGTACGAGGGGCATGTGAATAACCGGAACTTCGTGGGGTTGTCTGTGTGGAGAAACGGCGCGCTGTTTGGTTGCGGATCGGAGAACAACAGGGTGTTCGTGTACGATAGGAGGTGGAGGAAGCCGGTTTGGGTAGACGGGTTTGAACCGGTTGGTATGACTTCTGGTTCGGATAAGCGGTTCGTGAGTAGCGTCTGCTGGAGGCAATCCGGTGTGGACCAGTGTACGCTAGTGGCTGGGGGATCTGATGGAGTGTTGCAGGTTTACGTGGGCAAAAGAAAGCCATAGTATTATTATTATTCTTGTTTAATTTATCATTACTATCTTCTTTTTTTAATGAATTTATGATGCTTCTTCATGAGATTGATTTTTGCTGCAGTTGTGAGAGCGTTCGACCTGTCTTGCTTTTAATTATAAAGGATTTTTACTTTGTTCTATGTTTTAAATGTAATATCTAGTCTTTTTGCTGTTTCTAACAAGAAAAATTGAGTATTTGATGCATAAGTTTTCATATTCTTCTTATACGATACATCTATGTCTGAGATATAAGTACAAAGTACTTACTACGTCGTCGAAAACAAACAAGAAATAGCTACTTGCAATGTTGGCAGATATATAATAAATGTACATAGCCTTGGTCTACCATTAGGTCCATTACCATATATATCAATGCGCCTTGCGAATTCTGGTAGCCGTGACCCGTGATACATTTTCTATAAGTGGAATATATGATCTATCTTTCTAGAATCAATAATCACGAGACTGTTGTTTGCTATAAATTATGAACCGTGACGATAGAAAAAACAATAGCAGGTGAGGTGATACCAAAATTAGCAATATAGTCTAGTCATATGAGCTTTGGATTATAACTTGTTATTATATGATAATGTCTAGTAATAGGAGCTTTGGATATAATCTGTTAATACTCTACCATCGCACACACACACACACATGGGATGTATTAAACCAAGTGGAGGGTATCATATGCAGCCATGCTATTCTAACACTAATAGTAATTCCATTTGAACTTTAGTTTCTAGTGTTAAGCCTATTTGGAATAAACCAAAAAAAAAAGTATGAATTTTATGCTTGTTGTGTTTATGATTAGTAAAATTATCTTTATTATCTTCTTATCATGTTCTATAAATTTGAATTGGAATAAATAACAAATTTTGATCTACTGCATAAGGTTTTTCTGATCAAGTAGACATAAATAGTTGGTTTCTGGAGAAACGGAAGACAAAACAGATGAATGTAGTAATTTTAGGTAGATCTCTATAAAGTCAGTGGCAATCAAAGACTCCAACAAAACACATTCCAAAATCAAAACCAAAGTAACAATACTTCAAAGCTCTTACATTCCAGTGAATGCCTTCTTTGCAAAGGCAGACGCGCCTGCTGGGATAACCTTCAGCACATTAAACCTCACCGTCTTTGACAATGGCCTGCACTGGCCAATGATGACATGATCACCTTCTTTGACACGGAAGCACGGTGAGACGTGGGCAGGGATGTTGGAGTGTCTCTTCTCATACCTGATCGAAAATTCAAAGTAGATGTTAATAAATCCTCTAGGGTCAAATCATTGAACACTAGTAGTGAGTAAGTAAGTACCTTTGATACTTCTTGACGAAGTGGAGATAGTTCCTGCGAACAATGATGGTTCTCTGCATCTTGGCACTGTGGCAAGTACCAGCTAAGATACGTCCCCTTATAGAAACGGTTCCAGTGAATGGACATTTCCTATCAATGTAAGTTCCTGTTCCACATTACAAAAACATGTCTGAATCTAACTGATCGTAACATTACAAAACCTAGTTACACTAAAAAAAAAGAACAAACCGTCAATGGCGTCACGAGGAGTCTTGAAACTCAAGCCAATGTTCTTCCAGAAACGGTTTCCACCTTTGCCAGGTCTCTTCCCCTTCCCAGATTTCTTCGAGCTTAGGAAAACCTTTGGTTGCTTAAGAAAAGCCTTCTCAGTCTGCAATAGATAGAAGAGTAAGATGAGATATAACTGTATTTAGAGTGTAGAAATGAGAATTGAGAACGAGGAGATCGAACCTGTTCAGCCATGGCTACTGGTTGCTGCTGCTCTCCGCTGAAGCAAGGGTTGTAAAAGAGATGCGAGAGGCGAGGCAGCGACTGATGAACTGAAAGTAATGAAGCTCTCCGGACAAAACCCTAGTTCCCCAAGATCTCTTTGTCGTTAGGTTTGGGCCTTTGTCTCTGGGCCGTGAATATGTATTTTATAGCCTTAAGCCCATGTACTTGGGCTAGTGACTAGAGCATGTTAAATTGAATTTATTCAGTTTCTTTTTGTTCTTGTTTGAGACTTTCGAAATTCTAAGTCCAGTATCAGAAACTTTAAATTTCGAATCTTCTTTCAAAAATGATTCATTATATAATCATGTAAGAAAATTTTGAAATTAGCGGGTAAAGTATTTACAAAATATCTTTATCATGGTATAAAAAAACCGGTAGAACATAAATCTTCATAAAATAGCTTATGGTATAATAGCGTAAAATCATTATAATTTTATATTATTTTTCATAATTATAATATTATAAATTCATCATTAAAAATAATTCTCTTAGTGTATCTTTTCAAATGGCGAAGTTAAAGTATCTACACGGGTAAAACATAATATATCATTGCACGTACCACAATATAAGATGTTTCTGTATATATTAAATTTATGTCATATATTTCTATGTTGCAAACTAGACCCACACATCAAGCAAACTACATAGAAACGTATGAATGAAATGCTTGTTGGTTTCTTTTCCAAAATAGAAAACAAATGAAAATAAAGCATTTCAGCAACATCAGGAAACATGTTTCCCATCGATATGATAAAATCACATGAATCCAAATAGCTTTTTTGGAGCAGTTCCAGAGGCACGGTATTTGGCAGCTAATTCCTCGGCCTTGAGAACCTCTTCTCCACGTCTAGCTTCGATCATAGCTCTCTTCTCTTCTGCCTGTTTGTGAATTTGAGCTATTTTGTTCTTCATCAACTCTACATACTCTGCCTTCTTCTTCTCCAATTGTTCCTATTCTCAATTCAAGTTTCATGCACAATCATAAACGTTTGACAACTGTTAAATATTCTGAAAGTAATATTTACCTCTATTTTCTTGAGTTCAGCTTCTACAGCTGCTTTTTTGTTGTTCTCCCATGACTCAATTGAAGAAAGTTTCTTCTCAGCTCTGTATCAAACAATGTATTTATCTTACAACTAGATTCTAAAGACCTTAATGATAATATTTTGGTTTAATTGCAAGAATCTAACGACTGATTTGATTGTTTGAGAGACCGGTTATAAAATTAAAGATAAATGTAAAATTCGTAAAATCTTTTTGACTGAAATGTAAAATTAGAAATTAAGATAACAAAAAGTTACTTGTTCTCCACTTTGCATTTCTCAGCCTCTTCCCAAGCTTTGATAAGTGACATCCTTTTCTCTGTCTCAACTCTAGCCAGGACAGCATCTTCACTCCCACGTATTGTAAGCAATCATTAATAAGAGTATGAGTATGTAGGAAAATAAGAGACACTGATGAGTGATGATAGACACACGCATCCACATACAACCTTTATTACCAACGCACTGATTTGATACTCAACCAAATTAATTAAACAGGAGCAAACCCACCAAACTCTTTAGTAAAATATTTATTTCCTTAACAAATTATTTAGTAAATTCCAAAAACATTTCAATTTTAATCCATCTCGATGATATACATTAGGTTATATTAGTAATGTTCAGCCAATCTTGTTGACCAAATAAAAAACAAGCATGAATCTATTTCGTTAATTACCTCGATTAATTGACCCTTCCTTTTTCTCCTCTTCTACTTCTTCTGCCACCAACAAAATAGTTTAAATATTACTCTTTTGTTATAGTAATTTATTTGCTTAAATTTGGTAATTAGTTCTTAGCCTTGCAATAATCTTGAAAAATAGGTTATGATCAATATATAATTAGAAAATATATTTTGGCAGACGTTATTTTTTTTTCTTCAGCAAACTTATTAATAAATTTTATTGAGAAAATTACTTGCGACGATGGGAACTAGAGCCTTGGAGTCCTCTCGCTTCTCCTCCACCGATGCCGGTGGAGGTGGAGCCACAGGCTTCTCTTGTGGAGCAGCAACAGCTTTCTCCGCTGGAGCTGGTAGTGATGGAGATGGTTCTGATACGTTGTTAACGGTCTCCGTCACCTTCTTCGGTTCCTCTTCGGCCATGTCGTATGACGTCAGGTATAGCAACTAAAGTAAGAGTAGAGAGTCAAGAATGATTCAGAAGTCTGCTATTTAAGATCGAGAGAAGAAACTGAGCTGGAAATGTTTGATAGTGATGTTGTGTTCCTCGTTGCTCGCCTTCTTTTTATTTTATTTTTTGCTTTTCTAAATTTAGTACTATCATTGATTCACTGATGCACGATCATTAATGTTTATATACATAAACTTTACAGGAGACAAAAGAATCACCAACCCCCGGTGGCGTCACATGATGTTAATAAAAAGGTTAGAGAAATACTGCGAAATAAATATTTGATACGTTACGTTACTTATGTAGCCCCAAAAGGAGTCTCCTTTATAACTTGTAACATTTCTTTACGCGAATCTTGTTTCTTATCGAAACCGTAAAGATTTATAGTTACTGTAAAATGGTAAAGTTTACCAGATGCATATTGATCATAATATATATGCTAATTCCGGAATATCATAAATATTAATGATTCTATGACGACAGAAACGAATCTGTAGGATTTATAGGATTGTGTTACCTGTTGAATCTTGTATTTATAAAGTTAAACTAGATTTTAACCTGCGCTTAAGAAGCGCGAGTATTTTTTTGGTGACGATAAATTTAAATATTAAATGAATTTATATTTATTATTAAATATCTAAAATATTTAAAAGCTGTTCTATTATTATTATTTTAATCTGATACAATGTTTTCATTGAGTTTTCATATCCGAATCAAACTTGTGGTCGAACCTTAAGATCTAGTAACTCATATATAGTGGGATAAAATATAATAAAATGAATATAGTAAAAGTATCTGAAAATCAAAAAGACCGTTATTAATCCACTGAGAAAAATATAATTTGTTTTTTGTTTTATAAATTTTTGATATATTAATATACATTTAACTTGTATAAGAAATTTCTTTTAACAAATATTGTTAAGTTTATTTATAAATATATTAATTATCAATCTACCAAAATAGTGAAGCAAGTATTATTTTTTTTTCCTTTTTTAATTTTCTATCAAACTATTATCAATAAATTTTTTGTGACAGATATTTTATTATTAGAAATCCATACAATTTAAATAATGTTACATTTATATGTATTTATGTATAAAATGGTCTTCATAATTTGGGATTTTATAAAAAATAGGTCTAAAGTTAATTTGGTTAATTTTTTTTCTGTAACAAAAGTTAATTGGATTTATAATTTTCTTTTCTGAATGGGTTGTATCAGTTAAGTTATTTTTTTTAAGTTAAACGCCTAAAGCCTAATTAATAATATTTATTTTGCTGATAACAAAATGAAATTAAATAGGGATAACATATAATATATAAGGAAGACAAAAAAAAGAAAAAAAAGAAAGGGTTCAACAACCTTTTATAAGTAGATTTTTAAAAACTGATTCCCTTTTAATAGTATAGATTTACGGCGTCGAATATATAATTCTTATCTTGTGGAATAATAGATTTTTTTAATAAAGGTTTGAGAAAATAGACTGGTTCTTTAGTTTCGTGTTGCCTACGTTGTCTACCATGTCACTCAACATTTTTTCTAAAATGTATATAAATATTTTATTGATTTGATAGGTCCTTTTATAAAGAAATTCGTATTCCTTCGAACCTTATCTTAACTTTTATTCCACACATAAAATGAAATACATACAACTAATCTATGAAAATATGACAACGGACCCAACATTTTCTCATATGATGGAGGGAGGTTGGACGGTTCGAAACTCAATACTTATCTCTGGGATCTAAGAACATCTGTATTGGTGGGATGAAGAGAGAGGGTTTAGTCATAGGAGAGTAAGGAACAGTCCTTAATTAAGGGCTTTTTCCTTCTCTTTCTTCTTCGGTTCCCACCTCTTTCCCCTAAAGGATGCCTTAAGGGCCTTCCAATATAGATGCTCTAAGGCCCACCTGACAAAAATTCGGGCCACTCAATCGGCAAAAGCCATTTGCATCTGATACTCATTGAATTTGAGCCTATATATGTGGCTACTTGCTCTTGCTCAGCAGCACGTCTTGGGTTAGCTTATATTCGTAGTAGTCAAGAGCCCCCCGAAGATAGAGCAATCTACAGTATCATCTGTTAAATTATCTTAACTTCCAACCTAAAACTAATTGGTGCTAAGTGGAGTGGCCCATCCATTTTATATATTACTAAAGATCCCTTCCAATATCCGATGTGGGATAATTATCCCTAATACGCCAACTCGAGATGATGGCTCTTTGAGCGTCAATCTCGGAATGTTCGGGCAACGATCGATGAGCCGACTATGGGCTGGATCGATAATGAATCGGATTGGACTGCATGGATCAGACTCTAATACCATGTTAAGCTAGATGGGCTTCCAACCTAAAACCAATTGGTGCTAAGTGAAGTGGCCCATCCATTTTATATATTGCTAAAGATCCCTTCCAATATCCGATGTGGGACAATTATTTCTAATATCATCATGTGACCAACTTTTCGTACAGAAAGTTAATCGGCGAAAACAACTAATACATTTATCAACATATCATTTTGTGAATAAATAATCGCAAGAGCATATGAATTTGTATTAATATGCATATGAATTTGTATTAATATCATGCTACATAGTGCATAATGGTTGTTTGTTAGAAAACTGATGATTAAAAGATTCAGAAAATAAATTAGTTTATAGAATTTGTAAGAGACCAATTACTAAACAAGAATTAGTATTTTCTTCGGATTTGGTTTGGTTTAACTTTGATCGATCCAGTATCAAAGCTATAACTGAACCTCAAGTGAAGGCTTCTCGTTCAGTTTGGTTTAGATGCAATGTACTTTGGTTACTCCTTTAAATGGTTCAACACGTAGTTTTATTACAACATGTATTGAACAATTAATTTTACATCTTAAATTATTCAAGACACTTAGGGTTTATAATATTGATTTACTTATTTCTTAGGTTCTTCTTCTTTCTTTTCTTCCTTATTCTCCTCTTTCTTTTCTTCTTTATTTTCTTCCTTCTTTTCTTCTTTCTTCTCCTCTTTTGCCGGCCCAACCGATAACAAATCGACTTTGCCAACCTTCTTCAATTTCTTTACAACCGCAACCGCATCCATCAGACCGATCACGGTCAATTTTTGCTCCTTCATATCTGCTGCTATCGAATCAACTCCTGCTTAACACAATAACCAAGTCATCTACCCACTTTGCAGAACTACATTGTATCATTTTTGGTCATACACTTTAAATAGTTTTGTTATCTCATTAACCCATAATCTACATTTTCCTATAAGGCAAATCATATACACACATCCATTATACTAAGTTCCCCATAATACGTTTTCATATAGGACAATAAAATGATGGGCCTCTAAAACGTAGGTGACCCCTACTATGTGTTCTCCACAGTTGAAATAATATCAACTCGTTGACAATTATGTCAATAACCAAGCTCTCAAAGTCTGACGCAATTATTCAATGGAACCAAAATTTTGTAATGTAAATTCTAGCTGAAAATAACTGTTTAGACTGACAAAACCTAGCAGCAAACCTTTTACTATAATTCATATAAGATCAAAAATAGATTAAATTACCACGGAGCAATAACAAAGAATACCCACAAAAGAATTGAATTTGAGTTGAAAGTAACCAAAGTAAGGAAGTAGTTATAATAATCACCAAAGATATCAGCTGCAGCTTCGATGGCTTTCTGCTTGGTCTTATCATCCGTCATGGTTAAAACCTTCAACACTACCTTCTAAAGAAATATATATACAAAAAAGTGAAAGTAAAAAACGATTACAGCGAAAGAGATAAATCATACATCATACTCATTTTAAAAAATTAATGAGAAAAAACCTGAGCCATTTCGTCTGGGATCTTGGAAGAATAAGGAAGAGATTGAGATGAAAGATCGAGAAAGGAAGATTTGATGTATTATTTTAAAAAGAAACTATAAAATCTGTGGGGAATAAAAGAGAGAATCGGGTACTGACAAAAACTTGTGGTGGCTTTTGGCAAACGGCGAGACATGTGACGTTTGTTTCACTGTAGACTCTACATTATTCTTACCACGCCTACTTTTCTAAAGTTGTTTCAGATTGATTTGTTTTCGGACCGAGTTGCTTTGTTTTGTCTTTTATTATTTTCAGGAAAATTGAACTAGATGATGAGAAGGAGTTTGCAAGTAATTAGGAAAACAAGAAGTTACAAGTCCAATTTTGCATTCATCATCATATATTCAAGTATTGTTTACTTACACAGCATGTATAACCTTTCTACATAACATCATATGAAAAGCATACTCATAATGAACATAAGAAGATATAGCTTTTTAATTTAACATATTCTGTATATATGTTAATATTTTTAAATGCATGTTATTTGATTATCATGTGATGAGTGCTTTTTTTTTCTTTGGCGTCATTTTGTCACATTTCAACATAACTTTTTTTTGAGCTTTTTAGCTCTATATACATAGAAAGTAAATTAATTAGGTAACAATGCATTACTTTATTAAATTTGCACAATCGGTCAGGAAAGAGAAAAAAAAAGGGTGAGAATTACGGTTTAGTCCCTCTGCTTGTGGATCTGTAACTTTTTCTTCTACGCGTTAACCGGCTTGAACTATCACCATCTTTTTCGGTAACATCATCTTCTTTCGTAACGTCACCATCGCCGGTGCTACCTTCTCCAGTTTTGGCGCGTGAGGAGGGAGAGGAGACTGATGATTCCTCGAAGATCAGATTTGAAACAGATGTTTGGGATAGAAGAACGTTGAAGATCTCTTCTTCGAGCCTAGCCATAGAGAATTGGAGAGCTGAATTGGCTTTGATTTCTTCAGAATCCCACCATAGTATTGTCCTCTATGCCGTCTACCATGGAGTTTAACCGCCAATGTTCTCCGACAATTCAGTCAAAAAAATCAAATCAAACACCAAAAACAATCCAGCAAAATAAACAGAATAATAACAAAAGTTAAAACAGAAGAAATCATGATCAATCACCTCTTCAGACTCGGTTATGTTTTAATTAGATTGGCAGATTCTTGTACGAAACCAAACCTAAAAGAAGTCCTCTAAAAGCTGTGTCTTTTTAATTGTTTTGGTCATGGTCTCTGAAACTTTTCAACTCACCCGTGTATGTACGTGGCGAAATGCGAGAAAAAAATAATACCCGGTTTCCACACTATTTTGACTATGTACAAGTTTAGTTATAGGGGTATAGTCGTATTATTTATTTATGTACAGTGCCCAGGCATCTCTTTTCCATATAGCTAATTAATGTTTGTTTCATAGCTATAGAGTGCAATTACTCCTTTTTTTAACAGACATCACACATACAATAGTTGATGTGTTCATAGTTCATACGTGACATGATTTATTTTGTATTATGTGTGTGATTTCCTCTAGTAGCACGTAACATATGGATGTTGGAGGTCAAAATCGAATGTGAATTCAATCTTCCAGTCTCTACTACCCTAGATCATCTTTATCCCTACTCTATAATTTACTTCAAAAATGGAGTGGTGATGAAGATGCCCTAACGTCCCCCAATTGTTAAGGAACAAATTTGTTTTCTAAATGACTACTTATTGTTTGATGGAAATTTTTCTAACTAACAAAATTGTAGAGGACATGCATTACCCTTTCGAAAAATGTCATTATAAACTACTAGTTATAAAGAATCTAGAAGTAGTGAGATAAGCTAATTGTTATTTTCGCATTCTAACAAAAGAGAAAATGGACCACACAGCCGTTCAAGCATTACAATCAACAGCCTACCAGTCAATGAATAATAGTAGATGTGATCGGTTAATCGTACAACATACACATGAAAGACACATAATTACAAATAAATTCAACTAAGAGACACATATGCCTCTTACAGTCCACACAAGAGTTTCTTTCCCCGAGAAGATATAAAAATGTTTTCATCTCGTCTTCCTGCATGACTGTATTACATACATAGGACATATTACATATCTTCATCTTCGCTACCAAAATACATGGACATTAAAGAAAACAACGAGTCTCCAGTTTTGAGATCTACCGAACTTCAACTTCATGATTCAGTTTGTGCAAGAACAGGTAAACCTTTAAATTATACGATTAATAATTATTTATTAGCAATTAATCACGTTATATTGTCGCTAATAATTACGTTGTGTTTTCTTGATTAAATAAGGAACGTTGTGGACGGCAGTGGCACATATAATTACAGGAGTGATCGGAGCAGGAGTTTTGTCGTTGGCGTGGGCCACGGCGAAGCTTGGCTGGATAGGTGGTCCTGCCGCCCTTATAGGCTTCGCCGGAGTCACACTTGTCTCTGCTTTTCTTCTCTCCGACTGCTATCTTTTTCCTGATCCCGACAACGGTCCCCTCCGCCTTAACTCTTACTCTCAAGCCGTGAAAGTGTATTTAGGTTACTCTCCAAAAACTCAAATTGCAATTTTGTTCACACAAAAAACAAAACAAAATTTGTTTTATGTGGTTGAGAAAGATTAACTTGTATACTAGCTGAACACGGAAGTAAATAAAAAAATAAATTTCTAGGTCTATGATCAGTTCGAATACTGGCAAGAAAATAAAATTATTTCTTAGTATATATTAAGCCCTAAGACATGGAACTTTTGTTTACTAATTTTTTTTTCGTTTCAAATTTCGATTAATTTGTTCAGATGGTTAAATATAATATGCAGGGAAGAAGAACCAGATCGTATGTGGGGTCTGTGTATACATTAGCCTTGTTGGTGTTGGCGTTGCTTATACCATTGTGACAGCTACTTGCATAAGGTAATAAGTGTAAACATATATTTCATAATTTTCTTATAAAATTCATAATTTTTAATATTGACAAGTTGAAGGTAATAGTGTAAACATATATTTCATGATTTTCTTATAAAATTCATAATTTTTAATAATGACATGTTGAATTTCTTCATTTCATTACAGAGCAATTTTTAGATCGAATTGTTATCATAGAAAAGGACACTACGCAACATGTTCTTATGGAGACAAGAACAACTACTTCATGCTTTTGTTCGGTGTGCTTCAGATTTTTATGTCACAAATACCTAATTTCCACAACATGCTTTGGCTCTCTGTTGTCGCTGCGGTTATGTCTTTTGCTTACTCCTCCATTGGTCTCGGCCTCGCTTTTGGCCAAATCATAGGTAAACATATATCATCTATCGTATTTAGGTTAAATTTGCTTCTGATAACAACCAGTGAAAAGTGATGAGTCAAGTGTAAATTAATAGTGTCAATTAATTTTGAAGATTGAAGACTATATATTTAATACATTTTGTGTGTTGAAATGAAGAAAACCGGCAAATTGAAGGAAGTGTAAAGGGAAGTCCAGCAGAAAACAGAGGTGCAAAAGTATGGTTAGTGTTCCAAGCTCTTGGGAACATTGCCTTTTCTTATCCTTTCTCAATCATACTTCTTGAAATTCAGGTAAATATCTTAAACTCAGGTTTATCTAGTGATGCCAAGTTATATTACTTAATACATTAGCTACTCTGATCCATGATATTTGGAAAAAATGTAGTATAGATCACAAAGAGTTGATATCTTGTTGATCAAGAAACCTCTTTTTATGCGGTTTGAATTAAAAATTAACAATAGGATACATTGAGATCGCCACCAGCAGAGAAACAAACTATGAAGAAAGCCTCGGCCGCTGCCGTATTCATCACAACATTCTTCTACCTTTGCTGCGGATGTTTTGGTTACGCAGCATTTGGAGATGCCACACCGGGAAATCTCTTGACCGGTTTCGGTTTCTATGAGCCATTTTGGCTCGTCGATTTCGCTAACGCTTGCATTGTTCTTCATTTAGTTGGTGGATATCAGGTATCATACAAACGAAACCATAATTTTAATTTTATGAACAAATAGAAAACTAGTTAACTATAGTCAATAAATGCAAAATATCTTGCGTTGGCGTTTATAATTAACAAATAATTTGTTTAAAATACTAGAACTTGAAGTTAATTTTGATATAACAGTTTATGCAACGTATAAGATAATCTCTAATGTATTTTGTTATTTGTCTTTTAAAATAGAAAAATTCTATAATAAATGTGAAATTTAATCTAATGTATTTTTATACAATAGTATTCCTTTATTATATTGTAGATAATTTATAAAAGAAAATAGTAATCTCTATTTTAGAGTTAAAAAATAGAAATGGTGTAGAGTAAAAATACCTCTAATTAATACTAGTATATAGACAAATATAATGATGAGTTAGAGAATAAAATTTATATAATCCCCCCCCCCACATTTTTTAACAATAGTATTCCTTTATTATATTGTAGATAAATGTCATATTTATTTATAAAAGAAAATAGTAATCTCTATTTTAGAGTTAAAAAATAGAAATGGTGTAGAGTAAAAATACCTCTAATTAATACTAGTATATAGACAAATATAATGATGAGTTAGAGAATAAAATTTATATAATCCCCCCCCCCCCCCCCCCCCCCCCCCCCCCCCCCCCCCCCCCCACACACACATTTTTTAACATAAAATTGCATTTCAGGTCTATAGCCAACCAATTTTTGCAGCTATGGAAAGAGTGCTAACAGAGAGATACCCACAAAACAAGCTCATCACCAAATTCTACGGCTTCAAACTGCCATCATCACGAGGAGTAACGGTGACACTGAGTCCAATGAGGTTGTGTCTGAGAACGACGTATGTGGTGATAATTACAGGAGTGTCAATATTATTCCCATACTTCAATGAAGTACTTGGAGTCTTAGGGGCAGTTGGGTTTTGGCCTTTGGCTGTGTATTTTCCTGTGGAGATATGTATATTGCGGAAGAAGATCCCAGTTTGGACGCGAAAATGGCTTCTTCTTAGAGGTTTCAGCTTTGTTTGCTTGCTCGTCTCTCTCTTGGCTCTTGTTGGATCCATTTATGGACTTGTCGCAGCAAAACTCCGATGATTAAACAACTTACTATGAAACATTCTAGGTTTGAAAAAAAAAACATACAAGGTTTGTTTTGGTTTTAATGTTTTTATTTGTGTGTATGCATTGTTGCATTTACTTACGGGTGTGTTTTAACAAAGATTATCTTATTTATTTTAAAATGTGACATGATCATTAAATTGTCAAATGTGTTAGGTAATATAATTTTGAAGATTTATATATTTGACTTTCTTTATTCCCCGTATGTATGATCATTTGTAAGCATTGTTCTAAAACATGCCTTGTAACTAGTAACTATTAAGAGAATAAGAACAAAGAGAATTATTTGTACTATTGTTCTTTTCTAATTTTGATAAGGAACATTTTTTATTTTATAATTCTTTAAAATTAGAAGAGAACGACAAGAAATTATGTGTAACAAACATTCTTGATGAATGGTGTAAATTTAAGGGAATAATTAGGAATTCATTATTCTTATTCATTGGTGACCATTTACACCCATGGTGTATACGTCTGTCTTTTTTAGACAACTGAAAGTGTGATATTTTATATCCAGTGTTGCCTTTGTCTTTTGTCATCTTTTTAGAAGAAAAAATAAAAGGTATTTAGAGCAAGATTATCGCCGTCCTTATGGACATATCTTAGCATAATAATCATTTAATTTAAATCAATAATAAAGAAAAAGGAAAGGGACGTTTGCTAATTAAGAAGTTTTTATGCTAGTCCTTAAGTGCACGTGTCAGCCTCTGAAAAGAAGACCGAATCTTATTACGGTCTTTCTCGTTTTCATCGTCTCCCTCTTCTCTCCCGATCTGTTGTCGCTCAATCCACACCGCTCTGTCCTCATATACGAACCTTCTCCGCCGCTTCCAATCAAAACCAGGTATGTGTTCCTCCTCTGTCTTCTGTTTTCAGAGTTGGATGAATTTTTTGTCATTCTCGATCAATCTTCTCTGTTTCGGGGATTGGTTGGATTTTGTTGTGACGATTTGATTGTATGCTTTGTGTAATCTGATTGAATGGTTGGTGTTTGAGTAAATTAGATTGAAAATTAGGATAGATACAGGGAATTGAGCAAAAAAAAATTATTTAAGAATCCTTTGTGTAATCTGGTTTTGTTCTTGTAAATTGATGATAATAAAATCGTACTCGATGCTGATTTGAAAGGATTTGTTCATGTTGTTGGTTTCGTATCTGGTTATACGAGTAGAAGGTAGCTTCGTCTGTGTTCGTTCTCTTTGTGATTTTCTTTGGGATACAATGGGTTTATCATCTACAATGACGTTGTCCAAGCACTTCTACACTGAAGTTGTTTACAACGATCAAGGAGAGAAACTTCAAATGCGCTGGCGTAAGATCCACCAGGATACCTTCGAATATCTGGTGTCAATGAGAGGTTTAAATCTGGTGTCAATGAGGTTATCTTTCTTTACCAATTGCGTTGACTAGTATTCGTTGTTGATGATATAAAGAATCGGTTTTGTTTGTTTTTTTGGACAGCTTTCCTCTAACGATCAGGTTGGTGAAGAGTTGACTCAGTCCGGCGTGAATGTAACGTGCAGAATGTGCTTTTGGGGAGAAAGCCAAGGAAGTGAGAGAGCAAGGAGGATGCTTTCTTGTAAAAGCTGTGGTAAAAAGTACCATAAGAATTGTGTAAAGTCTTGGGCTCAACATAGAGGTACTTTCATTTGATTCGTTTCTGTGTCCTACTTTCTCTTGCTTGGTAAGGCTTTTGAAGTCTATAATTGTTGTAAATTGCAGATTTGTTTCATTGGAGTTTATGGAGATGTTTAATGGTTTGCGTTTGTTAGATTACTTGTCGTTTGTTAGATTCGCCGATGATATGATTACCGTTTGTTGTAATTTTTGATCTACTTTCATGAATAAGAACACCCATTTGCACATTCATTAGAGACAACAAGAAGTCTTACCAATAATCTACAGTTTTGAAATTGTCTTTTACTTTTGTCTCTTAATATAAAATAATAATAAAATAAGCTAAGGACTTAAAAATTAGTCCTACTAATAATGTTGCTCTTAGCTTTTCTCCAAAATCAAAAGACAACTCTGTAACTAAAAAAAAAGCTTTCATAAAAGTTCTTGGCAAATGAAAAGTTAGTTTAATGGCTAATCGAATTAATAAGACTAATTAATTTTATTTAATTACCCGGTTAGTTGAAAAAAGACAAAATTTAATTAGCTGGTTAGGTGGTGTGTGTGTTTTTGCGATAAGAGGTTGATCACTCCAACAACCCACAGTACTATCTTTCTTATCCTTCTCTTCCTACCAACCATGACCTCCGCGTCCGCCACGTGGACTCCCACCTCCCTCCAGCTCCGTCTCGCTTTGAGCTCCCGCGTTCGTTGGAAACCTCGCTCCGTCTACTTACAACCGACGCGGTTCGCTAGCAAATCCGGTTTAGTAATCGTCTGCGTTTCGCAGCGGACCGGATCGGATTCGTCGAATCCGCCAGCCGATGGTTTGGCTGGGTGGGACGATTCCGGGAACGACGTCAGCTCTTCCACAGCCAAGAAGAAGAGTTTCGTTCAAGGTATATACTCTGAGCTGATGAGATGTGTGTTCATTGAGAACGGAATAAGTTCAATTCAGCCTGATGAAGTGTATATAGATTACGCTAATGTTTTGCACACGAATCTTGTGTTCTTCTGCTTTAGATGATGAATATCTGATTACAAATTGGAAAAAATGCTTGTTTAGCGAAGTGTATAACACTAATAGTGTGATTGTTAAGAGTCATGATTCTTTATAGAGGTTGACACTCATACACTATAGTGAAGTTGAACACTATTTTTTCAGTAGTCACATTGTGATGCTTAGATGGAGCTTAGTTATAATAACTCTTCAGGATCTAAGTCTCTCTCTCTCTCTCTCTCTCTGTGGAGCTCTGGTTTCCTGGTGGACTGATAACTATCTGTAAGTAGTTTGCTTTCAGGTGTAGTGGGGGCTGGAGTCGCTGGAATCGTTTTGGTTGCTGGGCTAAGCTACGCAGTAGCGTCTTTTAACAAGCGTAGTAATAATCCCAGTGAGTGTAATCCCCTTCTTCTGTTAGTTACATTTACTTTCAAATCCCTACTCAAGCTTGCTCCAGTGCCTTGTTAAGAATTTCTCTGTAATTGATGTAGACGGCAATTCAATTTTGAGTGCAGGAGTGAAACAGGAAATGCAGCCGTTGACTTCTCATCAGGAAAGTGTGATTTTATCATCTGATGAAACGCCTAGTGATGAAGGCAAGGTAGCGAATAGTGAGGAAACAAATTTTAAGGAGGATGAGATTCTAGAAAGTAATGGTATAGGCCAGCAAGGTGGTGAAGATAAGATACTTGGTGCTGAGGATTCCTCATTTGATGGAACAGATGCCACTGAAAATATCACTTCCCAATCTGATCCTGAGACACCTGAAAGTGAGAAAATAATTTCTGAGGTTGTAGATTCACAAAGTAGTAATCTTGATGGTGCGGACAATCCAACTTCTGAAGATCCTTATAGCGTTCCAGACACTGAAACAACCAATGTGTCTGATTTAGAAAATCAAGCCAACAGTGAGAAAGTAGATTCCATGTCTTCTTTATCTGACAGTTATGCCACCGAGACTGTAGCTCTTGGCGTTTTGGTTCCTTCACAGTCAGATTCGAGTTCAGATCCTCATACTGTGCCACTATATGATACGAGGACAGAATTCTCGACTATGACTGAGGATCTTTCTGAGGTAAACGGCACACCCGAGGACTTGGCTGCGGGAAGTACGTCATCAGTCTCGGACATAGATACAGAGAAAGAAACTGAATCTTCAAAGCCTCCTGTACCAGAATCAACATATTGGTCAGAAAATGAACTAAACATGAATAGTCAAGATGAGCTTGGCGACAGGGGTTCACCTTTGGAGACACTTAGCGGTGGAAGTGCATACTATTCAGCAGGAATTCCGGCACCGTCTATACCTTTTCAAGTAAATCCTGGGAATATTCTTGTCCCCGCAGCTGCGGATCAGGTCCAGTGTCAAGCATTTTCTGCTCTGCAAGTTCTGAAGGTAATATTATTTTTATGTTGTTCAGCTTATGAATCATTTTTTCAGCTTATGAATCATTTTTCCAGGTCATTGAGACAGACACTCAGCCTAGCGATCTATGTACTCGCAGAGAGTATGCTAGGTGGCTGGTTTCTGCCAGCAGCGCATTATCAAGGTATATTTTCATGATATTGTTAGTGTATCTGGGTGAGTTAGAATGTTTGTCATTGGTATTAAAATGTGAAATTCATACATTCATGTGTGTTCTTCAACTCTTTGCAGAAATACGACCTCAAAAGTGTATCCTGCTATGTATATAGAGAGTGTTACTGAGCTTGCTTTCGATGATATTACTCCTGGAGATCCTGATTTTTCATCCATTCAAGGTGGAAGTGGATTCTGAATTTTACTCAAAAAGAAGATAACCTGTGATGCTAAATTCTGTTTACGACTTTTCAGGGTTGGCAGAAGCAGGACTTATCACGAGCAAACTTTCTAACCGAGATTTGTTTAACGACATTGAAGGCACATTGTTGTTTTTCCCCGAAAGGTATATATATACCACTGGAAACTCATCCATCTTGTCAATGTTTTTTCGTTTTTTGTATACCTTATTGACAGTGAGTGTAGATAATCTTTTACTGGTAAGGCTGGCTTAGGATGTCAGTGCTATGTCTTGAATATCTAATCAAACAAAACGGCATAAAATCATTGTTCTTTCTGTTTAGAATATTATGGTGCTTTGTACTTTCACAATACATTTGCATTCATATGTAGCTTATATCTACGAGTTAAACTTGGTTCTTTTCGGATGCAGCCTTCTTTCACGCCAGGATCTTATAAGCTGGAAAATGGCCTTGGAGAAACGACAGCTTCCAGAAGCTGACAAAAAGGTTACATATCAGCTTGGTTTTATTCACTACGTATCATAATATTGCAGATAGTCATCATTTACTTCATCATGCAGACGCTGTATAAACTCTGTTGACATTGATAAGATAAACCCAGATGCATGGCCTGCCATTATATCAGATTTATCTTCTGGGGAACAAGGAATCGCTGTCCTTGCATTTGGTATGCGCAGATTTCACAATTTGCATGTCTTCTAGAATAATAATGGCCTTGTTATATAATGCACACCCCTTTTCATAGGTTATACAAGATTGTTTCAGCCTCATAAACCCGTAACTAAAGCTCAAGCTGCCATTGCTCTTTCAAACGGTGAGGCTTCTGTCATAGTCAGTGAGGAACTGGCACGCATCGAAGCAGAATCAGCCGCTGAAAAGGCCGTGTCTGTACATAACGCCCTAGTTGCAGAGGTCGAAAAGGATATCAACGCCAGCTTCGAGAAAGAGCTTTACATAGAACGAGAAAAAATAGAAGTGATCGAGATAATGGCGGAACAGGTTAAAGTGGAGCTGGACCAGCTGAGGGAGAAGAGAGAGGAAGAGAGTCTGGCGTTGGTGAAAGAACGAGCTGCGGTTGAGTCAGAAATGGAGGTGCTCTCAAGGTTAAGACGTGAAGCTGAAGAGAAGCTGGAGGCTTTGATGAGGAACAAGGCTGAGATATCTTTTGAGAAGGAGAAGGTTTCGAGTCTTCGAAAAGACGTTGAAGAAGAGAGCCAGCGGATTACTAAGTTGCAGTATGAACTAGAAGTTGAGCGTAAAGCCCTGTCCATGGCCAGGTACTTCATCTAATGTTAATAATGTCAAAGAGTTTATCTGCTAGTGTCTGTATCCTCATGTGTTATATGTTCAGATCATGGGCCGAGGAGGAAGGAAAGAGAGCTAGAGAACAAGCAAGGGCCTTAGAAGAGGCTAGGAAGCGATGGGAAACAAATGGACTAAGAGTTATTGTTGACAAAGACCTTCAAGAGGATGTAGAACAGAGCGTATTGCTTAACACTATAGAGCCATCCTCGGTTTCTTCAACCGAGGAGAGGGCTCAAACACTAATGGATAAGCTCAAGGAGATGGCAGAATCTCTGGGAGGAAAATCACGGGAAGTGATCTTCCTTGTGATGGAGAAAATACATTTATGGATTATGGTTTTGAAGGAATACGTAGAGAGTTTAGGGAAGCGAGCTGGAAAGATGAGAGAGGCAGCCATTGTTAGTGCAAAAGGAGCAGTGAAGGAGGTTGAGAAAGGGACAGCTCAGGTGGGTGATAAGGTGAAGAGAGTGGCTGAGGAGTGTAGAGATGGAGTTGGGAAGATCTCTCAGAGGTTCAAGACCTGAGATAAGTTCTTAAACTTTGCTATCGTTTGTAATTTTGTTTCCTTCAAATAAAAGTAAAAGATAATAAGATGGTCATAAAATTTGACAGTGTTGGTCAGTGATGATGAGAATTCAAAACTGTAACATTTTGTAATCTTTGTGATGTGCTTACTAACACTCTAGTTCAACACGTTACAGCTGCCTCGGCATGGTACATTGAGTACATTCATCGGCAAATAAACACTCCATGATTGCTAGTATTATGGCAAATAATACCATGTTTATATTCTTTCTTTTTCTTTTTGCTTAAAAAATAATGTGGCTGGTTAGGTTTGACCATTAATAAATCATGTTTTGGACATTATAATCTGTTTCCATAAAACCAGAAAAACTAGGATCGATGGATCCCTTAAAGAAGAGTCTTGCAAAAAAAAAAAGATAAAAAAAAAGAAGAGAAATTCAAGAATGTATTAAATGGAGAGAATCTTATTTCTTCTCTTCTTTCTCAACATCGGCGGCTCTCTTGGCTCTGGCACCAGCATGGCGTTTGTTAGTGCGCTCGAGACGGATCTTGTCATAAGCCTTGAATGACTTCATGTCAGAAGTCACATTCACAAGCTTCATGGCAACCTTTTCTCTAGCAATAGGCATGTACTCTCCTTGCATTTGAGTTGCATTAGCAAGCTCCTCTGAAGTAGAATCACCAGCCTATAAAACAACAACAAAGTCATCATCAAAATTGTCATTACATAACAAAAACTCAAAGACATCTCAATATTCTCACTCTCTATCATACCTTGACTACACGTGATCTGCGAGGGAACACAACCAACTTGGCCTTGTAAGTCTTCAACCTTTGGACATTGGACTGAAGACCCTCCAAGGAACGGTTCTTACGACGGTGATCAACTGAGATACCGATCGTTGAAGCCATCTTCTTTGCAATACCAGCAGCCTAATTAAACCCGGGACAATTATTATTTATTAGTTTCCATCATTACATCTTTCAAAAAATGAACCTTAACAATAAGACCAGACAGACCTTAAGCTCTTCGAGAGTGAACCCTTTTCCAGCTCTGACTTTCATGTTGTACTTAATAGTCTGTCCATGAACAACAGGTCGGAGAGATCCAGAGGTGGGACGAGGGAAGATCTTCACCGCCTTCTCTTGTCTCGCTGAAAAAAAAAAGACAAACCATCATCAGTTCATCACACATAAGAGTCTTATCAAGAGACAAACATTACATAACTAAACTTAAAACTGATGTAACTAACCAACTCTTCTCCTGGTTTTCCTAGCAGGTTGGTTAAACCATGTCTTAACAGAGTTCTGCCAGTGCTTCCTGAAGTGTGATCCAGGGATCTCATTGTTATGCTTCATCTTCTTACCTTAGCTGCAATAATAAAAGAACAAAATTCAATATGAGATCATATATATATGTAAGAACAAATCAGAGTTCATACAATGACGATGATAGATAGAGAGAGAGATAGGGTCACTCACAGCTTCTTCTTCTTCCTCCCGCGGCTTGACAAAAATGTCTAGGGCTTCTTCTCGGATTTTAGATGTCACTCATTTAACACATTAAAAAGCCCTGATATTACTATTGGGCTTTATATGGGCCGATCTCCTTTTCATGTACCCGACAAACTATTTAAAACGGTGACGTTTTTGAATCCAAACAAGGGTAAAGCTTCCTATATACACCAGATAAGTAACAGTGAAGTGGACAGACACCTATCGAAGGAGCGTCAGCGAATTTGAAAATTTTCCGTAACGGCTCTCTCTCTCTCTCACAAATCCGATTGATGGAGACGAAATCGATGAGCAAGGCGGTCCGCGTGGTAGCTAGGGTGAAGCCGTCGTCGTCGGATCCGGCTGTAGAAGCTTCGTCAGCGTCATCTGTATCTGTTCACAAGAGAGATCAATCGGAGACGGTTTCGGTTTCCTTCGGAGCTCAATTCGCTGGGTAATTCTCTATCTTCCCTCACTGATTGAACGGGAGATTCCGATTCTCATACATACGTATATTGATTTCTCGTTCTCTCTATTGTATATATGTTGTTGCAGTTCGAAAGACTCATGTGAATTGGATTATTTCTATGAAGAAAACGAATCCGCGAGTTCGATTCTCACCAAGGAGATTAAACCTCTCATTTCTAGTGTCTTTGAGGGTAAAGATGCTAATGTGATTGCTCATGGAGCAAGATGTAGCGGGAAAACGCTTCTTATTCAGGTATTGAAATGAGCTAATCATCAGTCACGGTAGATGAAAATGTTAATTGTGGTTATCGTGTGATTTGGTTTGTAGGGATCTGAGTGGGAGCCTGGTTTGGTCATCCTTTCAATGGCTGAGATGCTATCCATGGCTGAGGAAAGAGGAGACTCAGTTTCGGTTTCGTTTTACGAAGTCTCTCAAGAAACTGTTTATGACATCATAGACCAAGAGAAGCGAATGGTTTCTGTATTGGAAGGTGCACAAGGGAAGATTCAGCTAAAAGGACTTTCAAAGGCAAGTCATTTAGTGTTATGGAGCATTAAGTCTTGGTATAACATCATTGATGAATCAAAGTTTCTGCTTTCAGGTACCTGTGAAGTCACTCTCGGGATTTCAAGAGGTGTATTTCGGTCTCAACAAAATCCAGAAGCTGGTCAATGACCCTCCTCTTAGGAGCCATAGAGGTGTGATGATACATGTTAGTAAGGGGGAAGTTCATTCAGGATCCTTTGGGAGGATGAATTTTCTTGATGTGGCAGGTTGAGAGTTCTTATATCAGTTTGTTAGTTATATTTTATGTGTGATAATTTTCTGTTAGCATCTGATGGGTGTTTTCTTGTCTTCCTTTTTACAGGATATGAGGACTCTAGAAAACAATGCAGTGATGCTCCTCTAGAGATTACCAGGATAAATAAATCGATATATGCTTTACAGAACGTCCTGTATGCTATCAATGCAAATGAATCTCATGTGCCATACAGGGAGAGCAAACTCACTCATATGCTGAAAGGTTGTTTACAAGGAAGCAACAGAACATTGCTGATCACTTGTCTGGTATGTACTTTACTGGCTGTTGAGTTGATGCTTTAATGGCTGTTGAAGTTGTAACTGCAAGCATTGCTAACCATTTAGTTTCTTGTTTCAGCCGCGAGAATTTAGCCAAGACTCATTTTACATGCTAAACTTAGCATCACGGATCTGTCTAGGCAGTAAACAATCCATGACTAATGCTACTAAGAAGAGCAAATGTCCTGCTAGATCTCTTTCATCATCATCTGCCGCTCAAAATAAATACACACCTTTGGCTGTGTCTGCTACTTCTAGGCAACAGACAGGGATAAGAAAAAGTGTGACAGAGAGAAAGTCTAAGCTCAAGACTCCAGCTTCTGCAATTAAAGGAAGGTAAAGTTCTATACTTTCATTACGAACTAGTATCATTTCTAAGCCTCAGAATCTCTATGTTATCAGTTTCAGAACATCATATAACAATGATATTTTTTTCTCTCATATGATTGAAGGAAACTGTTTGGTGAAGCAAATGATTCGTTGAATTGTAAAAATAGCTCTAAGAAGGTAATTCATCACGTGTTCTTATTCTAATAAATGTTCAGAAATAGTTTAGTTATACTGTTTTGGATGTTGTAGATGGAAGGCAAAGCAAGGGTAGCAGTGAAAAAGGTAGAGCTTCTTATTCTGAATGGTTAGAATAATTCTCTTCAGAGTCCTTTCTCACTGCGAATAACAATTGTGTTTATTTTAATGCAGGAAATCTCCACTCCAAAAGTTGTCTTGAACGTTCAGGCCTCATCATCTGAAGAAGTAAATTCTTTCTAGCTTTAACTATATGGAGCTGTGTGGAGGATATGTATTTACAAACGCATTACTTACCAACTCTTTTATTATTTAATGTAGGAAGTCTGTTCTTCAGTAATGGTTACAGATTCTCAATCTTCAACGGTAGAAGAGGTAATATTTCATAATAACGTATGACCTAGATGAACATCATCAAAACATATTTACATTCAGTGGTTCAAGGCTAACAGTGATTCTCTAGCAGGATCACTCTGTCCCAGCTTTATCAAGTTCTGAAACAGCCATGGAACTGGTCAATCTACAATTTCTCTGCATCTCAAACAGTTGTTTCCTTTGTTTAGTTTCTGCTTGAACAAAATCTCTAATATTTCTTCTTTCATATCTAGAGCTATGCAACCACTGCTTCTTTCGGCTCAAAAGTTTCTGACACTACATACAAGGTAGTTTTTATAGGTTTATGTTTTATGTCAACACCTAAATATCCATAGTACTGACATCTCTTTCATCCTTCAGGAGACACCCCTGAAACATGAGGAAGGGGTTTTAGAAGACATTTATTGTGATGATGCTATTGCATGCAAAGGTAAAACTGGAAAGTTGATATACAAGTTTGATTTTCTGGGAATTTAGCTCTTATTATATTTGTTCTTTCTATTGCAGCCCAAATAGTAGAGAGAGGTGAAAACCGTTCAGTCATTGAAGAAAATCTGACTCTAGTTAATGAAGGTAGATTGTGAGTTTAATGATAATTAATCTAAGAAGCTGTTATATACATAAAACTTATTTGAATTTCTGGCGTCTCTCTTGATTGTAGGAGAAAGCTTGGACAAAGAGAACAACTGTTTTCTAGCCAATGAAACTGCATCACCACCGCTCAGCCTGCAGCTTCGAGAACTTTCCATGAATTTAAAGTTGCTATTTAATTCCTCAAACCTTCCATCCCCACCTGAGAAGTATCAAACTGCCCTAACTAAAACTCATGTTGAAGAGCTACCACAACATAGCGAGATTACTGCTGAAGCTGAGCTAAAAACACCTGAGAGAAGTATGCCTTCAAAGATTAACTGTACTCCTTGGAAGACATTCAGTGCACACAGCTCTAAACTGAAGGTACGAAACAAGCATAGTTTAAATTGTTCTTATTTGAATATCTCTATTTATAGTTGACTAATAGACTTTTTTTTTTTAATTCTCTGGAATGTTGCAGAATTCTGCGGTTGGAGAGTATCTTAAGTTTTTAAACACAGCAGATAAGTAAGTTTGTTTCTCTCTATAACTTTCCATTTCCTGATAGTTTATGGGTACAACTCATTGGATTCACATGGTTGTTTGGAATACAATGTGATGAAATTCTTGTCTATATTGGTGTTATAAGGAAGTGAACTAAACTTTTCTCTTCTCGTGGTATTTACAGGGAGGATCTAAAGAAGCTAAAGGTTAGATAACTAGCCTGATCAAAAAGTCCTTATATGATTGTTTATGGTATGATAGCTAACTCGTGGACATGGACTACATTGATGGGTGATACAGGGTATTGGAGAGAAGAGAGCTACTTACATAGTAGAGCTCCGCCAAGAATCTCCCGAACCATTTAAGGAAGTAAGTCTAATATAAACGTGAATAACAACGTTCATTTGAGCTGTTTTATAAGATTCTTGTACCTTCCATTGCAGCTTGATGACTTGAAAGATATCGGACTCTCAGAAAAACAGGTCAGCTTATTATCACTGATTTGTTCAGTGTCTCTCTTCCTTAGATGTCTATCTATCTATATCTGTCTTAATCGCTCAGAGATTGTGTAATGTTATTGTTCGTTGACAGATTAAGGGATTGCTAAGGAAGGAGATTGGCGATATTTTTCAGTAGCTGAAGAACTTTCTATATGGTCACAGCTGAAGTATATTGATGCATGTTTTCTACAAAGAGTTTGAAGGATTATATCCTGAATCTGTGTCGTGACCCTTCTACTGTCCAATGTGAATGATTAGATTATTTATCATTAGCTACAGTACCTATCATTTGACATATCAATCATGCAGTCATAAACTGTCGCTTTTATTAACAATAATCTTTACCTGATGGAAACAAGCACTGACACAAACACAACATAAGAGATTCTAAAGCAGAAGTAGACAGGAGATCACTTAATCTACTTTGTTATCGTCGGCTGAGAAGTAAATCTCACAAGACCGAGGAAGAAACACAGGCAACAAGAGGCCAAACAGGTTGTAAAACCACATGACAGTGTTAACCGACGCAATGGCTCTTCCTCCGTACAATCTTACTGGACCACCGGGACGTTGAGTATCAGAGAACTCGGCTTTAACCCAATCCAACAGAGCGAAGATACGACGAGCGTTGTAGAAAACCGGTCCGAGAATACCAATGGGTGTTGCGAACCGGTCGGAGAAACCAATAGGTTCGGTGAAGGCTTGACCGGAGAGGAGGAAGAGATGTGGAGCTGCAGCTCTGACACCGTGGATGTCTCCCCGGTATAGTCCATCTCCGATATAGCAAATCGGGAAGAGTAGGCCTGAGAGAGAGAACGTTTATAAGAAAAATAAAAAGAAAACGTTAATAACAAAGATGAGATAAGGAGAGAGTGAGAACCGATGATGGCAGTAGCGAGGAAGTAAGCTTGAAAGAGTTTGTTTTTAGGGTTTGAGAGTCTCCTCTTCTGCTCGTTTTGCTTGCGTGGGAAGGCAAACCTAGAGATGAACTCATACAAGTATATATAAGACAGTATAACAAACGCTACTTCTCCGATACCAACGAGTCCTTTAGCAGCTAGTAGAATCATGAGGGAGAGAAACACAAGCTGTCTCTTGCGGCTGATGAGGCCACGTTTTGGCGGAGGTGCAGAAGGTTTAGGATCGGTGTGACCACCGTGCTCTCGTATCTCTTCCGGCATTAGAGAATACTATCTATTCTTCGGTTTCAAGAGTTGTTCAGAAGCTGTTTGAAGTTGAGGTTTTGTGTTTGGTTTGGTGAGGAAAGAAAAGAGTGTAGATATGAGAGTGGTTGGCCTTCTCTGTCTTCTTATCTATTTCTGGGCCATACAATTATTTTTTTCACCTATGCCAAAAAAGAGAGAAAAAGGATAAGAAAGGGAGATATTAGTTTATTGTTATTTGTAGATTAATGACAAGTGGTCAGCTTGAAACCTCTCGGTGTTGTGGAAGATCTTGAGATCCCAAAACAGGTTAATAAAACAAATTAGAAGACTAAAATGAGATATATACTAAACACCCTTAATTGCCAAAGTGAGTAAATTTTACTGGAAATGGCTTCAGACTCTATCTCAAGTTTTCTCATTATATAAGAAGACTAGTGACACTAGTCATATCCTTTCTAAATGGCATGTGGAGTGTGAGTTTCTCTCAAATGAAAACATGCCTATCTTCTCTATTATTCTTATTTATTTTAATTGTGTAAAAATATGTGAAAAAGTTTGAAACTAGACATCCACTTTCAGTTCTATTGTTTTCTCACTCAGTCATAGAACATAATTTGGATGGTGGCACAATGATAACATAAGCACATTGCACAAACCATTAGAAATTTTTTTTCTTGACATCAAACGGCCGTTGTACCGTTAAATTAGATTGTATGCTATTGTCTTGATTGTTGTGTGATGTGTTACACAAGCATGAAAATATTGATCAAGGACCAAAGAGTACGTATTGTTAGAGATAGGCAGGCCGTCCTAACTTAATGGTGTATGTAGCCCATTCTAACGTTTTAGTTGGATAACAAAGTGGCCCATTTCAACTAAAGAAAAATTTGCACCATAATATGTGTACAACTCATGGATCTAATTTCTGCAATACTGTTGGATTATCTATAGGCTCATATCAGTAGATGTCTATCAAACTTTCCAAGAAATTCATTTTCAAAAATCTAGTCTATTTTAGAAAAAAATATTGGTGGGCGAGGGCGACAAAACGCGTAGACTATAGATGAAGGAACTGGACCAAGTAAGTGGACGTGTTGGCTCCGTGTTTTGATTATTCGGTGTAGGTTTCTACCTAAGGTTGTCCTTTCATAGCATATACCTCCCTGTGTTTGATTATTCTTTTTAGGTTCTACCTAAGGTTGTTCCTCTCATAGCATATACCCAAGGAACTTTTCATTTTACCTGACAAACAAACTATGAAGTATTTATTCATTGAAACTAGATAAATATATATAAATAATATGTACACGAATGATTATGGTCGTGCAATATATACATGGGACAAAATCGTAAAACAAGAAAGATAAGAATCCATCTAGACTCTTGATCAAAAGCAATCGAATGTTCATGATACACCCAGAGATATACTATAAATACATATCAACACTTACCTTAAGTCTCTGTCCCTGGTTCTAGTTAAATCTTGCCCTAACGAAAAATGTCGTCCCGTGGCCGAGAAGTGGAAGTGACCATCTCATCAGCAAAGAATATCAAGAACGTGAACTGGCGCAACGGTCCAAACAAGCCATACGCCGTCGTATGGATCGATCCAAAGTACAAATTCTCCACCAGAGTCGACGAAGAGGACGACACGTGTCCCTCGTGGAACCAGACATTTGTCATCCCTTTGCCTCCGGGCAACGACGACTACGACGATGACAAAGTCTTCATCGACGTGGTGCACGCGGGAGGCGAAGAGAACACAAAGCCCCTCATCGGCTCCGCTCATCTCAGCCTCCGTGATGTCATCGACGACGTCGGCTTCGGCGTCCCCGTGGAGAAAACCCTCAAACTCAAACGCCCCTCCGGCAGACCCCACGGCAAACTCGACGTCACCGTCACCGTCAGAGAGCCTCGGTATCAACCGTCTCCGGGTTCTTACCACGCGCCGCCATACGGTTATACTCACGCGCCACCGCAACCTGTTTATGGTGAACCATACACTCACGCGCCGCCGCAACCTGTTTACGATTACCCTTACGCGCCACCGCAGCCGTACGGAACCGCTTCGTACGGACAGTCAGGTTATACGGCGGAGAAGGAGAAAGGGAGCAAGTTTGGTGGGATGGGGACGGGGCTGGCGGTTGGGGCAGTTGCCGGAGTTCTTGGTGGGGTGGCGTTAGCGGAGGGATTGGATGAGGTGGAGGACGACATCGCTGAAGAAGCAGCGGAGGATGTGGAGGATGATGATGCCGGAGAGAATGACGAGGACTTTTAATCCTGCTGTTTAATCATATTCAATAATTATATATGCCGACAAGTCCTCATTGATTGTCGACATCTATCAGTTTGTCAAAGCTGTTATAATCCGTCTGTAAAATAAGGGAAAAAAAAAACAATGAAAGAGATTGTGCTTTACCAGATGTAATGAAAAATTATACCATTTGAATATTAATTTATACCATTTGAATATAAATTATAAACTTATAAATTTTAATTTTTTTCGATCCTGGCTATTATTTAGCACTTAGAGCAGTTACAGCCTCAAGTTTTCATGTGAATATCTCAAAAGTAGCAAATTCAAAAATATAATATATCTATTGTTAGATATTTTAAAACTTAATTCGAGTCCAATCATTTCCCAAATATAAATGAGAAACTAATTTCTATAATTTTTATATACACAACAACATATATTTTTTTTTTGAGATACTCTTTGATAACTTTGCAACATAGTTGCTCTTATATGTGTTGACAAAAAAAAAAGTTGCTCTTATATGATTCTCTAGTACATGTTGCTCCCCACCACCCCTAAATGGGATACCTGACAGCTTGAAGTACGTTTTTACCATACATTTTAGATTTCTATGATAAATTTGGGGAGGAACTTGAGAAGAAGGAAGGTCAGGTTGTGGCTTCCATATTAAGAAACAAATAAATTAACCTTAAACATCATTCTTATAAAATTATAAGTGTTCAAATTTCTATCTAAAACTAACTTGAACTCTTCACACTCAGTTGGAAAAAACAGAGAATGGATACATAAAAGAAAATACATTTCACATATGACTAGTATAAAGAGAATGCAATCTTGTCTTCCAGTTATTACCAGTTGATTGCCTTTGAATGGCCAAGCTCATTCTCTAACTTGGGGCATGTGATGATCTGTCGTTCACGGATGACAATTCTAGTTATGCGGTGAGCACGCAAAGCAAAATAACTGCTTCTTTTTTTGTGTTGAATGATTCTTTCGTATAAAAAATGTACACATCCATATGTTTTATGAGCCTGATGAGTATTTATCCGTTATACTCATATCTAAACCAATATGTTTTAAGGTAACCACCACAAACAGCAATCTGTAACAAATCTGCATAATATTCGATAACAAAACTTTGCTAGTATATTAGTTGCACATTGTTTGGTAATTCCATTACAATTGCAACGGCTTGAATTCGCAAAAACTCGGTACATCTTATTTCCATGAGACCATGAAAAGGTAGAAGAGTTATTTTGCATTTAGGATATGTATCGTTGAAAGAAAGAAAAAAGTGATAATTATTTTGAAACTATGCATACATAAAGTGTTAAAAAGGTGTATTTCGTAGATTCTCAAGTCTTATACATGAATTCTTATGCACTGTACCTTTTTAGAAATTTAATGTACATGCATGCACATTTGCTATATTCCGACAATCATCTAGTAAAATAGCCCTAAATTTCAACATACAACAAAATATACGTACCCTTCTGAAACAAATCGGGTGGGGGTTGAAAAAAAGAAGAAGAAAAAATAACGGTGCCGAACTCGTCCTTCAAATGAGCTACCCAACATAAATAAACAGTACTTCGATCACCCCTAGCTAGTTAATCACTTAAAAGTCATTACCTCTAACCATATAAATATTGGAAGTATTATCTCTAATTGCCTATATATTAACTGATAAGATCATAACAAGAGTCATGGCATCGTGGGATCATCTCCACTTGTATACCATGTTCTATATTAGTTTAGTGGGCAGTTATTTAGTTGACATGTTCTTGTGTATTTAAGTTACGTATGTTTTGTGTAATGGGATATGAAAAGAAAATTGAAGTAACTTGTGTTTTGTTCTATTTAGTTTGTTCTTTCACAAACTCTCTTAGCTTTGAGGAGGGGCCTTAATTGGCATCAAAGCAAACTTGTGTTCTAAGGTATCAAAGGATTAAGTTCACTCTTAACAATTGGTATCAGAGCACTTCTATCCTGCGATTTCGCGTCACCGATTTGATCCAGAGCACTTAACTGTGGTATCAAATCACTTTCACCCACAAAAAAAATAACCAAAAAAAAAAAAATGTTTCAGCAGCTTTATGATTGTGAAGATTATTACGATCACGTCTACTCTGTTCACGAGCCTTTGTATGACGTATACGATGAAGATGTTGTGATGGACTTCCATGAAGTGCAAGCTGAAATGCTCCGGAAAGTTCATGACGAGCTCCAAAAGATGAAAGTTTGTATAGCGGATAGTGTCAAGCGTCTCGAGAAGACCGTTAATCATATGGTGGAGGTGGTGAAAGATATGAGATCTAGTGAAGAAAAAGCTAGCGATGGTAACGTTCAACAACCTTCTCAAAGATGTGTATCAGTTACGCAATCGGCGAACTCAACGCTAAAACGTGGACGACCTCGAACGGTTCCGTTCCGCAAATGTCAAACTTCACATGTTGGCAAACCAAGAAATATTAGCCCAATAACGTACAGAGATGGTCTTGGCTCTACACGGACCCAAAAACAAGGTACACTGCCTCAAGCACCTTCCATGCGATGGAGATTCCAAGTTTCAGCCTATGCTCTAGATGGTGCAATGGAAAAAAATTCTTTTGGTGGGGAAGGTGGTAAAGGAAACCATCCATTTGATTGTGGAAAAGTTAGGATCATGGAGAAGCTGTTCTCAAAGATTGGTATGAACTTTGGGGACAAAGTTCTTTTAGAGGGTGGAGTATTGATAAGATCATAACAAGAGTCATGGCATCGTGGGATCATCTCCACTTGTATACCATGTTCTATATTAGTTTAGTGGGCAGTTATTTAGTTGACATGTTCTTGTGTATTTAAGTTACGTATGTTTTGTGTAATGGGATATGAAAAGAAAATTGAAGTAACTTGTGTTTTGTTCTATTTAGTTTGTTCTTTCACAAACTCTCTTAGCTTTGAGGAGGGGCCTTAATTGGCATCAAAGCAAACTTGTGTTCTAAGGTATCAAAGGGGTTGATTAAGTTCACTCCTAACATTAACATACAGAGTATCGATTTGAGGACCTCTCAAACACCTTTTGAATCTTTTTATTCTAAAGGACGAAATGTCAATGAAGCTACAGATCTTAGGCAAAGAAGTGATCAAACCTGATTCACCTAATCATCTCCAAACTCTTCATCTTTCTCTCTTTGATCAATTTCTTCCTTCAACATAATTTCAGCCATTTTCTTCTACGATGATCAACCAAACCAAGAAGAGATTCTTGTCCATAGGCTCAAGAACTCACTCTCTCAGACTCTTTCTCTCTTTTATCCACTCCCTGGACGTATCAAAGAAGGCGTTACTGTCGATTGCAATGTACTTCTCTCGGATGTTTTGAGAAACCCATCAGATGCCGATTTGGTTCACAAACTCATTGTCTCTCCAGAGTCCAGACCCAGCTGATCCAGGAACCTGGCCTTTGTTGCATGTCAAGGTCATTTTCTTTAGAGACAGAGGCTTCGCGGTTGCTGTTAGTGCCTCTCACAAGGTATGCGACGCGGCCTCGTTGTCAATGTTTGTTCGCAGCTGGACTAAGGCTGCGAAAGGGTTTGTCCGTTTGCTGATATCTCTGTGGGGTTTCCTCCGTTACTCGAACACAAAACAAAATCCAAGATAAAGAGCTTTGTCTTTGGTCATTTGATGATTGAAAAGCTAAAAACATGTCTATCTATCTACCGAAAATTCTAAAAACATGTCTATCTATCAATAAAAGCTCTTGTAATCCCAATTTCAAATCTATAATATTTCTCTACAAAAATAATAAGTTTCCCAAAATATAAGTTTTTAGAAAATTTATTTAAAACGAACATATTGATCAAATATTCTAAATGAATGTCCATCTATCAACAAAAACTCTAGTTATCCTAATTTCTAAATCATAATTCTAAATCTACAATATTTCTCTACAAAATGATAGATTTCCTAAAATAACAATTTTTAGAAAAATTATTTAAATGATGCAACCTATTGATCAAAAATTCTAAAAGAATCCACATTTATCAACAAAAAATCTTGTTATCCTAATTTCTAAATTATAATTCCAAATCTACAATATTTCTCTATAAAAATAATAACTTTTCTAAAATAGCAGTGTTTAGAAAATTTATTAAAAAATACAACCTATTGATTAAAAATTCTAAAAGAATGCTCATCTATCTACAAAAACTATTGTTATCCTAATTTCTCCATCACAATCGAAAATATATAATATTTTTCTATAAAAATGATGACTTTCCTAAAATAGCAGTTTTTACAAAATTTATTTAAAAAAAAAAACCTATTGATAAAAAATTCTAAAAGAATTCCCATCTATCAACAAAAACTCTTGTTATCCTAATTTCTAAATTTTTAATCTCAAATCTACAATATTTATCTACAAAAAATGATGACTTTCCTAAAATAGCAGTCTTTTAAAAATTTATTCAAGAGTATAACCTATTGATAAAAAAATTCTAAAAGAATTCTCATCTATCTACAAAAACTCTTGTTATCCTAATTTCTAAATTATAATCTCAAATCTACAATATTTATCTACAAAAAAATGATGACTTTCCTAAAATAGCAGTTTTTAAAAAAATTATTCAAAAGTATAACCTATTGATAAAAAATTCTAAAAGAATTCCCATCTATCAACAAAACCTCTTGTTATCCTAATTTCTAAATTATAATCTCAAATCTACAATATTTATCAACAAAAATGATGACTTTCCTAAAATAGCAGTTTAAAAAAACATTATTCAAGAGTATAACATAATGATAAAAAATTATAAAGAATTCCCATCTATCTACAAAAACTCTTGTTATCCTAATTTCTAAATTTTAATATCAAATCTACAATATTTATCTACAAAAAATGATGACTTTTCTACAATAGCAGTTTTTTAAAAATTTATTCAAGAGTATAACCTACGGATATAAAATTCAAAAAGAATTCCCATCTATCTACAAAAACTCTTGTTACCCAAATTTCTCAATCACAATCCAAAATCTACAATATTTCTCTGTAAAAATGATGACTTTCCTAAAATAGCAGTTTTTTAAAAAATTCTTTAAAAATCAAATCTATTGATCAACAATTCTAAAATAATTCCCATCTATAATAAAAAAACTCTTGTTATCCTAATTTTTCAATCACAATCCAAAATCTATAATATTTCTCTATAAAAATGTTGACTTTCCTAAAATAGCAGTTTTTACAAAATTTATTTAAAAATAGAACCTATTGATAAAAAATTCTAAAAGAATTCCCATCTATCAACAAAAAATCTTGTTATCCTAATTTCTAAATTTTTAATCTCAAATATACAATATTTATCTACAAAAAATGATGACTTTCCTCAAATAGCAGTTTTTTAAAAATTTATTCAAGAGTATAACCTATTGATAAAAAATTCTATAAGAATTCTCATCTATCTACAAAAACTCTTGTTATCCTAATTTCTAAACTTTAATCTCAAATCTACAATATTTATCTACAAAAATGATGACTTTCCTAAAATAGCAGTTAAAAAAAAATATTTAAAAATCGAACATATTGATCAACAATTCTAAAAGAATTCTCATCTATCAACAAAAACTCTTGTTATCCTAATTTCTCAATCACAATCCCAAATCTATAATATTTTTCTGTAAAAATGTTGACTTTCCTAAAATAGCAGTTTTTACAAAATTTATTTAAAAATAGAACCTATTGATAAAAAATTCTATAAAAATTCTCATCTATCAACAAAAACTCTTGTTATCCTAATTTCTAAATTATAATCTCAAATCTACAATATTTATCTACAAAAAATGATGACTTTCCTAAAATAGCAGTTTTTTAAAATTTATTCAAGAGTATAACCTATTGATAAAAAATTCTAAAAGAATTCTCATCTATCAACAAAAACTCTTGTTATCCTAATTTCTAAATTTTTAATCTCAAATCTACAATATTTATCTGCAAAAAATGATGACTTCCCTAAAATAGCAGTTTTTTAAAAATTTATTCAAGAGTATAACCTATTGATAAAAAATTCTAAAAGAATTCTCATCTATCGACAAAAACTCTTGTTACCCTAATTTCTCAATCACAATCCAAAATCTATAATATTTCTCTGTAAAAATGATGACTTTCCTAAAATAATAGTTTTTTTAAAAAATAATTAAAACTCAAACCTATTGATCAACAATTCTAAAAGAATTCCCATCTATCAACAAAAACTCTTGTTATCCCAATTTCTCAATCACAATCCCAAATCTACAATATTTCTCTATAAAAATGATGACTTTCCTAAAATAGCAGTTTTTACAAAATTTATTTAAAGATAGAACCTATTGATAAAAAATTCTAAAAGAATTCTCATCTATCAACAAAACTCTTGTTATCCTAATTTCTAAATTTTAATCTCAAATCTACAATATTTATCTACAAAAAATGATAACTTTCCTAAAATAGCAGTTTTTAAAAAATTTATTCAAGAGTATAACCTATTGATAAAAAATTCTAAAAGAATTTCCATCTATCAATAAAAAATATTGTTATCCTAATTTCTAAATTTTAATTTCAAATGTACAATATTTATCTACAAAAATGATGACTTTCCTAAAATAGCAGTTTTAAAGAAAAATATTCAAGAGTATAACTTAATGATAAAATATTATAAACAATTCCCATCTATCTACAAAAACTCTTGTTATCCTAATTTCAAAATTTTAATCTCAAATCTACAATATTTATCTACAAAAAATGATGACTTTCCTAAAATAGCAGTTTTTAAAAAATTTATTCAAGAGTATAACATATTGATAAAAAATTCTAAAAGAATTCCCATCTATCTACAAAAAGTCTTGTTACCCTAATTTCTCAATCACAATCCAAAATCTACGATATTTCTCTGTAAAAATGATGACTTTCCTAAAATAGCAGTTATTTAAAAAAATCATTAAAAATCAAATCTATTGATCAACAATTCTAAAATAATTCCCATCTATAATAAAAAACTCTTGTTATCCTAATTTCTCTATCACAATCCCAAATCTATATTATTTTTCTGTAAAAATGTTGACTTTCCTAAAATAGCAGTTTTTACAAAATTTATTTGAAAACAGAACCTATTGATAAAAAATTCTATAAGAATTCCCCTCTATCAACAAAAACTCTTGTTATAATAATTTCTAAATTATAATCTCAAATCTACAATATTTATCTACAAAAAATGATGACTTTCCTAAAATAGCAGTTTTTTAAAAATTTATTCAATAGTATAACCTATTGATAAAAAATTCTAGAAGAATTCTCATCTATCTACAAAAACTCTTATTACCCTAATTTCTTAATCACAATTCAAAATCTACAATTTTTCTCTATAAAATTGACGACTTTCCTAAAATAGCAGTTTTAAAAAAAAATATTAAAAAATCAAACCTATAGATCAACAATTCTAAAAGAATTCCCATCTATCTACAAAAATTCTTGTTATCCTAATTTTTTAATCACAATCCCAAATCTATAATATTTCTCTTTAAAAATGATGACTTACCTAAAATAACAGTTTTTACAAAATTTATTTAAAGATAGAACCTATTGATAAAAAATTCTAAAAGAATTCTCATCTACCAACAAAAACTCTTGTTATCCTAATTTCTAAATTTTAATCTCAAATCTACAATATTTTATCTACAAAAAATGATGATTTTCCTAAAATAACAGTTTTTACAAAATTTATTTAAAGAGTATAACCTATTGATAAAAAATTCTAAAAGAATTCCCATCTATCAACAAAAACTCTTGTTATCCTAATTTCTAAATTATAATCTCAAATCTACAATATTTATCTACAAAAAAATGATGACTTTCCTAAAATAGCAGTTTTTTAAAATTTATTCAATAGTATAACCTATTGATAAAAAATTCTAAAAGAATTCCGATCTATCAACAAAAACTCTGGTTATCCTAATTTATAAATTATAATCTCAAATCTAAAATATTTATCTACAAAAATGATGACTTTCTTAAAATAGCAGTTTTTAAAAAATTTATTCAAGAATATAACCTATTGATAAAAAATTCTAAAAGAATTCCCATCTATCTACAAAAACTCTTGTTATCCTAATTTCTAAATTATAATCTCAAATCTAAAATATTTATCTACAAAAAAATGATGACTTTCCTAAAATAGCAGTTTTTTAAAAATTTGTTCAAAAGTATAACCTATTGATAAAAAATTCTAAATGAATTCCCATCTATCTACAAAAACTATTGTTACACTAATTTCTCAATCACAATCAAAAATCTACAATATTTCTCTGTAAAAATGATGACTTTTTTAAAATAGCAGTTTTTAAAAAATATATATTTAAAAATCAAACCTATTGATAAAAAATTCTAAAAGAATTCCGATCTATCAACAAAAACTCTTGTTATCCTAATTTCTAAATTATAATCTCAAATCTACAATATTTATCTACAAAAAATGATGACTTTCCTAAAATAGCAATTTTTTAAAAATTTATTCAAGAGTATAACCTATTGATAAAAAATTCTAAAAGAATTCTCATCTATCTACAAAAACTCTTATTACCCTAATTTCTCAATCACAGTCCAAAAGCTACAATATTTCTCTGTAAAAATGATGACTTTCCTAAAATAGCAGTTTTTAAAAAAAATATATTTAAAAATCAAACCTATTGATCAACAATTCTAAAAGAATTCCCATCTATCAACAAAAACTCTTGTTATCCTAGTTTCTCAATCACAATCCCAAATCTATAATATTTCTCTATAAAAATAATGTCTTTTCTAAAATAGCAGTTTTTACAAAATTTATTTAAAGAGTATAACCTATTGATAAAAAATTCTAAAAGAATTCCCATCTATCAACAAAAACTCTTGTTATCCGAATTTCTCAATTATAATCTCAAATCTACAATATTTATCTACAAAAATGATGACTTTCCTAAAATAGCAGTTTTTAAAAAATTTATTCAAGAGTATAACCTATTTATAAAAAATTCTAAAAGAATTCCAATCTATCAACAAAAACTATTGTTATCCTAATTTCTAAATTATAATCTCAAATCTATAATATTTATCTATAAAAATGATGACTTTCTTAAAATAGCAGTTTTTTAAAAATTTATTCAAGAATATAACCTATTGATAAAAAATTCTAAAAGAATTCCCATCTATCTACAAAAACTCTTGTTATCCTAATTTCTAAATTATAATCTCAAATCTACAATATTTATCTACAAAAAATGATGACTTTCCTAAAATAGCAGTTTTTTAAAAATTTATTCAAAAGTATAACCTATTGATAAAAATTTCTAAATGAATTCCCATCTATCTACAAAAACTATTGCTACACTAATTTCTCAATCACAATCGAAAATCTACAATATTTCTCTGTAAAAATGATGACTTTCCTAAAATAGCAGTTTAAAAAAAATATATTTAAAAATCAAACCTATTGATCAACAATTCTAAAAGAATTCTCATCTATCAACAAAAACTCTTGTTATCCTAATTTCTCAATCACATTCCCAAATCTATAACATTTCTCTATAAAAATGATGACTTTCCTAAAATAGCAGTTTTTACAAAATTTATTTAAAGATAGAACCTATTGATAAAAAATTCTAAATGAATTCCCATCTATCTACAAAAACTATTGTTACTCTAATTTCTCAATCACAATCCAAAATCTACAATATTTCTCTGTAAAAATGATGACTTTCCTAAAATAGCAGTTTAAAAAAAATATATTTAAAAATCAAACCTATTGATCAACAATTCTAAAAGAATTCCCATCTATCAACAAAAACTCTTGTTATCCTAATTTCTCAATCACAATTCCAAATCTATAATATTTTTCTGTAAAAATGTTGGCTTTCCTAAAATAGCAGTTTTTACAAAATTTATTTAAAAATAAAACCTATTGATAAAAAATTATAAAAGAATTCCCATCTATCAACAAAAACTCTTGTTATCCTAATTTCTAAATTATAATCTCAAATCTACAATATTTATCTACAAAAAATGATGACTTTCCTCAAATAGCAGTTTTTTAAAAATTTATTCAAGAGTATAACCTATTGATAAAAAATTCTAAAAGAATTCCCATCTATCAACAAAAACTCTTGTTATCCTAATTTCTAATTTATAATCTCAAATCTACAATATTTATCTACAAAAATGATGACTTTCCAAAAATAGCAGTTTTTTAAAAAATTATTCAAGAGTATAACCTATTGATAAAAAATTCTAAAAGAATTCCAATCTATCAACAAAAACTATTGTTATCCTAATTTCTAAATTATAATCTCAAATCTACAATATTTATCTATAAAAATGATGACTTTCTTAAAATAGCAGTTTTTTAAAAATTTATTCAAGAATATAACCTATTGATAAAAAATTCTATAAGAATTCCCATCTATCTACAAAAACTCTAGTTATTCTAATTTCTAAATTATAATCTCAAATCTACAATATTTATCTACAAAAAAATGATGACTTTCCTAAAATAGCAGTTTTTAAAAAATTTATTCAAAAGTATAACCTATTGATAAAAATTTCTAAATGAATTCCCATCTATCTACAAAAACTATTGCTACACTAATTTCTCAATCACAATCCAAAATCTACAATATTTCTCTGTAAAAATGATGACTTTCCTAAAATAGCAATTTAAAAAAAAATATTTAAAAATCAAACCTATTGATCAACAATTCTAAAAGAATTCTCATCTATCAACAAAAACTCTTGTTATCCTAATTTCTCAATCACATTCCCAAATCTATAATATTTCTCTATAAAAATGATGACTTTCCTAAAATAGCAGTTTTTACAAAATTTATTTAAATATAGAACCTATTGATAAAATTTTTTAAAAGAATTCTCATCTATCAACAAAAACTCTTGTTATTCTAATTTCTAAATTTTAATCTCAAATCTACAATATTTATCTACAAAAAATGATGACTTTCCTAAAATAGCAGTTTTTTAAAACTTTATTTTAAAATAAAACCTATTGATAAAAAATTCTAAAAGAATTCCCATCTATCAAAAAAAACTCTTGTTATCCTAATTTCTAAATTATAATCACAAATCTACAATATATATCTACAAAAATGATGACTTTCCTAAAATAGCAGTTTTTAAAAAATTTATTCAAGAGTATAACCTATTGATAAAAAATTCTAAAAGAATTCCCATCTATCAACAAAAACTCTTGTTATCCTAATTTCTAAATTTTAATCTCAAATCTACAATATTTATCTACAAAAAATATGACTTTCCTAAAATAGCATTTTTATAAAAATTTATGTTAAAATAGAACCTATTGATAAAAAATTCTAAAAGAATTCCCATCTATCAACAAAAACTCTTATTATCCTAATTTCTAAATTATAATCTCAAATCTACAATATTTATCTACAAAAAATGATGACTTTTCTAAAATAGCAGTTTTAAAAAAATTTATTCAAGAGTATAACCTATTGATAAAAAAATCTAAAAGAATTCCCATCTATCAACAAAAACTCTTGTTATCCTAATTTCTAAATTTTAATCTCAAATCTACAATATTTATCTACAAAAAATGATGACTTTCTTAAAATAGCAGTTTTTAAATAATTTATTCAAGAGTATAAACTATTGATAAAAAAATTCTAAAGGAATTCCCAAAAGGTAGAAGAGTTATTTTACAACTGTAAGGGCTTGAAATCGCAAAAACTCAGTACATCTGATTTCCATGAGACCATGAAAAGGTAGAAGAATTATTTTACATTTAGGATATGGTATCGTTGAAAGATAAAAACAGTGATAATTATTTTGAAACTATGCATACATAAGTGGTGAAAAAGTGTATTTCATAGATTCTCAAATCTTACACATGAATTCTTATTTGTTGACAAAAAAAATACACATGAATTTTTATGTACTGTACCTTTTTAGAAATCTAACGTACATGCATGCACATTTGCTATATTCCGACAATCATCTTGTAAAATAGCCCTGAATTTCAACATACAACAAAAGATACGTACCCTTCTGAAACAAATCGGGTGGGGGTCGAAAAAAAAAGAAGAAAAAATAACGGTGCCGAACTTGTCCTTCAAATCAACTACCCAACAT
This sequence comes from Brassica rapa, assembly GCF_000309985.2. Taxonomy (NCBI): domain Eukaryota; kingdom Viridiplantae; phylum Streptophyta; class Magnoliopsida; order Brassicales; family Brassicaceae; genus Brassica; species Brassica rapa. The sequence continues at coordinate 3,681,071 of NC_024803.2, read as the reverse complement.
AAATAAACAGTACTTCGATCACCCCCTAGCTAGTTAATCTCTTAAAAGCCATTGCCTTCGTACAAAACAATGAATAGTTACCTCTAACCATAAACCATATAAATATTGGAAGTATTATCTAATTGCCTATATATATTAACATACAGAGTATCGATTTGAGCACCTCTCAAACACCTTTTGAATCTTTTTATTCTAAAGGACGAAATGGCAATGAAGCTAGAGATCTTAGGCAAAGAAGTGATCAAACCTGATTCACCTAATCATCTCCAAACTCTTCATCTTTCTCTCTTTGATCAATTTCTTCCTTCAACATACGTTTCAGCCATTTTCTTCTACGATGATCAACCAAACCAAGAAGAGATTCTTGTCCATAGGCTCAAGAACTCACTCTCTCAGACTCTTTCTCTCTTTTATCCACTCGCTGGACGTATCAAAGAAGGCGTTACTGTCGATTGCAACGACGAGGGAGCTTTGTTTATAAAGGAACGAGCCGATGTACTTCTCTCGGATGTTTTGAGAAACCCATCAGACGCTGATTTGGTTCACAAACTCATTGTCTCTCCTGACCATGCTGATCCAGGAACATGGCCCTTGTTACATGTCAAGGTCGTTTTCTTTAGAGACAGAGGCTTCGCGGTTGCTGTTAGTGCCTCCCACAAGGTATGCGACGCGGCCTCGTTGTCAATGTTTGTTCGCAGCTGGACTAAGGCTGCGAAAGGGTTTGCTGACACCGTGAATCCTGAATTCGCGGCGTCGGTTTTCTACCCTCCTGCTGATATCTCTGTTGAGTTTCCTCCGTTACTCGAACACAAAACAAAATCCAAGACAAAGAGCTTTGTCTTTGGTCCTTTGATGATGGAAAAGCTCAAAAGCAGAGCTTCATGTGGCTTACTTGCGCCACAAGCAACCCGCGTCGAATCCATCACGGCCCTGCTGTTAAGATGTATGACAAAGGCGAGGCGGCCAAAGACAGAGGCGGTCACGGAGTTCGCTATAACACATACAATGAACTTGCGCCCTAGAGTTCCTTTATCTTTCTTGCCACGCAAGGCAATCGGAAACTTTTTCTTTTTACCGTTACTGAAAGAGACATCAGAGAGTAAGATGGATACTCCAGAGACAGTGTCTAAGCTGCGAAAGACTAAGGAGGAACTCAATGAGCTGATCACAAAGGATTCAAATAGCGATGAGGCCAAAGAGAGAATCACAAGCGCCATGCTAAGCTTTTTGTGTGAGGTAAGTCCTGAGGCAGTGACATATGCTGTATCTAGTTGGTGCAGAATGTCGTTTTACGAAGCAGATTTTGGCTGGGGGTTTCCGTTTTGGGTTGCCCCAGGTTCCGTTGACAAGACTCAGGTTGTGTTAATGGACGCAAAGGACGGTGAAGGGGTAGAGGCATGGGTGACACTACCTGAAACGGACATGGCTGAGTTTGAGCATGATGATGAGCTGCTCGTTTACGCTACTCCAAGTCCTAGTGTCCGCACCAAGTAATAATTATGTTTATCAAACATATGGTAAGAAATGTTTACGTTTCAGTTTATAATAAGTAACATAGGCATGTGCTTGTAAGTGTGATATGTTTTGGTATCTTTTGATATTTGGGTCTTCTTCTAAAGTTTTCTAAGTGTCACTCTACTTTGATTCTGTTTAAGTATATGTTTTAACTTCTAAAGTTTTCTATTAGCACTCTGTTGTGGAACATGTGCACGGACGAAAAATTGGATTCACTATTAGATATTTGAATAAGTTGAAAAAGGAAAATAAATATTAAAACATGGAATCAAACACCAATTGAAACTAATTGCCTCAAAGTGAAGGTTTGTTTAGCCAAACCAGATGAACATTCTTGCACCTCAAGCCTCATAGTACACACACCATCACTCCAACATCTTATCAACCTTCTGCTTGAAAAATCTTCATAATTGTCCTAGGACGTGTTGCTGAGTTCAAGCATTGATTCTATGCCTTTTGTTTCTTCACGTTCTTGGTTTCTGTTTTTGTATGTCTTTATGTAAAGTTGAGGTTTTTTGATGTAAATCTTACGAAAGGGTTGCTTTATTGATATGTTTACAAGAGAATATATACTACAAACGTTCACCGACTTTAGAGAATATCTTAGAGATAATTCCTCCAACTAACTACATCCTTATCTCTAATACACAAGTATATCCGAACGGTATCTCAACCTCCTATACTCCCCCTCAAGTTTGGAGTATGAAAATTTCTTACTCCTAACTTGAATAACAAGTTCTCAAACTGAGCTCTTCCAAGTGCTTTAGTCAACACATCCGCCACTTGCTCTGTAGTTCGAACATGAACAGTCTTCAGTACGCCATCTTGTATTGCATCTCTCACCTGATGGCAGTCTGATTCTATATGTTTGGTCCTTTCGTGAAAGACAGGATTAGCCGCTATGTATATAGCCGACTTACTATCACAAAACAACTCAGACGACTTCACCTGCTTTGCTCCCAAGTCACATAGCAGTCTTCGCAGCCATTTTATTTCCCTTGTTGCCTGAGCCATTGACCGGTATTCTGCCTCAGCAGACGAGTGTGACACTACCTTTTGTTTCTTTGTCTTCCACGACACTGGCGAGTCACCCACAAGAGCCACATAAGCGCTCAATGATCTCCTAGTAACTGGGCAAGCTGACCAGTCTGCATCACAATAAACCGAAAGACTGAGATCGCCCTGAGAGCTAAGCAGTATCCCTTGTCCAGCTGTTCCTTTAAGATATCTGACCACACGCATTGCAGCCTCCCACTGCACCTCCCTCGGTGTTCTCATAAACTGAGAGAGTATGTGAACCGGATATGAAATGTCTGGGCGTGTTATAGACAGATAAATCAATCGCCCCACCAGTCTTCTGTACTTCTCTGCATCACGTAGGAATGGGCTCTTATCCAAGCTAAGCTTGTGATGCTGCTCCATTGGGGTAGCAACCGGTTTTGCTCCAAGTAGCCCCACATCTGATATCAAGTCCAATGCGTATTTTCGTTGAGTGAGCATGAAGCCTTCCTCTCCACGGCCAACTTCTATACCAAGAAAGTACTTCAATTTCCCCAAATCTTTCATGTGAAAACACTTGCTCAAATACTCCTTGAATGTGTTCACAACATCCACATTATTTCCACACACCAACAGATCATCTACATAGATGAGTACTCGCAGTTCCACACCTCGTCTTGAGTAGACAAACAATGAATAGTCCGCATAGGAATGTTTGAACCCATATTTCTTCAACGCATCAGTGAGTTTGGAGAACCAACATCGAGGCGCCTGTCGGAGTCCATAGACTGCCTTGTGCAGCCTACACACTTTGTTTGGATCAGAGTGTTGAAAGCCTTGTGGAAGCTTCATATACACCTCCTCCTTGAGATCTCCATGCAAGAAAGCATTGTGCACATCCATCTGATGCACTATCCATCCCTTTGCCGCCACCACGCGCAATAGACTCCTAACTGTAGTCATTTTTGCCACTGGTGCAAAGGTTTCCTTGAAATCCCTTCCTTTTATTTGCCTATTCCCCAACGCCACAAGCCTAGACTTAGGTCTCTCCATGGTGCCATCTGCGTTGTACTTGTATTTGTAAATCCACATATTACCAATTGCTTTCTTGCCAGGTGGTAGATCAACCACACTGAATGTCTTATTCTCTTCAAAAGCTCCCATCTCCTTTTTCATAGAATTGCGCCAGATTTCTTGTTGCATTGCTTCTTTGAAATTTCTTGGCTCCCTTTCACTTGTTATGGCCGCCAAAAATGCCTTGTGATCAGGAGAAAATTTCTCATCAGAGATGTAATTCTTAATGGGATACGGGGTGTTACCTTGGACATTCGTTGAGGACTCTGATTTGGGAGGTGGAGCAGTAAGATCGTGATGGGGTGTCTTCAAATACTGAGCGTTGTAGCTCACGTAGTCACGCAGTTTGACTGACGGTATCTTATCTCTACAGCCTCTGCCCATTTCTCTAGAGGCTTCAGCCTCAGGTACATGTTCCTCTGTCTCACTCTGTTTGTCTTTCTCACTAGACACCACCTCTGAACTCTCTGGAGCCACACCAGTTACTTCATTATCACTTGTCTCCTCGTTGATTGACACACTCCCCATATTTGTGTCAGCAACATTGAGAACCCAATCCTCATCTGAGATCATCACGTCATTTCTCTGCTCTTCCTCCTTCTCACTTGTTTCTTTGAATGGAAACTCATTCTCAAAGAAACTTATATCTCTCGACACAAAGAACTCCTTCGTCTCCAAATCGTACACTCTCCACGCCTTCTTTCCAAATGGATATCCCACAAAGACACATCGTCTACTCCTCTCTCCAAGTTTGTTTTTATCTCTATCTCGTCTGTGTACATAACAGAGCGATCCAAACACCCTTAATGACTCATACACAGGCTTGGCGCCAAACAATATCTCATACGGCGATCTTCCTTTCAACAGTTTCGTGGGTGTCAAGTTAATCACGTGAGTAGCCGTTGAGATAGCTTCTCCCCAAAATTTCACTGGCATATTTGACTGAAATAGCAACGCCCTAGCCACATTCAGTATGTGTCTGTGCTTTCTCTCCACACGACCATTCTGCTGTGGTGTGTCCACACATGAAGTTTGATGTATTATTCCTTTGGCATAAACCTTCCCAATGTCTGGTAACTCATCTGCTTCAATAATTGCAGTCACAACGTTTCCAAACCTTGACTCATCCAAGCCCATTATGAACTGATGGACTCGTTCATCTTCTCGCTCCTTTTCATACGTAGCAGCTGCTGAACAACTGCATGCAGGAGGTGGTCTGTAAGTTTGAAGCTCCTCCCACATCACGGCTAACCGACCGTAATAATCAATCACAGCTTGTCCTTGCTGTCTACACGAGGTTAGCTGTTCCATCAACTGATGTATACGAACCTTATTCCCAACCTCAAATCTCTTCTTCAGATTCTCCCACAACTTGTGAGCTTCTGTGATAAAAGTCACAGTCGACCGGACCTTCGGCTCTATAGACGATCTGATCCAGCCCACGATCATTGAATTAACGCTCAACCAGGACTCCAAATCTGAACTGTCCTCAGCTGGCTTCGGAAGTGTTCCATCCACGAACCCATTCTTCTTCTTTGCTCTTAAAGCATTCATCATCTCCATCGCCCATTCGTTGTAGTTATCTCCTTTCAACTGTACAGATGTGATTAAAGCACCTGGGTTGTCTGAAGAAAACAACGTATACGGTGATAACACCACCGTCTCTCCTTGTTTTGCCACGATCTGTTTCGAATCATCTTTCTCCGCCATCGAAACTTTGAACAATTTAGTAAGAGAAAAATTTCGTGCAGCACAAGTTATTCAGATCTATGCTCTGATACCATGTAAATCTTACGAAAGGGTTGCTTTATTGATATGTTTACAAGAGAATATATACTACAAACGTTCACCGACTTTAGAGAATATCTTAGAGATAATTCCTCCAACTAACTACATCCTTATCTCTAATACACAAGTATATCCGAACGGTATCTCAACCTCCTATATTTGATGAGTTCTTATGTCAAGTGGGCTATGAGAACTTAATTAATAGCTTATCTAATCTGAAAATCTTCCCATTCTGCTAATGCATCAGCTCATTATCATATCAAGATATTCCTGTATCCATTAAGTACATGAAATTGAAATGCTAGTGGGAAACTGAAGCTCTTAGCTGGTTAGCTGATTTGAGTAGAACCAACATGATCGCACTTCTATAGTGTGTACATGTTTACTGCAGAAATTACATAATAAATAATGATTCTGTTGATTTTGAGGATCCAGTTCCTTTTGTTGGACATCTAGTCTTACTCTTTTTCTTGATTGTTGTCTAGGTTTGTTTGATACAATGATAACCCCCTCAAAACTTTTTATTTATTGGAACAAAAATAGTTTACACACTACTATATCCTTGGATCGGTGCACCATCGTAGATACCCCTTCCATTTACTTACTACTAGTTTTACACATGCTCATTAGAACCATAGCAACCAACACTTTAGCTACTTGGTTCCTCACTTGTGCCATGAGACACTGACAATGCATCAAAACCAAAATTTAGATACTACGACTCGATTATACCAGGGGTTGTAGGTGTATTGATTATGCGGAATCACTCTCTTGAGCTTTGCCATTACCAGCTTCTAGATCATTACTATGACTGCTGTCCGAGTCCGTGAATTTCAAGTAATTCTCGATGTTCTCTGAGCTCACGTTTCTCAGTTGGTCGAGCCACCGGTGGTGGCTAGTCTGTTTGGGCCTCGGGCGGTTGCTGATGGCTATGGCGTAATCATTGGGGAAAAGTTCGCAGGTGACGAATGCATGGATGATGGTGGTCACGAGCAGTGCGAAAACGACTAGTGTAGCAATGGCACAGAGGATCACACACATGACTTGAGTCATAGTGCTCCTTACTACTGTTGCGTACCTGATGGTCGCAATTGCAGCTCCGGTCATTGGAAATGTATACGCCCACCAAGACAACGAAAATCTATTTAAAAAAAGGAAAAAAAGGTCAGAGATTATTAAACCTTAACTTCTAAAAATAAATGAATTTATATATATATATAAATGAAAGTTTCTTAAACTTACTTGATTCCACGAAAGAAATTAATCCGTACAGCCTATAAGATTCATGCAAAACAAAACAAAGATTTGTATTAGTAAATACTTGTCTGAAGAAGGAAGTCGTTAGAACCAAGAGTAGATGTGAAACCTACCAAGGAGAAGTAGAGGAAGATGGCGATGAAGTAACAAACTTTGGAGCCATAGTCAAAGGAGTCTGTGATCTTAGCCCAAGCCATGGAAGCTACACTTGGAGCCGCGACAAAGAGAAAGAACACAGGGTGAAGATCTTTAGGTAAAGTCTCATTGGTCGGTAGTCTTTGGTAGAGTGTCACAAACAAAACCAAGTAATGAGCCATCCCAACTGCATAAAAGAATATCGGTCCTTCCCTTAGCCCCATGCTTGCACCAAGCAACGCCCCCACAAAGTTCCCAACGATTGAGAGATGGTTCGTTGGGTTAGCGACTCGGGACAGCCTGCGTTGGCCACCCGACATCCATTGTCCGTAGATCTTGAGCTCGAGACATATGAAAGGAAACATGAGGAGGTACCAAAGGAACTGTGGCAACTCCTTAGCTATGGAAGGTGGGACACCGAGTGCTAAGAAGAGTAAAGAAATGAAAGGGGCGAAGAAGAAGTTGATCCTGATGGGATGGTAGTATTCTCGGCGTACGGCTTCGAAGTAAAGGATGATTTTGAGGAGGTATATGGTGGCGATGGTGAGGATTAAAGCGACTGAGATGAACCAGAGAGCCTCGTTGATCCAGAGTGGTATGTGGAGGAACTTGGTTGGCTCGGCCGTGGCTAGGGTTTTCCACATAATGGCTTGGCTGCTCACTCCAAGGCACATACCAAAGGTGGATATTGGGTAACGTAGGAGAAACGGCCATGTTTGTTCACTTGGTAGAACAATTTCTTCTTGAGGCTGCAACGTTCAAAAAAAAAATTAAAAGAAAATTAGAAAACATGCACTCATGAATATATAGTCTAATCATATATTACGCGTTAATAATTCTCTAAATAAGTTGCTAACAAAAGAAATAAGAGTAGGTATACTTTTAAAAAAAACAAGAGCAGGTATATATATATACGTACCCGAAGAGTCTCTAGTTCAGGACCTTCCAAGGCATCATAGTAACGGTCCACAGGCATGGCTTCATGTGTATTTAAATTCTCCTTTGCCCGGTTTGGTGTTTCCGGTTCAATAGAAGCTGGTTTTCTTGTAAACTGTCTCTCTAGTTTCCCTGACCATGTCTTGAACGAGTTGTACCTGTGATCCTTAAGCTTATGCATCGCCGGGTTTTGATTTTGAAGACGACCGCCCAGATGATGATGATGATCATGACGACGACGGTCATCATCATCGTTGCCGGTTTCCATGTAGAGAGATGAGACTTTGGTCATCGGCTGAGAGATGAACTTAACGGATTTGCCAGTTGACGCACCAATGTTGTTGTTGTTGTTGTCGGAAGAAGAAGATGTCGGATCGGAGATCATGAGAACATTTGGTGAAGTTGGCATCGAAAGAGATGGTTTCCTTTGGTGTTTGGGCATCATCCATGGTGTAGTCTCTTCCATTGCTTCTCTTGATGCTTCTTGACCATTCTATACATACATATGTAAAATGAATTGGTTAGACTTATTTATATAATAACTTTTAACCTAATGTTTGCGAATGTGGAAGGCAATAAATAAAATAATAATATATACCAAATTAGTTGTGGAGGCATGAGAATGATGAAAACGACTGACGAAATGAGGAAGGGGAAGATTACTCTCTTTGTAATTGTCAAAGCCAAGCATTTCTTCTGCTGTGGCTCTTCTTAGTAAAGTTGGCAGCTCCTCTTCTACTTGTATTTGCACACAACTTGATCTCTCCTCCATTATTTAATTAAAATTATCCTGTAACAAAAACGTCAACTTAATTAGTTTTTTTTTTAGTTCTACAAAATTATTATATTTTTCACTTGATATGTATGATGTATCATTGATTCATTCATATAACCCTTGATTGATGTCAGCATTTATAAAATTTTGGATGGTTTTGAAAAAGGCTATATTAGGGAATATTCTCAATAAAATATTGGCTATGGAGAAGACTTATGGCGAGTTCTTGATCCATTAGATTGACACATCTTTTTCTGTTATTCCTTTGTTATTCTCTATAGCATATCTTCCTAATCTAGAAAAATGGATTTGGGGTTAAATTTTCCAAAACCATATGAACTCATGATAAAAGTAGAATCAGTGTTTACGATATAAACAAAAACATTATCTGACCGACTAAATCTATCTTACCTAAATTCTCCACATATAAACATATACCTAAATAGCACTAGCAAAGGCTAGTGGTCCAGCCAGGCAGCCACTAAGCTAAGTTTTCAGCTGAATGGATTCCGACGACACTAACCGTCTATTGTATATCGTGTGCTATAAAAAGTACAACTACGTTTTGTTGATCATAAACAAGTGCACTTGAAAACTATAAACATAAAATGTAGGGGATCCCTTAAAAGTTAAAACTCTCCCCAAATTAAACAACCATCGTAAAAGCAAACAAAGTATATATTTTTAAAAGGGAAGAAATAACTATTGTTTGAATGTGGAAGAACTATTGTTTGAATGTTAGTTTTGTTTTCCTGATTTTTAAATTTTTGTGTGCTAAATTCCTGATTATTAAATTTTTATTTGGTAATCTTTCTAATATTTTTTGAAAATGTTTATAATTTTACTACTGTAATGATAAGTCTCTGTACCGGTTTTATGTGGTTTTTTTTCCCACTTATCCATTGAGATATTTCACGTATGAACTATGGGATATATTTGATAGATAACCAATTTTCTATCAAAATTGGCCAAATGTATGGTAGCAAAACCTTACTAAATGGTGTATTTTTTTTTTTTAAGGAAAAAACTATATTTTGTATATTATTGAGTAGGAGTCATGTACATGCAAGATTGATTATATGATACTACAAGAGTTATTGATGTTAATGGATAACATGAGTGGTTGTGATTAAGAATAATAGGATTTGAATTAAATGATCAGGGGAATTTATTGTAATGATACTATTTACTTAACACTAATTTAGTTTAATAAAACAGAACTCCTGTAAACAACAGAATAAATGAAACAAAAGTAACGAAAGATTACTATTCAATTGTGTGGTGAGCTAAGCTATACCGATCAACTCATCGGGTCCACTTCAAAGTTGTGGTCCGACCGGCCAACAAGGCTTGTGGTTATTGTTACACTATAACAGGTAATCAATAACAAGCCTCGTGGCTATTGTAACACTAACAGGTAATCTATCGTTGTGAAAACGCGGTTTCATCATCCGACATATACAAGTAAACCGGTTTCATGTCTTTCGTCATCCGACATATACGAGTAAACCGGTTTCATCGCATTGCGTACAGCTAATCCGTTAAAAGTTAGGGTTATCTATTGGCATCTGGGGGTTTAGTTTCAGTTTCTGTTTTTGAAAGCATTTTGGGTTTTAGAAAGAAGAACGACAATGAGAAAAAAAAAAGAGCTTAAACACAAGAAAACAGAACTCTAAGTTGGGATTATAGCAAAAATAATTATCGAATATTGCCTATACATTTCCGTAAGAAAGGATGTGCAAAACTAAAGTACAATCCTAAATAATTTATTTATTTATTCTGATGAAATGTTCTTTCACAAGTCACAACAAGCCAAAAACAAAGCAAATGAGAGATGAAATAAACACTAACCTGACGATTTTGAAATTTGCAGCCGTAGTCTCGTCGAGCTTGTTGAATAATGTGTGAAACTCTGAGGAAAAGTACGAGAAAATGTTCTTGGGATATGGAACCTCTTGATAAAAATGGAGTTTTTTTTGTTGAAAAAGAAGCGAAGAAGAAGGAGAAAAATAAAGGAAAAGCTGAGCTGGTTTGGGCGAAAACAAAACACGTCTTTGTGCTATATATATAGAGATGTGTGTATTCACGTAAGCACAGTTTTTTTGCCAAAAAAAAAAACGTAAGTACAGTTATACGGAAATCTATAGTATATGTTTAGCTGTAATTCAAAGCTTTCAACGTGGCCGTCCTCTTGTTGATTAAAATTCACGTCATTGACAATCTCTTATAATTTAGACGTATTTATTCAGTTTTAAAGCTTTGGTCATTAGGTGGTGGACCAAATTATACAGAACGGACAAAAAAACAACGCAACTTGGAAACTTTTTAAATAAATTTATGCAAATGAAGTTGATATGCTATGTAAAAATGCATAAAATGTTATGCGAATGAGTTTTGAATATTTTGGCGACAATTTTTTAATTAGTAGTTTCTCGTCGAATACCTAGAATAGATATTATTTGAAAAATGATTTGCCACATGTAATCTCTACAATAACTTTGACAATAAAAATGTGATATGACTACTAAAATTAATCACATGGTTTATGACAAAATATGACATGAGCAATTATATTTAATATTGTTTTATATTTTTTGTATTTTTTTAGAATATAGAAATAACTCATACATTACATTTAATGTTGATTTATATTTTTGATAAACTTTTTAGAGTATGATAATAACTCATACATCATTATTAAAATAAATATATTCAAATATGATATTATCAATTTCAAAATATTATTTAATTCTATTTTTATAATTATAAAACTTTATTACTAAAATTTTCAAAATTTTCTATAGTTTTTTTTTAAATTAAAAAATTAATCATAAAATCATTTGTTTCTTTTATATATATACAAATTTTATAAATACTGTTTATTTTTAATTTTTGATAATTATACAATTTTTATATCAATTTCTATTAATTTTATACAAGTTTATTTATATTTAACCAAAACAAATAGATAAAAAATCTATTTTAGATTATAATTTTAAACCTATATACATTCTTAAATATAATTTAAAATAAATTCTTAATTTTAGACACACACATATATATATATATATTCTTAAATATAATTTAAAATTAAAAAAAATTATATTGATTTTATGTTCAATTAAATTAAATTTACATTAAACATTTATAAGAAAATAATAAAATTTATTATATTAATAAAATTTTATTTTTAAATATAATTTAAATTAAAAAAAAAAAGCAATTATTACTGTACAAAGTTCTGAAAAACACCTAGCTGTAAGTGAAACTCGTGGGGGACGGGGTAACGGCTGGCGGGGGGGGGGGGGGGGGGGGGGGGGGGGGGGGGGGGGGGATGCTGTTTGATGGAGTTTTTCTATCTAAAATCTCATAAAATTCCCAAATTTACAAGATGCATATGATTATTTTATATTTTGGAAATTCATGATAATCAAGTACCGTGATTGTGAGGGCTAAAATAATACTACATAATTTCGTAGCCAATATGGTACTTGTGGTACATAATACGAATAAATGGCTAAAACGACTAACCCGACAATTATTTTTCAAATTGCACAAAGACGTAGGAAAGAGGAAGAAACCAAATTGGTTTGTACATACCCTCACAAAGATTGTGTTGTTAGGTACATATTTGACTGACTGATTTGAAGTAGGATTTATGCTGTCATCAAACTGTTTTTGTTATACTTATATTTGTCCCCTTATATGTAGTTCATGTTTTAGTAAATAAACATATGTCATCAAATTGTTTTTGTTATACTTATATTTGTCCGTTATATCTAGTTCATGTTTATAATATCTTCGGCTGGTTCCTATCAAATGCGCTGTACATGGTTTTTGTCTTTAGAGCGGACAAAACTTAGGTTTGACCTTATAGCAGATTGATAATGCCAAAGATAAACTTGATTAACGTGTTGCAATTAAAAAAAAAGCAGTCACCAGCAAACGTTTTGAATAAAGAGAATTACAGGTTTTCCTATAAAATTAATTGATCATCTACATGTTGGTTTAATAGGTTGATGTAGCTTATGAAACTGATAAAACCATAAATCGAAGCTTGATAATTATTTGGGTGATCTAATATTACAAATATGAATACATATAGATATGTATTAATATCCCACATCGAGAAATGCAAATAAATGAGAGTAATATATATGATGTGATAATTCTCCATTTTGAAGTTGTTTTTGAATGTGAAATAGGTCTATTCCTAATACATATGTATGTTACTTCGGTTAAAACGCACATATCTTATATATTAAAACAGAAGTCACAACCTTGATTCATGTGTGATTTTTTAAAAAATGGACGTAATGGACCTATTCATATAAAGTCATGTTACATTTATTCTCTAATCTTATCATTTGAATTTTGGACATAACCCAAATTTTTATTGGGCTATCAATAATTGGATTTAAACAATAGATTATCCATTGGATTTATAAATAGTATAAATTAAATAGATATAGTTTAATGTTGTAATACTATACCTCCATATGTTAATTATTTAAATATTTGTCGATGTTAAATTTTAAAATTATGAAGATTTTTTTTAAATAACAAAAATCATATTATCTAACAATGATTAATCTTTACTATCTTAAACTAATGAAAACAAAATTTAAACTATAAGGTTTATTTTAAAAATTAAACAAAAACTAAATGTTTAATTATTTACTCGATAATATAAATCTGTGAAGCGAAAAGTTTAATTTTGAAAAAAAAATCTAAATTTATGAAATGTTACAATATTTTTGAATATAACAATAAAACAATATTTTAATAATCTTTATATATATAGTTACGATTTTAATAATGAAATAATAATCCGAAAATATATATATAGAAGAAGATACAAATAAATGTGAAAGTTTGAAACAATCTATTCAATGAAAAAAATATACCGTAAATTTATTATGTTTTAAAAGTTGATAAACACATATATATATTATAATATATACCAATTTAAAATTGAAAATAAAAACCCGCGCGGTTGCACGGATCGAAATCTAGTGTTTGTTTATTAGAGTGCACAGAAAATTTAGAAAAGAAAATACGAGAAAATGTTGATAAACTTTACCAAAGATGCTTTTTGGACAAAAATTGACTTTGTAACTATCGATGGTTGATACACTATAAAACTAAGGTAATCAAAAACTAACAATGGTTTCATTTTGTATAACTTAATTCGTCAGTGTTATACGGGGATCAATATATCCCTGGTCATGGGTTCACAGTGTTATCCAAAAATTATAAGTTCCCTGAAGTTAATCTAAAAATGTTCAAGCTACGTGATCTGTACGTACCTTAATTTTTAATAACACACAAAATATGATTTGAAGTTATCCCCCCCTAAACTAGTAATAGATGGCTAACTTTTTAAATCGATAAATAAAAATTTAACCAATGTAACTTTTTTTTTGGAACACAACCAATATAACTATATTAAATTAAATAATTAATGAATAAAACACTAAAAAGTGTTCTAATTAGTTTTTTAATTATATTCTTTAGTTTTAGTGATTTGAAAATATATACGCCGATCGTTTATTTCTATTTTTAACAGAACATATTTTTGAATGTTTTTCTATTGTAGGAATTAATCGATTTTCGAATATGCCTTTTAATGTCGTATTTCGATGTGAAAAGAATATTTATTGTAGGATGGATGATTGAAGAAGACAAAACTAAAGAAAGATATTCAGAGGGAGACAGAAAATTTATTCTACCTTCCAACCAATTTGCAAACGAGTGAACGACAAAAGTTGGGGAAAAGTAAAATAAATACATTTTCATAAAATACGTAGCTGTAATTTAATAGGCTATGGACCCATATGACTTGATAAGTGCTGTTAATTGTCAATTACTTTTGGGTAGAGTTTGGAGTCCTTATCGAAAGTAGAGCTGGCATCTCCTAGTTGCCAAACCATATCCTTAAATTCAATAAGATAAAAAATAAGGCTGTGCTTGATAATATATTTTTTTAATAGAAATTGTTAAAGTTAATATATTTCTAAAGTAGAAAAACAGAAACTGTGGAAGAGAGCGCAGGAATTTTTGTTTTTAAATGAAGAAGCAGAGTGTTTCAAAAAATAAATAAAAAATAAAGAAGCAGACATTTTACTAGATATCACACCTTGGAGTTAATCTTTATCGTAACTAGGGGCGGAGCCCCCGTGCAAGCGCGGAGTCGTGGAACGGAGTTGTTGTTCTATATGTCTGCAAGTGATGCCGTATTTGTGAAGTTTACATTGTGCTTTGATCATTGATTTTTCAAACTTTGTATTGTAATAGGATTGAGGTGTGATGATGAATTATGTATGCAGTTGTTTCTCCACTTATAAGGAGTAGACCCTTTTAGTAATGAGGTTGTTATAATTGTGGTGTTGCTTTGCAGAAATTTGTATATGCAAAGGGTTGTAGTTCCGGGCATCATTAGCGAGATGTTGGTGTGTTGTTTGTGAAGGGGGACGGGGTCAGGGTTGTAAACGAAGGGCTGTTGGCATGTGTGTAAGTGTGTTGTATGGGATGGTATTTAGTTACGTAAATTAACCAGCATCCACCTAGAGTTACATTTTGTTTGTTACTGAGGTTTTTTGTTTGTTTGTTTTGTTCTAATCTTTTTTGTTGTATTTGAAGTTTTTGACCTTATTTTTCGTGAATGTATTATCCAAAACATAAATTTGTTGATTTCTTAGTGCATGTATATGATTTGATATGCCGTTCAAAAAAAAGTATATAATTTTATAATTTTATCTTCATTATCTTGTTTCTAGCATACTGATTTTTTCGGAAGAAAGGCTTTATAACATTTGTTAAAATCCCACTTAGACACTTAAACTATATGTTGGACCCTCAAAAACTTTATGGTTAGAAATCATCGATTCAACTACATGGTTAAACTCATTACATGTCAAATACATCCATGGCTTGATTAGTTAATACAAATTACAATTGTGTTGAAAAGCAAAAAGCAAAAAATAATATGAGATAAGTAGTTTCAATATATTCATCTGTCTAACCTCACCTGCTGTAACCCTATTTAACAGTGGAGGACACTTCATTCCTTGGATGGGAAGCAAACCTTTAAAACAAAATCCAATCAACTTTAAAACATGGGAGAAGTGAGTCAACCTATACTTTTGTTAATACAAAAATGCTTACATCGATCTAGATAGCTCCATGCATACTTATTGAATACATGAAATACTAAAAAAAAACGTGCTACCAAAACAGCTGTGAGTCAGCAATAGTGTATTGGCCTCCAATAATCTGAAGCTTACCCATTGCGAGGTTTCTTCGAAGTGCGCACACTCCACACCATCTGCCTCTTGAAACTCTTCGGGAGACATGTCAGATAAAGCATGGATATCGTTTAGTTCAGTATTTCCTCCTGGGTGGCCTTCCACCATGACAATTACTGGGGTCACTGCTGTTGACAGCTAAACTGCTTTCAACGTTGGGATGAATCTTTTTTTTTCACAGCTCCAGCTCATGGCATCTCATCGTCAGGGTTATCATAACCTCACTGGAGAGATCATTGGAAACATAAGGCATTAATGCAAGGAGTGGTGAAATGTAAGTATGAATGGAGTCAGCTTACTTGTGCTGCGGGAGGGGTGGACGTTGGTTGCGACAAAAAATGCGGGATACGGTGAATGACTACTTGGTGAATAACTGCTTTCCTGAGAAATTAAACTCCGAAAGCTTCAGCTGGAATGTTAAGTTCCTCACTACGATATCTTCAACGCATTGTGGTAGGCTATGCTCTCTGGGTCTTCCACTCCGGCGCCCTGTTTGAGATTGAGTATTTATTAAATGATCATCCCATTTTATTAAATCTAAAAACAGATAACAAAGGTCATTTGGTGGGTGTTACCATGTCCTGAGACAGTGATGAGGCAGGGACTTCGGTAAGCTTGTTCATCTCAGCGTCCAAACCACAAACAGAACAGAGTTCGAGTGATCTGTTACCATCTCAACCTGGCACCTAGTCATCGAAGATAGATAAGATTTGTTAGGGATTAGGTGCATTTGTTTCCTTCTCAGAAGTTTTAAAGCACGTCTAAAACTTTGTACAACCTGGATTACCTAACAATAACTACAATGTTTGCATCATGACAGGCTGTGCACGTAAGCGATGAGAAACTACGCTAAAGTTTCCGGGAGCATTTAGATTATGAGAAGTAGCACCACCCATTTGCTTTTTCAATGCTGTCAACTTTCGCAGTGCACAAGAACTCTGCAGCCTGCAAGTGTTTGGGTTTGTAAGAGGGTAGTTGCAAGAGAGTAAGCTGGAGGTTTTAAGTTCGAGGCTAACTTGTGGTGGTGAAATGATTACATAAGAATTCAGCTCTCACAGTGTTAATGATACAATCTTCTTCACCCCTCCATATTTTGTAGCAGTTGAGGCGGACCCATCTTCACTCCCCTGGAAACTGAGAAAAACCGTGTATAAGTACAATTAATACAAACTGAAAATTAAAAAAGAATGCAAAGCAAAGCAAACACCTCAGACCTTACCCTATGTTACTCTCGCTATCAAAATAGAAATGGGTCCTTGAGGTTGGGTTCTCCGAAGATGAAATATCATACAACAGGGAGTCAACATGCCTACCTCCCACTATTTTTGGATTTAAGCTCGTTGAACCGATCACGTTTGGATCCATATCAAAGAACAGTTTCTCATGGTGCTGCCTGCTATAAAAGTTTGTAATAGAAATCTTTGAATGAGCGAAAGAGTAAGTGTTCTTTAAGAATTTAATAGCATTAAGGGAATAGTTTGTTCTAGCATCTGAATACGTAAGTTTTCCATAAATCACATAAAAAACAGTCTGAGCAATTGGAAGCTCTTGTTTCTCTGGTTTCCAGTCAAAAGCTCTGCCCAAAAATGAAAGCAAATTAAGAAATAGATCTCCGTTAGCGCTTTGACGACATTTGTGTAACCGTTGACGATATGATGATGAAATAGAAAGCTGGTGTTAGGGTACCAATATCGTTACCTTCTCTCATCTTGTATCGTAGGTGGAGGATAATGCTCATGAGATCGTCGTTATTCTTGATGTTAAGTTAATCTCGGAAGCGGCTTTCGATTTCTCACAGGAGACTGAACAGATTGAAACCCTAATCTACATCGAAGAGGAAGACTACGAAGAGAAGTGGCTTTCGTTGTAATTGTTTATTCTGATTTTACTGGGCCACTTTGTCCAAAAACACACTTCAGAGTCAGTGAATCAACCCATTTCGTAAATCAATACACGCGAAATCGAAAATGCAAAACGCAGACTCATTTTTCTTTGTGGGATCCACTTTGCCTATGTGGACAGCTTTAGGAGTGAGCAAAAACTCATCTGTTATAATGGGCTGGACTGCGAGGAAAATGAATTAGCTGGCCCACACGCAAAATCACGGAGGCGTAGATTAAGTAAGCGCAAACGAAGCCCGATCGTATTTCATGGATTTTTTTTTAAGCCCAATCCGCCAGTGACTTGGCACAATGAGTGGTTGAGAATATTTTGCCCATGTGGCATCCTTTATAACATCCAAAATTAGTCCCTTTTATATAGTGAGATTAAGTAAAATAGGAGTCAGTGTCATATATGTACAGTATAAGATAAGTTTCAAGCTGTGCATATTATTAAATCAGTGAAGATGAAAAGCTAATATATATTGTGAATGCGTGAAAACGACTTAATGAATGATATCACAATTGAATATCTTATAATACGTTGCCACATATATATGCTCATTGATTTGTTAGTTCAACTTTGATTGGTGCATGCTTGTTTTATACGATGATTATACACAATTTTGTTTAGCAAAAAAAAGACATGATTTCATAAAATAGCAATAAATATAGCTATAGGTTTTTTTTGGACAAAAGGGCTTATAAATATAGCTATAGTTCAACGCTACAATTGATAAGGTTACGAGTTATGTATATATACGGAAAATGTATATTCTTCAAGATTTTACTAGTGACTAGTGAGTCTCATGTCCGTTCCAAGTTGACGATAGAGACATGATATAATATCACAAACCCTAATCCAATGCCATATCAGGAGAAATCTAGGTAATCTACAGAAATGTTTATACAAACATTTCGATTTTTAATATGTTGCTGTGATGATGCAAACATCTTGTTTTTTTTAAAAATATGTCGTGTGATGAATCATCCTTTGGAAAATATCCATGGGAGGAGATGGGAAAAGCCAAATATATTAAGGGATATATATCCAAAATATATAGAGCTTTAAACATTGATGCTGATTCGGTGATTCCCATAATAACCAAATATAAACACGAAGATTATTGATTTTGGTCTGAAACCCTGAATCTGATCAGGCAAGCAAGACAAAGAGTAATGGTAGTCCAAGAAAGCGACCACCTAGATCTCCCACTTGAATCCTCTCCTTGTCTAGCTCTGAAATCTCGAACCATCCCTTTTCCGCTAGGATTTTTGGTCTGAGATATTCATTTTGGTTCTTGTTGCATACCTCTACTATAGCTAGTACGAGTTTGTCATAAACTGTTTGATTGGTGATTAAGTAACAAATTTGTATGTTTTAATCAGAAAAAAAAAAACAAATTACTGAGTGTGAAATGTGTCAAAACCACAGCTATGTTAGTGCAATGACCACTGAGTTTTAGAAGTTCAAAAAAAACAACTTTTCAAAATGTCCATTTACCAGTAGTGAAGTACTTACATAAAGATTTGAAAATATTTCATACAAGAAGATATAATAATATTCTTTTTTGGGAAGTCGGCTAAGGTTAGCTATAAAATTTAGAAGTTAAATAGAGAAAAATGTATTTAAAATTAGGTACCACATGAAAAGAATGCCGTAAAGGTTTTGGTATTGAATGAGAGTAGACACAAAGCATAAGGACTAGGAGTCATAAAAAGTTAAAAGAATTCTTGGGTTAGTTTGATCTAGGAATGTGTTAGGCTAGTGTCTCTGTTTCGAGTATAATATGTTAGTATCTCGGAAAAGAGCTAGTAAGATATTTTATCTATATATAAAGATAAAATTTAGTTATTATCCTACTGTAATACTCTGTGAAAAAAAAAAGTATTGTACTTATATATTTTAGTCTCTGTATTAGACCCGTCTTGCACTTTCCAGCTATATCTCGCTTCTTCGGACTTTCGTAACTGGTAACGACGTGTCCTGTGTATTTGACTGTTAGCCAAGATTGGAATGCTAACACGCGTCCGAAAAGGCAAGTCTTTGAAACGCAACGTTTTGGGTCTGGTTCTAATTCCTTTTCTTTTCTTTGGGGTCAAATGTCTGGTTCAAATTCCATTACATGGATTTCTAAAACAATAGTATCGATGTATAAAATCATGGCAAAAACAAGGATCGATTTCTATAAACACCGTTTTTATAAGAAGAAAAATATATATAATAGTTCTTTCTTTTATAGAACTTTAGTTATAAAATTATTACAAGAGATGAATTAAATAATTGGATCTCTGTTATTTGTTCACCATCCTTATCGATGATAAATTTATCAAAATATTTAGATTATAGTATAACAATCACATACACACATAAAATACGATATATGTATATTTTAAGCCCCGTAGTTAGCGTTGGTAACTCTGCAATCACGGCGAATCTCTCCAGCTTTACCAGTCAACACATTGATGGATCCCATCCTCGACATTGCCAAAGCAAAAGACTTTCTAAAATCTTCGAAACTTGCATCAAACTCTTGCGTGATCTCCAACGAGTCATCGTTGTAGATCAACTGTTGGTCCACGCCCAAGACAGCGTTGTGAGACAAGACACGAGAATAGTAGGAGTTGCTGAATCTGTTGCTCGATCCTGAGTCTGGGTTTAGGTAAATAAGTGGATCGGTTTGGCCCTTTTTTGTTCTTGGAGGACAACGGTTTCGGAGTTCTGACACCAATGTTGTGTTCATGGAGGGGTCTGGTTTTCCAGTGTTCTTGAAGTTGTATAGCCTGTTCACTATGTGGCTGCAATGTGTCTTCCCCATCGAGTGTGCTCCTGTTAAGTGTATATATAACACGACAAGAAGTTGTTCATTCACCCAAGAGAATCTAAAGAGATTGATCCACGTTCTTATAATGTGAAACCTAGTAACTTTATGTATACGAGCATCGATTTTTCAAATAGAATATTTAACCACATATATTAATTTTATAATAAAAATTAATTCAAGAAACATGCGAAAAATAAATATTTCACTTCAAAAAAAATCACATAAGTTTTTCAAGATTTTGAGAGATCCTTCCATTACAATATTAATGTGGTGAAAAACGTTTTTTTGATAGACCCCTAATAATGATGGTCTAAGTGTTGTAATCCGTAAACTCTATAGTAGTTAGACATGTTTATAGAGTTGAAGAATGTTTACCAAACATGAACAAACCCTGGATATTTTAAAATTTAAATAACTATTCGTGTATATTCTTTTACATTTGTGTTGTTTCAGTCGCGGTTTTATGTGTTAGTTTTACACTAGGTTAAGAATTGCGCCTTGCGCGGGATGAACATTATATATATAAACTATTTATATATTATATATTTCTAATATATTATGAAAT
This sequence comes from Brassica rapa, assembly GCF_000309985.2. NCBI lineage: Eukaryota > Viridiplantae > Streptophyta > Magnoliopsida > Brassicales > Brassicaceae > Brassica > Brassica rapa. The sequence goes on along the minus strand of NC_024803.2, from coordinate 3,660,015 downwards.
AATAAATATATATTAAATAATTAAAAAATCAGTAACTATTACTTATATAATTAAATTGGTACGAACATATAAATAAATTTTATTAAAGTTGACAATATTTTTTCTATTTGATATGATATATAATTAAATTTAAACGATAGTAACATATATATAGTATATTTTAATATTAATATTTATTAAATGATGTATTTTGCTCATATTTTTTTATCATTTGTATCTGTTATAACAAAAAATTTAAATTACTGATAACACAATTTTCACTGTGGATTAATATATATATATATATATATTCCTATATCTTTTATTTTAATACTTATTAAATGAGACTTTCAACTTATATAATTTTTTAATTATTTGTATCATGTCATAACAAAAAAATTAAACCATGGATCACAAAATTTGAATGTGAAACTTTTAACAGTTTTACTAATTTATACTTGTTTTTAAAAATTCAAAATATAACATATAAAGAAAAAAATTAATTTTTATTATATGGTTACTATGGTTGTTTAATTTATTTTAATAGTTTAAAATTAAACAAATATAATATAAGACACATTTATTTTTATCAAATCTTTATTATTCAAAATAATTAATTGTCATATATATATTTTAGCCACATTAGGCAATTCCATAATTTTATTTAAGGAAGTAATGCATCACATTAATAATGTATTTATGGTTAGTTTAATAAAAATCTTATTATATATTTAGATAGACCTACCTATTTCTCTAAGGATTCTAAAAATCATTCTATTGATGACATGTGGCTACAAAAAATGTTGCAATGCTTTTCAAATAATATATAGGGGATGTGAATAAAGTTCAGATATGGTTACCTAGAAGAGTAGTCATGTCCAAAACGTCAAGACCTTTGGACTTGAAATATGCCAATGACTCCTCCACTGAGATGGACGGTGACGGTAGATCCACGGCGCGTCTGCATTTAAAATCCCACCATCCCTTCTTCCTGTGAGCACAGGATAAGACGGTGCTCCGGCCTAATTAATCAGTACATCCAATCCAACAAAACAACACCAATCAGTAAAAATTCATGACAAATCCACAATAATCGATTGATAATAAGTAAAAACTACATGTATATATTTACCATGTGAACAGCATCTCTAGTGGCAAGGTTGAGTATATCAGCGCAAGAAACTACACCGGGACAGCGTGTTTCAAGAACCTTTTTTATCTTATCGATTATCAGAAAACCTCCAAGTCCTCGATTCTGTGGAGCCGTCCTCTCTGAGTTTGGCCCTTGTAAAAGAACCGAAGCATCGCATCCCTACATACAACAACACCATAAATTATAAAATGAAAGTAATGTTAATGTAATTTATTGAAATAACGAAATGACCACATTTTTACTTACATTAACCATACAATCGGAATAGAGGAGACGAAGTAGCTTGGGAGCAATGCTACTGTCGTTCCTATAAAACTTTTCAACTTGGTGTCTAATATAAGTTTCTGCATCATCACAAGTGTTAGTAACTTTGTAATAATGCCAAACCAGTTTCACTGGAGGGTTCAATCCCGTCGCAGCCTCTACCGTTGCAGTACCGGCTAAGCTTATGACTACGAGGGCTAATAGCGGGAAAAATAATACAAACTGCCTCATTTTAAATTTTATAAAATGAAAAATAATCTTCCACCACAAAAACCCTTGTTTTTCTCGATTAAGACTAGATTCTTGTTTGACGAAAAAAAAAAAGACTAGATTCTTGTTATGTGTACAATAGAAATAGTTTGATAGAGGAAAAATAAATGTAATGAATTGATATGGAAAGTTAGTCGATGAAGAGGGATATATATAAGGTTTGACTAGGTTGGCGCATCCACTGATCCACGTGGTGAACCGGATATGTCGATATAAACATATTATTACGTTCTGACTTTGATCGTTTTGGTGTACATTGCAAGGGAGCGTGTGTAGGACAAACGTGGATTCACATGAAACGATGTTCTTTCACGTTCGATACTATGATTAGTCTTTGTTTCTTCGGCTAGTAAATGCTTGTATTGTAGATTATGTAAGGTTGCTTCGTGATTGGTCGACAAAAAATGTTGAGTTCACACCTAAAAAAATGTAATAAGATACTACTTCTTACCATTTAATGAAAACTACAACAAAAAAGCATTTTATCACTGATTAGATCACATAACCACTGAGTTATGTCTATATATCACTAATTATATCCTATAACCACTAAATTATGTCTATTTATCACTAATTAGATCCTATAACCACTGAACTATGTATATTTATCACTGTATGTTTTGAAAATTGTAATCAGCGTCTTGTGAGGGACAAACTGGCCGGCGAAAAATAATTCATAATGAAACATTTGGCTTGCTTTTGTTGTGTATTTACAAATAAGCTTCCGTGTAGGTATTATACGAAAACACTGCTGATACCATATCCAGCTGTACATCAGCGTCGGCAGCCAGCGCATTGCTGAAAACTTGTCCTTTCTTAAGCGTCAACTAAGCCAAAAATTTGATTTTTCATTTTTCATGAATGTGTGTAAATGGTTACTTTATAATCCAAAACGAGTTTTATCTTTTTGTATTTTCCATATCAACGTGGCTTAAGATACAATCGCATTCTCTGGTCCAATTGCTGTTTTTGTTTCTGTCTTTAAAACCTCAATTACTAACTTATATTTTGCTCCAAACTTTGCTTTAAAATTTAAACGTTGTTTTCTACTCCAACAATTATGTTGTAGTTGGATGTCTTTTTATTACGCATGCCGTATTAGTTACTTAATCACACTTTTTTTTAAAGTACTTAATCACACTAATAATCGCTTTTATACTTTATTATGTTGTTTTAATATTGTATACAATACATAATAGAATTAAATTTATCATGTGTAGGCGTATTCTCTAATCGAAATCAGTATAAAAATGGAACAGGATTTGACCGTTTCAAGCCTATTTTGACCCGTGGTATATACTACTAGAGAAAGTTCCGATGGTTTTTATAAGAAGCTAGAGTATATTTTTCCTTCGTTAAGCATGGGACTTCTATTTATTTAACCACTTAAAATTCACAAAGTACCATTTCCTCTCATTTATTAGAAAGTCAATTTTAAGAATGGTCTATTTAGTCTAAGAATACCACAAAATGTAGCGGAAGGATAGAACTAGAGATCCGTTGATTCTGAGAATACCCGAAAAACTAGAATAATACAAAGATCTTATTTAGTCTAAGAATACCTAAGAATCGATGTTTTCTTAAATTCGTTGAGATCACCAATGATCTACCGAAAACAAAGAATAAAGAGAGAACTCTCAATTTTATTAATCAAAATCATAAACTACGTAAAACCATAACCGCAAAGACTATATATAAGAAAACATAAAAATTCTAAAACATTATAGATAATTATCTTAATAATAAATAAACTCTAAATAAAACACTAAATAAATAAGATATTTATTCTAAATACCCTTTCTGCATCAAACATGCACCACACATACACAACAATTCTTCATAAACCAAACACTAGGAACTGAAACATGCAGAAATACAAAGGCCATTTAGATTCATTTCACACACTAGCCAATATGGATGAACTATATCCATTTTGATCATCCCAAAATTTAGACCAAAGCATTATACCTCCATACTTCTTAGACTCCTTTAGTGTTGGAAGAATCTGAGAAATTAATATATCCGGTGGAATATACCCACTTCCGGCCGCTTGAGGAGCCGCCGGGAGACCTAGAAATATTTTTTGAGCAGTGACCGAAGTGGTCCACGTGTTCCACGAATCGAATAGGCTTTTGGTGTTCCCAGAAGTGTATTGACACGGTGCATTGTTGTAGAATTGGACCCAGACGTAGTCGAAAAGTTCGGTATTAAGTGCACTTCCCATTAATCTGTCTGGAAATGGACACTGAGGAGCTCCTGTTAGATACACTTTTCTTCCTCTGACGCCATATTTAGAGAGAAACCTGTCCAATATAGAAATAATAAGTTAAAATTGATTCTTCAAACTAAAATAATCCAACAAATATGCAAGAAAACGTTTTTCTCGGAGAAAGTGAAAATATGAAAAACTTAACTAATCATCCTTTCAGTTTAATTATCTTCGTCATAAGCATCTAATTTTTCAATTTATTATGAAACATGGTTTCGAAACGTTTCCTATTATTACCGAGCGAGATCATCATAGTACTGAGGGGACCCAAGCTCGATATTGAAATCAATACCATCAAGAACAGCATCACCCAAGGGACGTGACGATGACTTTCCTCCCAAAAAGTTGTTCCACAGGTAATTTGCAACCACTTTCGCGTCCTCCCTCGACCCAATCGAATAGTTTCCGATTCCGCCACCGAGAGACAACATAACCTTATTTAATAAAAATATGATTTCAACATTAATAAAAAATTTCTCTAATTTTTTTAATCTAGGTGATTATAGTACTAACACAAACACTAGACTACACATCTTTTTATTCTAGACTACAAATCTTGGTCAGGTAACAAAATATATGATCAAAATTTGAGGTAAAACTTGGAGGAATAATTTATATTCATTTTCCATTTCAAGAAGTCGGATGTAGACCAAATCGATATATATACCTAATCGATATATGTCATGGACCAATTACCTTGATGCCACGAGACTGACAATCTTTGACCTGAGAGCCAAAATGGGTGCAAGTGTTGGCAGCAGGGTTGCAGTGGCCGGCAAGGTTGAGCTCCGGCGTTTGGCCGTTTCCGAATTTCACAAGAAAGGCGACGTTGACGTAAGCATATCTGCCGGTGGCACATGTGGACGAGAGATTACCTTCGTTGCCGTTTTGGCCCCAGTAGATGGCTATGCCTCCGCATGCATCAGAGGATTTGATAAGAAGGAAGATTAAGAAGAAGACAAAGAATAAAACATGTTTGGGAAATTCTATGTTACTCATGGTCTTGTTTTTGATGTTTTGTCTTCTTCTTGGTTGTGTTGTTTGTTATTGGTTAACTTCTTTTATAAAAGACTCAAGTTTTCAAGAATATAAACTTTTATTTGTTTTTTCTTTCCTTTTCCTTTATTGTATTTAACAAATGTCTCTCTTACAACTGGATGACTTTTATTGGTTGTCTATTCTTTCGTCAAATTATATCGCTTTACGACTTAAACTAGATACATATATAACCCAAAACATTAAGAAGCCATCTAGAATATCTGACCACTATATGTTATTTTATAAAGAAATAAAGAAAGATGAAATTTATAAAACTCGGCTATCAAATCAACAATACAAATTTTGTAACTTATGTAATCGAAAAAAAATGACTCAGAAGTTTGTCTTTTATTGGCACAAGAATTGGCCATAACACAATATTTCATTTACAAGAACTATTAGGAAAGAAAACTAAAATAGAGTATTTCTAACAATGACACTAAATTTGGTGTTGAAATTACACCAAATTTGATGTTTTGGTGTCATATTTTTTTTGTCAACTTCAACAATAACACTAAATTTTACACCAAAAGTAATATTATATATTATTTTGATGTTTTCGGTTTCAAAATTTCTTATATTTTTATTATTTGTAATTGATAAATAATTATTTTATTGTATTTAGATTATTATTTTATATTTTTATTATTTATAAGTGATAATTGACAATAGTCATATAGTGATTTATTTTGAAAATAAAAATAAAAGATAAAAATTTAGTTTTTTAATTATGTGAAAATAAATTAAAAGTACAAATAATACAATATAGTAATACTTAATTATAATTTGATAATAATTAAATTATATTATTAAATGAAACATAATAAAATATGCATTTTAAAGATTTGGTGTGGTGAATAGCACTATTCACATTAAACCAAAGTTGGTGGGATGGTGTTAAATTTAATATCTTGTTAGAGAAGAAATTATACAAAATTTAATGTTTTGGTATCTCGTTGGAGATGATCTAATGGAGAATAAATCGACAACATTATACCTCAGGCTCACGTTGTGCTCGTCATTATCTCTTGTGGAGTTTTTTAATTATGTGAAAATAAATTAAAAGTATAAATAATACAATATTGTAATATTTAATTATAATTTGATAGTAATTAAATTATATTATTAAATGAAATATAGTAAAATATGTATTTTAAAGATTTGGTATGGTTAGCACTATTTACATTAAACCAAATTTGATGGGATGGTATTAATTTTAATATCTTGTTAGAGAAGAAATTATACAAAATTTAATATTTTGGTGTTTGATTGGAGATGATCTAACGGAAAATAAATCGACAACATTATACCTCAGGCTCACGTTGTGCTCGTCATTATCTCTTGTGGAGTTGACTTTGTTCTGTGACATGTGGCACCTTTCAATTTGTCCATAGAGTCGGACAATTTTGGCACGCAAACCATTATAATTGAATAATAACTTTTCTCTTGCATCAACATCTCTTTTTTTCTTTAAGAAAACCATCTGATTTTTACTATAAAAAGGGCATTAACCTTTATTTTACCTATATTGCAAGCTTTGATTCTCATTCGAGTCCACTAAAATCAGTAACCTTTTTTTGGAACACACTAGAATCAGTAACTATTTCTTTACATATCTACAGAGTCTAGAACGAGAGATGACTAGATGAGAGTCATAACTCATAAGACCGAGATGTACTAATTCAACTTTGAAAAGTCTGCTGTTCTCAGCCAGTGGACCAGACAAACGCATTTACCAATCTTTAGATTAAAATCCTTATATACTTTCAAAAAGTCTTCCCAAGAACTATTTTGACCAAACATATAATCATTGATTTGGCTGATATGTTTCAAAGCCAATGATAAAGTATTAAGGGTGTCAAAATGAGTTAGCTCTTTCAACTCAGCTCAACTCATGGTGAGTTCGGGTCTCTCATGAGCTAACTCAGCTCAGTTCATTTATTATATGAGTTTCAATATACAAACTCGAACTCAGACCACCTAACTCGCGATCAGTCATAAAAAATAAAAATTATAAAAATAATTATTAAAAAATAAAAAATAGAATATTACTATAATTTTAAATTTAAAAATCCAAAGCGTTAATATTTAAATACTGAATAAAACCAAGACCTAATAATATATTAAATCAAAGCTAAATCAGTGATCCAAAAATATATTTTACATAAAAGTTTTGTGATGATTCATATTCAAACTCTTTATCTATTCAAATCGTAAAGATATATATTCCGCATGAAAGTCTTAGGAATATTTAGTTTTATATTTTAGTTCTAAAGATATATGATATGATTAAAGATATATGATATGATGATTTATATCAATATTATTTTACATTTTAGTATATATTTATTACTTTTTGGTTTTATATTTTAATTTTATAAGATAAATATGATTAGTATAAAAATTATTTTTTCTTACATAAGAAAAATAAAAGTCATATATATATAATACAAAACGATCGAACCATGAGTTAGTTCATGTTCATATAACTCGTGATCAGCTCATAAAATATAGAAATCATATGCATGAAAATTTGAGCTGAGCTGAGTCAGATCTGATACCCCGTAAAGTATTGGGGCCGTGATCGGGTAAAGAACCTATACGCATAATTCAGCCATTTAATATTTCCTCCTTTCGGCCTCTCTAACAGGGCCCAATTACTGTCGCAACTATAAAATACGAGGTATAGGACATGACTGACTAGAGCCCAGATGATCTAGCTCGGTCAAAGGTGTAACTAAATTGAATCCAATAACTGGTCGATAAAATAGCTGTCATTTAGTTTCTGTTATGTTCTACTCCGATCCCATAGAGATTTTAGAACCACTAAAAGTTTAAAACAAATAGTAAAAAGCTAGTATTCAGGTCAAAGGTTACAAAAAGATACATTGTAAATTACGGTTTTGACAAAAAACTCGTTGTTAATTCATCACTTTTTTACATCGACAACCTGCTTACTTGCGGATTGTGCAAAGCATAATGCACAAAGCTGTAAACAGACGGTGTTGTGAACTATCTACGTGGAGTAATGCACTTAGTAACAATATACCGATTACTGTATGAATAATGTTGGTGAAGGTTGTAGCGAAGTTTACAATGATTCTTAAATCTCGAACATCACCTATACTATCAACCACTCTCTTGTCACGTTCCATTCGAGGTTTGATTATTCAATGTTGTATATAAGCTAGATAAAGTTTTAGCTCATTTAAACAGTAAGACTAGTAGATGGCCATACAAAGCAATTGGAAATATAAAAAAACACTAAAAACTTGGACCGTAATGGAGAGAATAAATTTAATATCGCAAAGATAATCCCCGTTTGTCATCGCTCCTTGGCTGCACATGTCACGAAAATAATATATGCACACCAAACACCATATAATAGTAACATATATCAACAATAATTAATCAACGCCAGAACTTTACGTCAATGATTATAAGATGCTCGTAGATCATGTGAAGTTACATTGCCAAATACATATACAATATTATTTAATTGGTTATTAATCACTAGAAATACAAGTTATCCATGCAGGTGCATGTGCATGCATATAGACTTCCAATAAACGCATATATATAAGGCTTATATAGCGAAAATGTCCTTACCTTAACAAGTTTTCCTTTTTTACTCTTAACTTTTAATTGGAAAGCATGGCAATATTTAGAAACTTTTATGTGTTAGACTTGCATATATATGAAAATCAATAATTTTCTCTTAAAGCCGCCACAAATGACTAAAACACACATTTTTTGTCGAAATTGTTGTCTTGTAAGAATTGCGAATAATGTAATTTAATAAATAACTTAAATTATATGCATTGTTTGGGTTCACAAAGATTGGGGGAAATAAGGTGCAAAGCTGAAAATATGAGGGGGGTTTATGTTTATCAAAATAACAAAGATAAAATAACTAACAGCTCATATTCCCTTTATTGATTGGTAAGTTATCACAATCCTCCAGCTCCATCATCACCAATTTGTCACCATCACGCCCCAACTAATTGTATTTTTTTAAATCAACTTTCGAATCTTTTATCTGCAACATTGTAGCACATTGAACCGGGAATATGCCAAAATTAGACGTCTATTAGCGTTTGAGTATTACCGGTATGTAATTAACCAATCATTGTGTACTCATAACCGGTTTGACTTTCCTAAACCATATTTTCTCTTATGACTTCCTTCAAGTAGCTTCCCTTGCCAACAGTTTTGCATTCCAAACCTCTGTGTTCTCTCTCTTCTCTGCTCTGTTCACTTCTCTCTCATAACTATCTTTTACATTCTCTCCACTCAGTTCAAACTAGGTCTTTTCAGCAATACTTGTTAAGATCCGTCTTTGAAACTGTAAGTTGTTTATTTATTTTCAGTTTTGTCTGAAGAATCTGCTTGGCATATAAATCTGACTAGTAAACTGTTGGAATGTATTAAAATGTCATTTTAGCCATGAATAAGCGTAGTTTTTTAATTTGAAATCATGTCAGGCTGAGTTCACAGACCTTATTAGACAGATAAAAATAGTTATTAAAATGATACTGTGGAATGTAGGAATGTCTTTGTAAAATGGTTGGAATTTATATTTCTCATCAAATAATATAATTGATCAACGTTTTTGCATCTCTAACTTCCATAAGTAAATACTAATGCAGGTTTAAACAAGTCTACATCACATAACCACATAAATTTTTGACCAAAAAAGTAAAATAATAAGATGAGTAGAAGACTTTCCATCTTCTACTCTGTGTTACTTCTCATCTTTGCATCACCGTCCCTGCTTTCTCCCGTCACCGGGGACCTCGCCGGAGACAGACAAGCCCTTCTTGACTTCCTCAACAACATCACTCACCCACGGTCTCTAGCGTGGAACGCAAGCAGCCCAATATGCGCCACGTGGTCAGGCGTCACGTGCAATAGAGACAGCACACGTGTCACCGCCCTTCACTTGCCAGGAGCGAGTCTTCTCGGAACTCTTCCTCCTGGAACCATCAGCCGTCTATCGGAGCTTGAGATTCTAAGTCTCCGATCCAACGGGTTACGTGGCCCCTTCCCAATAGATTTCTTGCAGCTCAAGAAACTAAAAGCTATTACCCTAAGCAACAACAAGTTCTCCGGTCCATTACCCTCTGACTACACTACGTGGATGAACCTCACCGTTCTTGACCTGTTTGGTAACCGGTTTAACGGTAGCATCCCCTCGGGACTAGCAAACCTAACCGGACTCTTGTCGCTAAACTTGGCTGAAAATGAACTTTCCGGTGAGATCCCTGATCTTAACCTCCCCGGTCTACGCAGACTTAACGTATCCAACAACAACCTCACTGGATCAGTACCAAAGTCTTTGAAAAGATTCGGACACTCATCTTTTTCCGGCAACAACTTAACTTACGACGACACCTCTCCTCCGGTTGGTTCACCGGCGCAGAAAGAGAAAGAACAAGAAGAAGACAAACACGGGATCTACATCTCTGAGCCAGCTATACTAGGGATAGCAATAACCGGTTGCTTCTTGATATTCTTTGTAATTGCGGTTTTGATAATCATTTGCTACGTGAAGAGAAAGAAGAGACAAGAAACCAAACCAGAGACGCTTACACCGGCTAAGGCAAATCCAAAAAACCTACCAAGTGAAAAAGAAGTTTCTAAATCAAGAAAAGAGATGAACATAGAAGATATGGAGGAGAAGAGTGAATTTAACAGAATAGTTTTCTTTGAAGGAAACAATCTTGCTTTTAATTTGGAAGACTTGTTGACATCTTCGGCTGAGTTTCTAGGGAAAGGCACTTTTGGGATGACCTACAAAGCGGTTCTTGGAGATGCCAAGGTCATCGCGGTGAAGCGATTTAAGGATGTGTCGGTGTCAAGAAAGGATTTCAAACATCAGATGGAGATCGTTGGAAACATTAGGCATGAGAACGTTGCTCCTTTGAGAGCTTACGTGTGTTCCAAGGAAGAGAAGCTTATGGTCTTTGATTACTATCCGAGAGGAAGTCTCTCTGTTCTTCTTCATGGTATGTTTACTGTTTATTACTATCAAAATAGTATTTTTAGGATATTTTGTTTTTAAAACTGAATATAATTAATATTTTTAAGTATATAACTGATATTTTAAATATGTAGTTGCTCGTTTGTTTTTGGTTGGTTTTTATTTTTCGGTTTTAGAAATATAGAATCCTCTTGAATAACTCATGGTATCAAAATTTATAGAAATAACTTATATTTTAGATATTGGGGGGTAATTGTTAGTTTTTTATGATTTGGTTTCGTTTTTCTGGGTTTAGTAATATAGAACACTTTTAGTATATTTTATGACATCCGAATCCAAATTGAACCTCATTTTTCGTAAATATGCCTTAACTTACTTGATGATGTTGGTTTTTTTCATCTAACGAAATTTTTTTACCGGCAGGCAAGAATGGCAACGAGGACCACGTTCCGTTGGACTGGGAAACGCGGTTAAGATTCCTGATCGGATTAGCAAAAGGATTAGCTCACTTACACACACAACACAAGCTCGCACATGGCGACATCAAATCTTCCAATGTCTTTTTGAACTCCAAAGGATATGGATGTATATCAGAAACCGGTTTAGCTCTCCTAACCAACCCGGTCATCAGAGCAGACTCATCAGCCAGAACGGAAAAACGTTACCGTGCCCCGGAAGCATACGACACAAGGAGATCGACTCCGGAATCAGACATATATGGTTTTGGAATCTTGACGTTGGAAACTCTTAGCGGAAGATCGAGTATGGATGATAAAAAGGAAGACATAGAGCTGGTGGTATGGATGAATAAGGTTTTGGCAGAACAATGGACAGGTGAAGTGTTTGATTTGGAGCTTGTGAAGACTCCCAACATTGAAGCAAAGTTGCTTCAGATGATAGACTTAGTTCAGCTTTGTACGAATAGGGTTCCAGCGAAGAGACCGGAGATAGCGAAGGTGGTTGAGATATTGGAAGAGATTGAGAGGGAATAATAATTAGTAAATTGTGGAAATTTACTTTTATGGATTTTAGCCTAATTTTCAGTTCCAGTTTTTTTACCTTTAAAAATATTACCAAATTTTAAATTAAACTATTTTCGATTATACTGAAACTTGTGAAAGAATTGAGAATTTTTTTTTTTTTTTGAAGAAAACAACGTGATATATGACTTCAATTAAATCTTGAAACGACTAAAATTTTATGGAGGTATGTAATACATGCATGTACAATAAAAAACGAAAACTATAATTGGTATAGTGTGTAAACTCGATTATATATGATTTATTTCCGGCGGTCATATTTTATTACATTGCGCACTGACATGAAGTTATAGCTTTGAAAATTAGTATAAGCTCGAATCAAGGACATTACTGAAAACAAATATAAAACGACAACAGACTCACCTCTAATATTTGACCAAAAAAACGACAACAAATGGATTCTAATAATTAGTGAATATTGTAAGGACACAATCAGCTGGAAAACAGACTCACCTCTCTTTTGGACCAACGTTGATACATTTTTAGAATTCCAACGTAATTCAAATAATAGAAGCTTTTTCACATTCACAAGTTTGAGTTTCCAATTCCAAAAACGGTTTATTATGAAAATTAAGCATCAATAATTGTGGAGCAAAAATGAGTTTTGCCCGAGAGATGAGGGTAGTCCATAAAGTAGAAAATATTTGTTCAATAAAATGCCAAAAGAAGCTCCCATGAATCCCATTACCTCTTTACATCGTTCTGCCTAGAGTTCTCATTAACTTTTCCTTTCCTTCCTTTTTATCTCCCCCTTGTTCTTCCCTCTCTAGAAATTAAGAGAGGGGAGAACCTTTGATAACAGCAAAAAGATATTATATAGCTGAATATATAATTTCTTATATATCAAAGTAATTAAGGTGAAGAGGGAAAGGGAGGAAACATAAACTTCAAAATGTCGGTTTCAAGGCTTTTCTTCGGAGTTCTTACAATCCTAGCTGTAGTTTCCTCTATTTTGTTGTCAATGGCACATGCTCAATCAGCAGCTCCTGCTCCAGCTCCGACAAGCGATGGTAAGTTAAAAATTGTACAGTATGTATATACTAAAGTTCTCAAAAACATTTATGCTCTCAAAATGGTTTAAGTAGAAAAAAACGCGTATGAACTACAATAAATATACAATTATAGAACTCTCTTTTCTTCAGTTTCTCCCACGAATATTACAAATACTAAATTTATCTCGGATGGTTAATTTTGGACCACAATATTGCAGGAACAACAATAGACCAAGGCATAGCATATCTCCTTATGTTGGTGGCATTGGTCCTTACTTATCTCATCCATTGATCCTTCTATCATTTTAATATTGGTCTCTATTTAGTTTAATTATATTTTCTCGTTTTGATTATAATTAAATAGAGACCAGAAAAGATTTATATGTGGTAGAGAAATTAACGAGGTTTTCTTATTTTTGGAGTATACAATTTTGAAGTTCATTTCTATAAAGTCGATGTGCGTTCAACTGTTGGAAATATATTTCATCGATCGATTTACTTTTTCTTCATTCCCATATTCAGAAACTTAAAATGTTATTCTTTATAAATCAAATTTAATAATTAAAACTGATTAAAACTCAAACAATTATCAGTTCCACTGTAAAGCTTATTTAAACAAAACGAAAAAAACAAAACACATGATGATTAATTGGGAAATTAAGTAGGATTACTGAATTGGATATTGATTAGCTATTATGAATAACTATTCATCTTTAATGTAGAGATTACGTAAAGTTTCGTTCCATCTTTTAGTGATGAATTAAGAGTAGAACCCTCCAAAACCTACGAATGGATGACTTGGACCAAAGTTTTCAAACGGAGATTCCAAACCGACGGTGGACGGAGAGTTTGATGTAGAGTGAGAAGCAGAGCCAGCATCGTGAGAAGCCAGAAAATTGTAGTTGGCATCACTATAACTCGTAGATCCGAGGAAACCAATGTTGTGATCCTTCTCTTGAAGCATCACATTGGTACTCTCTAGGTTTAGTGTAGAGGGCAAAATATAGTTAAGAGTTTGATGCAAATGTGCTTGATGATTGTAGTTGTGATGACCAGTGTCTAGACTTGCCTTCCCGATCTCAAGATTTTCTTGTTCTTGTATCTGGTTTGGGTCAAGAACTTGTACCGGAATGGTTGAACCAACATTTGAGGCTTGGGAGCAAGAATGTATTCCTCGGTAAATAATCTCAAAAAGCATCGGATCTTCGTTGGATCTCTGGACTTGTTTGGTGGCTTCGCATCCTTGAGATTTTCTATACGTGCATCTATGGTATCCCCTGTACCAAAAATATATTTTCTTTTTCTCGTAAGATATTAATTATAAAAGTTTGGTACTTGTTTTATACAATGTTTCTGTCATATTTTTGGACATGATATTTGTGGGTGGATATTAAACGAATGACTAATGATCATCTCCAGTCCATATCTATATTTTTAAAAAGAAATGGAGGAAACTTTATTTATAGAAGTCTTTTTACATTTATGAAAGATTTTTTATATTTCTTAAAAAATATATAAGGAATCATATTTCTGTCAAACCATTTTTAAAATAATTTCTTTTAAAAAAATATATAGAAATTGATTGAAGATGGTGTGAAAAATAATAATTCCAGAGGTAATTACGAGACTAACCTGGGAAACTTGGCTCCGAGGATATCCTTCTGGCCGTACTTTCTCCAACTGAACCCATCATCAAGCGCTCTGTCAATCACAACTCCAGGGGCAATTCTGACTTTTCGGGTCCACCTTGGCATTAACTTCTTCGAACTTGATGTCATTTAAAAATTGACATTTTCAAAAAAATTTATAAGTTTATGAAAAACAATATAGAAATAAAAAAGCACATGAGAACAAGCATGTAATTAACGGTTTACTCTAGCTATAGTATCCTAGTAATATCTTTTTTCAAATTCAAATCCGCATAATACATGTTGAGAAATGAAACCATACATTATGTATAGTTTATACATATGGATATACCTTTGGATGATATGTGGTTCTTGATGATCAGAATCATCGCTCTTAGGGCTCCCTGTACCGTGGGAATGGGGAGAGACTTGGTCGAGTTCACCGGAGTAATTCATAATGGTAAGAGACTTGTGGTAAGATTCAAGAATCTTCTTGGCCAAATGTTCACGTGATTCTTGAGATGAAGTAGAGCCAAGCTGAGACTTGAGCTGCTGAGCATAGTCTCTACCTTCTGTCATCAGTTCGTTGAGCTCTTTCTTCATCTTCTCCCACTCTCTACCATTACTATTCCTCTCCATTACGTTAAAAAGGTGAAAAATATGGATCAAACGCGGTACAAAATATTATGAAAGGTTATATGTTATGAAAGAGCATGTATGTGTATTGTGCATGGCTTGTAGATATATTTGAAAGAGAGGAATATAAAGAGGATTGTGTGAGAGAGATAGAGTTTGACTTTTTGACTGAAGAACGAGGAAAGCTGATGTGGGAGTAATGTAATGGAGAGGTGTGACTGGTCTTTGGTCAATAATTTGGAAAGGCCAACCTGCTGACCAGTTCTATGCTTCTCGATCCTTTTTTGGTTTCTGGATTTGCCTTACGATCTGGTTTTATATTAGGCACATAATTTAATTATTACCATGAACATAATTTATTTTTAAAAAATAATGTTGCTGTAACAGAAACACATCCGCTTAGTAACTTACGTAATTTTACCATCTACGGTAATGTTTGAAATTAAATGGTGACACGACCATGAGGTCCATTACTAATACTAACTACAAGGGTAGTCCTGAATTCGAAATCCAGAAGAAGATCTAATATATCGTATCTTATTCCACAAAACTCATTAATTGATTTAAATTAGTTACTCATATAATAAAATGTACATGGTTACTATGTAAGAGTGCAATGTAGCACTATGTATAGAAATACCTCTGGAAATGACAAAGAGAAAAATAATTAAAACCTATTCCATATTTGATTACCTAAACTTTTCCCATTGACTGAGACTTGGAAGTGGACTCCTTAATTGCAAAAAATTATAGAAGTTCTACAACACGATATAAAGCACTTAGCGTCTAGATTCGCAGTTAACACGATCAGCAAACCCATAATCACAATCACAGTCATTTGAGACTTTTGTTATTGGAACATCGTCTTCTTCAAGATCAGTTAGAAAGAAAGATCCGAAAAACTTGTGTTCTAACTTGCCAGTACTAATGGATTATTATTTGTAAAACCTCATCGTCAGTACATACAAATTTTAACATCTAACTAACAAATAATACAGACGTTACCGCGCAGTAGATACAAACTCCACGTAAACACAAACATACATGGCGTTTACATTACGGTCGTTAAAACTACATCACATCACCATCATTAGAGAATAATTAGAATAACAATGGAACTGCGACTAAGAATTTGTGATGATATTGGCTTTTGACCATTCTAGTGTGATCCATTGATAAATCTTTTTGTAAAAAAAAAGGTCGTAAGGACACAAATATATATATTAAACTGATTTATAGGCACATTTCGCATCTAATATATAAAAAAATTTACTGTGACTCGTAATTACAAAATACACTGTGAATAATATCAATTATCAAGCTTCCACGTTTGACCAAAAAAGTAATATATATATATATATATATCAAGCTTCCATTTTAAATATGTATTATAGAACTAAGTGTTTGTGTATATATCAAATGGACCTCAAAACCACTCATGATCAATTGAATACGGCATGACTATTACGATTTGACGAGCCAAACACCAAAACGTTCGTTCGTTGCCGTATTATAGACTCTGCAAATCAACGGCACATTACTGTCGACTAAACTCTTCTACGAATCTTCTCAGCATGCTCAACCCGGTTTTAAGCTATTCAAATTTCAATCGAACCAGTCTCCAAACTGGTTAAATTAGACCTTATTTCAAAGCTTTCCTGCAAAATTTTGTTGAATAAAACTATACAAACCGGTTCTGTCAAAATATCTACCAGATAAAAGGAAACAACAGGTAATACCGGTTCGGTTTTGTAAAATAGTGTATACCATGTCTCAGACTTTACATGTATAACAACAGGTATTACCGGTTCGTTGGCGTGTTATAGGCTCTGTAAATCAACGGTGTCACATTACTGGCGACTAAACCCTTCTACGAAACTTCAGCATGTTCAAAACCGGTTCTAAGCTATTCAAATTTCAATCTAACCGGTCTCAGAACCGGTAAAATTAGAGCTTCTTTCACGGCTTTCCTGCAAATTTTTGTTGAATAGAATTACTATAAAACCCGGTTCTGTTGATTCCACTCTCTTAGGTCGAAATACTACCAAATAAAAGGAAACAACAGATAATACCGGTTCGGTTTTGTAAAATATTGTATACCAAGTCTCAGACTTTACATGTATAACTTTTTGGTATCTGTTTAGTACAATGATATAATACAACAATTACTATTCACGGATCAAATTTACGCAGCTATAAGTAACTCTGATTAACATATACACAAACTATACCAACGTTATAATACGGTTTGAAGAGGAAACCATACCAAGTACACGCTCATATGGTTGAGTGAGCCGGTTCAGTTCGGTTTGGTTTCAGATGATGTATTGACGGAGGTAATCAACTCGAGCTTGATGCTTGAGCTTCATCAAGGCCTTGACTTCATGTTTCCTCACCATTTCTCTGGAGATGTTGAGATTTCCAGCTATCTCTCCTAGTGTCCTGTCTCCTTTCCCATCAAGACCGTATCTTTGTCGAATAACCAGACTCTCTTTAGGCTTCAATGAATCCAGCTGAAGAATAAAACGTGATCAATGATGCTTATTAACCCAAACCAGTGTTTTTAGAATCGGACTGACCCAATGGGATCAAGTTCTACCATGAAAAGAAAAAAAAAATCAACCATGAACCAATCAGGGTCTTAAAATTACTGAACCGGATAAAAACCATCAGAATTATCAAAAATTCATGACAGAAAGAACAAAGACACTAGTTAATATTTATAATGTTTTTTTTTGTCAACAATATTTATAATGTTTTATATTTGATATTTATTCATATTCTAATTATATATCGTATTGACTAACATTATTTTAAAATTTATATGTTAAAATTAGTTTATATATAAAATTTGTGAACCAGGTTCAACTGGGTCGAGCCATATTGAACCGTGACCCAAATAATTATCCGGTTCAACTTTCGAACATGTTTTAAAAACATTAGGCCAAAACTAATTTACGTCCTGATGATTGTCTAAGGAGATGAAGGGTTGAAACTTACCACATCGTCAAGAGCTAGCCTGAGAAGAGCAGGTTGTCTTCTGTTATCAGCTCCTACACCATCAACATCCGTGATTCCATTGATGAACTCTTCTTGAGTAACCGAATGTTTTGTGTTCAGTGAGTAAACCGGTTTTGCAGCTCTCAAGACTTCACGGTATCTCTCAGGTGATATCTTTAGTCTCTCAACAACCTCTTCCTCTGTAGGTAGTCTTCCCAGCTCGAACAATAGCTCCATCTTTGCTTTATAGATCTCCACTCTAACCTGAATGGAATCAACATGTAAGGTCCCTGCAAAAAAACAATCTAGTACTACCTAAAAGAGTGTGTAACGTACCGATTCAAGTCCAAATGGGACACGAGTGAAGTTTGAGGTTGTCATAGACCGTATGATGGCATGTCTAATCCAAAACAAACCATAAGTGGAAAGACGGAACTTTCTTTTTGGTTCAAACCGGTCAATAGCTGTGATAAGCCCTCTCATACCGGCTTGACAGAGGTCTTGGAACTTTGGTCCGTTAGTGAAGTCTTGAAAGTATTTGTTCATAACAAACAAGACAAGGCGGAGATTGTGCTGCAATGTAAGAGAACAAGAGTTATGTCCATAACAGCTTTTGTAAGAAAGTTAAAATCTTTTGAGACGCACCTTAATAAGTTTGTTCCTTGCAGCTTTACCAACTTTGATTTTCATTTTCACTTCAGCCAGGCTCATATTGATCTCTCTAGCTATTTCAGCTTCCCTAGCCTCTCTTCCCAGACTCTTTTGCAGTTCATCTTTCACTTCAAGAAGAGCCTGTAACGTTAAACACCAAACATTGTCAGCTTATATTGCATCTGTGATAACCATACTTACGATTTAACAATGTTCTAAAAATCGGTTGACATTTATGCGATTTAAATCTGTTCAAACCGTTTTAAATCAGTTAAAATCGATCTAAATTGGTCAAAATCAGTTTAATGAAACAATAATATTAGTCTAAAACCATAAATTTGTCTAATTTTTTTTTGTATATCTAATTCTATAAATCAAAATAATTTTATAGTTAGACACAAAAAAACTAAAATATCTAATATAAATGTAGTAAGAAGAGTACCTTCATAGGTTGCATCAACTTAAACAACCAAGTATGTTCAGTGGAAGAAAGAACAGGAGGTATCTTCATTTTCTTCCAGTCCAAGCTGACTACATCATTAGAAGCCGAGTAGTCTCTCACGAGCCTCTCGATCTTCTCCTCCTCTTGCTGCCTCCTTGTTACTTTCTTCTGAGCAGAGGCAATAATAACTGGTTTCTCTTGAACGTTTCTCTTCAACGCAATCCGTTTATCAAGATTCAGTCTCTTTTCCTTCTTCACATTACTCCTCACAACTACTTTCTTCTCTTCGCCGCCGCCACTCTCTTTCCTCTTCCTCCTCCGTGAAACTTTCCCTTTAGAAGCATCAATAACATCCTCCTCTAGGGATGTTGCAGGAGGGCTAAGCTTGTAAATGCTTTCTAGTCTTGCAGCAGCTTCATTGTAATCTAACCCTAAAGGAGGCAAGTTCTGGTCTTTACAGGGCTTTCTCCTAGTTACAACTCTCTTCTCCTTTTGCTTCTCTTGCTCACGAGGAACGATCAAAGATGAGTTGGTGGACTCATCTGCTTTGAAAGCAACGATGGATGGCAGCTTTTTGAGTGTGGACCGGTGTGTTAAAAGATCGGTGTTTAACCGGAGAGGAGATCTTGCAGCTGAGCTTGAAATAAACACAACTCCCATCACAATCTAAAATCCTTTGCAGCTTCACTTGTGGTCAAATCTTGCTGCAGCAAAATAAACTTGTCTCATCCTCATATTCATTTAAAAGGTCACAAAGTCCATAACAATCACTGATCTAAATCAATAAACCCAATTCAAATTACTAGGCATCACATAGAACCCACATGCAAAGGTGGAAACTTTAGTGAGCATCAGATACAAACAACACAGAGACAAGAGAGGAAGCCACTGATCAACAACTGTACACAGAGAAGGCAATTCGACATCACAAAATCAAACAGCAACATCATAAGAGATATGGAGAGAAACCCAATTCGAATTAGTTCGAATCAGAGAGAACCCACATGCAAAGTTGGAAACTTTAGTGAGTGAGCATGATCGAACACAAAGTCAACACAGAGACAAGAGAGAAAGTAACTGATCAAGAACTATACACAGAGAAGGGAACGAAAGGTTTAACATTTCGAATGCATCTCGCTCACTTAGAAACTAATGTTCGATTGTCGGAAAGCGTACCTTCGCCGTGTCGGAGATTCTTCGTCCGATGAGATTCTGCTTCATCGATTTTTTTAAATAGAAAAGAGAATTATAATTTGGAGTCGAATATTAAAATATGTGTCTCTGAACCTTCTACGTGTGTCCACAACAGTTTAATGACAATTTGCCGCCGTATGTTTTTCGAATCTTATTCTTTAACCCCAAAAGTTTTCATTTAATCAAATGTAAACCCCCTCTTGTCTTAATCTGTGGATGGATAGTCTATCTATACTTTTTGGTTTAGTGCCATACTAATTACTGTCGACGCTGGATAATATTCGATAATATACAAAATTTTAATATGAAACGCTTTTGTTAGTGATAGTCTATTACTAATCAAAATACAAGTGAATTTCTATCATATATGTCAATAGTTCTTTTGGCATAATTTATTTTATGGTTTTCTATATAATCAAAGTATGTTAATTTTGTAAAGTTTGCGGTTTTGTTCTGATTATAATAAGCGTAAGCAGAAATATAAGTTTAGATCTTAAAATATCATATTGGTTATGATTGATAAACTTTAGAGTAATACAAAGTAAATGAAAAATTAAAAAAACAGAAAAAAAATTGAAATATGAAAAAAACTATCGTTAATTGTATTTCTATTGCAAATTCAAAAGTAGAATTTAGAATATTTTCTATTTTGTCAATGGATAGACGCTTAAAAACAATATTTAGATTTAAAATTAAAATAATATTTATCTTGATTGGTAGGATTTTAGTTAAATATGGTGTAAAATTAAATTTTGAGTAAAAGCTTACTCCATATTTACCGTCCAGTCAAAACCATCAACTTGTGCTATTGTCATCCAAATTAATTGTAGTCTTTTGTCGATAAAGGGACAATAAAAAGCTATATGTGCAATAAACTCGAAGAATAAAGTAAAAAGTGGAAATAAAGTATAAGTTTGGCACTCAGGAAGATCCAACGGCTACAAAGGTTTTATAAGAAACGAACGGTTGCGAGATTGCGCACAAGCGGAAATAGCGAGAAGATGACGTGGCGTATTTATAGTGGAGGAGAAGATATTTCCCCAAGGGCGAGGCTGGTGGTTATGGATCAGGTAATATACACGTGGATGGTCTTCTCATCTACAGTGGGACCCAATTTAAACTAGTGGCTTGACAAGCATCAACGTAGCCTTTTAAAAACCGGTTATATTATTTTATCAAATTATAATTCAACTCAATTTAAAATATTATATTCTTAAACACTACGACCTAAAAGTCCCAAGTGTTTCGTGAATATCAATTTTGTACCCCTTAAAGTCGTTTTTGTTGAAATTTCATAATGTCCTAACATGTAACAAAGCCTCACAATCCTAAATTAAATGTCATTATTAATAACCGACCATTATTGTTTTATTATTATTTTTGCTTTTTACTCTAATCTCTAAGATTTGCTTGAACTTGGTCCAACACAAGATCCAACTGAATATGGTTTCAGTGAATTGTTTGATGGTGGCATATGAACACACATAGGGTAGTTGATGTAGATAGATATTTAGAATAAATATCATTCTAAATATCTTAATGATTTAGTGTTTTATTTATTATTTGGATAATTATCTTTAATGTTTTAGGGTTTTATGATTTCTTATATATAGCCGTCTAGGCTTAAGTTTGTATTGAGATTTTGATTAATTAATAAAAAAGGAGTTTTCCTAAAGAGGTTTCTATAAACCACTGAGAAGAGTATTCTCAACCCTAAAGAGCTTTTGATTAAGCACTGTGAAGAGTATTCACAAACCCTAGTTTCCGGGTATTCTTAGAATCAACGGATCTAGTTCTATCCCTAGAAGCTTCCGCTACATCAGGTGGTATCAGAGCTGCGTCTCTTTGGTTTTTCAATCGAAGAACGATTCTGGATGTCATGGTGAGTATAAGCATCTATTCTATCCTGGACGAAAGTCCTTTCGTTGTGAGAGAAGAGAACCATGAGATCTATCGAGAGATCTATGGTGATCCAATCTATGATATATATGAAGACGATATCCTTCATATTGACTTTATTTTCAAAGAGGGTTCCATTGAAATTTCGCGTGCAAAGTTAGGGCAAAATCGTATTGGTGAAGATTTTCTGCAGAATCTTAATAATCTGTCAGGTGCAAATTTTGTGCAAAAACGGATTTGTGAAGATTCAAGTTACAAACAGATCAGTGCAAAAATCGTGCAAAACATGCTATTAAAGATTCGAGGAAGAGTTTTTCTTGGAAAACGTTTTGGATTCGAAAAGTACGATCAAGATTCGAGGACGAATCTTTTCCAACCCGGAGAGAATGATGTAGATAGATATTTAGAATAAATATCATTCTAAATATCTTAATGATTTAGTGTTTTATTTATTATTTGGATAATTATCTTTAATGTTTTAGGATTTTATGATTTCTTATATATAGCCGTCTAGGCTTAAGTTTGTATTGAGATTTTGATTAATTAATAAAAAAGGAGTTTTCCTAAAGAGGTTTCTATAAACCACTGAGAAGAGTATTCTCAACCCTAAAGAGCTTTTGATTAAGCACTGTGAAGAGTATTCACAAACCCTAGTTTCCGGGTATTCTTAGAATCAACGGATCTAGTTCTATCCCTAGAAGCTTCCGCTACATCAGTAGTATATGTTAACGTCGTGATGTTAATATAGTTATAATTAACGAATAGTTAATGGTGTATATAATGGTATAAAAAGATGTGTGATGGTGTGTTAATTCTATGGTTTTTAATCAGCTTTAATAAATGTCTTATAATATTGTATATTACCAATTTGTGAAAGAAAATTATACGATTAGTGAAAGCCTTTAGGAAAAGTACAAAATCCAATGACATATATTGTGATAAACACGTTAAATAAATTAATGCTAATTTCATAATAAGATTCTAATTTAATAGAATAGATGCAAATTGGTTATTTCAAAATTTCATCAAAATATTACAATTATTGCTAAAGATAAAATTGATCTATCACTATTATGTGACAAATTTTGAATGGTTAGTTTTTTTTTGTGCAAATTTGACTGGTTAGTATTTTCATAGATTCTCTCCTTTTAGGGCATCTCCAACAATGACACCAAATTTGGTGTTGAAATTATACCAAATTTGATGTTTTGGTGTCAATTTTTTTTTGTCATCTCCAACAGTAACACCAAATCTTATACCAAAAGCAATATTATATATTATTTGATGTTTTCAGTTTTAAAACTTTTATATTTCTATTATTTGTAATTGATAAATAATAATTTTGTTATATCTGGATTAAATTTATATTTTATTATTTGTAAGTGATAAATAATAATAGTTATTTACTAATTTATTTTGAATATAATAATAAATAAATAAAAAAAAATTCTAATTATATGAAAATAACTTAAAAATACAAATAATATAATATTATTTATGTTTAATTACAAATTTGATAGTAATTGATCTATATTATTAAATAAAACATATTAAAATGTATTTTAGAAATTTTGTGTGATGAATATTATCACACCAAATGTGAAAATAAATTTAAAACAAAAAATAATACAATATATTTATGTTTAATTATAAATTTGATAGTAATTAAATTATATTTTTAAATGAAACATATTAAAATATGTATTTTAAAGATTTGGTGCGATGAATAGTATTACACCAAATTTGGTGTAATTTTATTCACATTACATCAATTTGATGTTTTGTTGGAGATGAAATTACACCAAATTTGGTGTTTTGGTATCTTGTTGGAGATGATTATAGGACCTTAAGTCTATTTTCAGTACATGAAGACAAAACTTCATGTAAGCAAATGAAAGTCACACGTCCAACCAAACGGAGAGTCGTTTTATTTATCACAATATTTTATACATTTAGAATATACCCACGGGTATTTTCCAGTTAATACACTAATAATAGTAAACACACAGCAACACATTTTAAATTTTTAACGGATGCAAAACCACAAAATACTAGCGCTCCAAATATGTCATAGTATCATTCGCGGTTCTTATCATCGATGCTTAGAGAGCGGTTGCGGTCATATAGCTTTTGCGATACGCGGCTGCGTATGCTGGAGACAGCATTTGGCTAACCCCTTCAGCCTTAAGATGAGGAACCAACATTTTCATAGACAACTAGGGATACACATAAGCAACAAGAAAATGTCAAAATTCAATTGTAAATTATATAAAAAATATTTAACACAAAGAAAAACATGTTAATAACATAGGGAGGGAGATAATGACTTACACCAAAAAGTCTGAGGCTATGCCAAATGCCAAGAGGAGATGGAAATGGAGAGAGCAGTTGACCAATGGAGGATAGAGTAATACCACATAGATGAAAGATGAGAGAGAGTGGTCGAGGGTTCATGCCACCGAGCAGAGCCATCATTCCTGACGTGCGAAAGCCGCCACTAGAGAGGTAATCAAAACAGCCTTGTCGCATCGCTTCTTTTGCTTCGTCCGTAGATGCAATTAGCACTTGAGAAAATGCATTTCCTAGCGTGTTCACCGTCGCTGACATTGGCTTCACATTCAAAATCATGCATTCTTTTTAAACATTTTGAGGTTGCAAGCATCATTAGTGATGCGAAACTAGTCTCCTTAAAATTATAAAAATAATATAATTACCTTTAAATTATATAGTAATCTTTAAATACTAGTATTTGGTTTTAGGCTCATAGATTAGTATCTCACCTTTCGGATGACATAAAATGACTTAATAACTTCTGATATTTTATTTGCATCACTGAGGTTTCGCAATGGCTGGAGAAGGCGGCGTAGAATGAGAATGTCAGATAATACAACCATCATTCCAGAGGCAATCGCTGGGTGGCGCATGTTGAATGCATCTCCCAACACAATCACTCCTTGCTTTTCGCTCAAAGTAGCTTCCATTCTCTTTGTTGGCATCGCTTTAATTTGTGCTCCCTCATCAATTCCTTTCAAAAATATTTTGCGGAGTTCTGGAGGTACCTGGAAAACAAGTGTAAGGAAAAGTTAGATGCATAGTATTAATGGATCAATAAGCCGCTTGCAAACAAAACCAGTCGTAGGCATAAATAAATGAAACATTAGTTCATCACTCATAATTAAGAGATAATTTACATAAACATATGCATCAATTTTTTTATTTTTTTATTAAATTCCTTACTCAATAATCTATTTTTTTCTT
Organism: Brassica rapa; assembly: GCF_000309985.2. Taxonomy (NCBI): domain Eukaryota; kingdom Viridiplantae; phylum Streptophyta; class Magnoliopsida; order Brassicales; family Brassicaceae; genus Brassica; species Brassica rapa. The sequence continues at coordinate 3,634,319 of NC_024803.2, read as the reverse complement.
AAAATCCGTCTTTGCAAATGTTAAAATATGAGTATGTAGGGCTTATCTATGTACTAGTAAACCATTTTAGCTATAGATATTTTCTATATTTACTTTTTTTTTATCGATCAAAGATTAAACCGTCCAATACGTACCTGAGGAGCCATAGTATTTTTCAAATAAACAGCCATTTCGCCATTTGAAATAGAAGGAATATTGCCGGGGAAAATCTCCATAACACAACGAACATCGGTGCTGCTTATTTGATACAACATGGTGAAGGAAGGTTTAGACATTATCAATTTTAACTTTTCAGGATCTTCAAGCTGACAATTCTTTGAGACGTAACCAACTTGGTACGATATAACCTCCGCCTATATCAAATCATAGCACATTGATGCTTGTTAGCTAATAGAATAAATAAATAGTATCATATATTTGTCATTAATTGGAAATAATGGAAGTCTATTCAGTTTAGAGGTATACTCACATTGTTGTCGTTAACAGACCGACGAAGGTTTGAATAGCAACCGTCGCATACCACTGTGAGAGGTGCAAATGCAGTCGTTTCTTCGCCTGCACTATTCTTGTATGTCACTCCTTTGATCACTCCTTTTTCTTCTATCAAAGATTTTACAGTCCCTTCTTCAAGTTGTACACTGTCAGTTAATGTTTGGTCATTTGTGTATTGTCAGATTTAATAGTAGTTTCAAGCCAACATAAATTGTGAGATATAAAATTCTTATATTGGAAGTTTCACTAGGACATGAATAATAAATAATAAATTAGAGTCATTACACTTATAGACAGTTAATTTTAAGTTAGAAATCCATGATAAGTTTGGGTTTAACATGGTATCAGATTCCAAATACATCATGCCCAAACAAACTAAAATCAATCTAGCCCATCGAAAAAAGCCCGATTGATCCGAAACCGATCTTAACCGAATGGTTCGATGGTCTTTCCGAACCGAATTCTAAACTGAGATAATTAGAATCAATTCACTTGTCACAAATTAGTGTTAAGTTGGAAACTCATTATAAGTCTGGATTTAATAGAAATTACTCATAAGAAACCACATGAATAATTGTCTTCTTTTTCTTTTAATATTTAATATTTAATTATAATTAAATATCATTAAAATGCTATAATTATATTTTGAGATATTATACTAGTGGGGGTGTTCTGCGTCTCAACAATTTCGCAGACGACTTTAAGTTTCTCGAAATTTAATTCCGTGAAAAAAATTCTTTTGAACTGAATTTCTATAAAATATTGTGTCAAGGTTTATAGATGACTTATTTTGATTAATGATTTTATATATGTGAGATTATCACTTACATACTGTTGCATCTAGATGTATCTTAAATCTATGTACACCAGTAAAAGCCCAACATTCGTTGGGTACGGTATACTATAAAATTAAAAAAAAAAAAATTTCTAGATAAATATACATTCCTAAAAGATAAAAAAAAAATCAGATTTTGAAGCTGTTATAAATTTGGGTCTAAAGATTGTAAAACTACTGATTCACATAATAATATTCAAATCCTAAAACGTGTATTTGTCTCAATTCGTTTTGCTATTTGCTTTCTTCTAGTTTGATTTGCGTTTGTTCGCAATACATACCAATACTTATTTTAGTCATCTTAGCTACTGCTTATAAAGTATCAAAATTCAAGATATTTCCTATCTCAAAATAAACATTAGTACCGTTTCAAAAATTGGTTCATGATTCTTATAGAGTTATACGTTCGATTGAATTCCTTTGCATTTTCTATGTGATTTCTTAACGTGGTAGTAAAAAGATAGTGAATATAGACACATACGTGGGGAGCGAAGAAGCCTTTTGGCGCAGTCTCTGGACAAAACGGCCATTATAAAAAGCTCGACCAGTAGGTTCATAAGGAAAGTCGTTGTCCTCTGGAAAAGACACGAGTGCTTTTTGTCCGTCCTTATAAACTGCTAAGCCTGTGGCTATCTGTTCATCTATTCCCTCCAAACAATCTAGATATAGAAACACGTGAATTTTCAGTAATGAAACTAAAACACTATGTCTTAGATGAAAGTACTGAAGCGGAGACAAACCTTCAAGACCAAGCTTAGAAAGCAGTAGTCGTCCACCGGGTTGCATAAATTCACCCATCATTCTCACTGGTTCCCTCATGTCCCTCTCTATCACATGTACTCGACGCCCATCCTTCAGACAAGTTGAACATATTGGAATGTTTATTCCAACCCAAAATATTGTAATTGAATTAGGTAGCCTATATAGTTAAACCAAGTTTTGATCGATAGAAAAATTATTCCAAGAAACAATTCTATTCAACCATTTTTGATTTACATGAGAAAATATCAAGTATATGGAGTTGAATTAGCTAGATATAGTGTATATTATCATTTATGCACAAGTTGTAATAAGAATATACTTGGCTAAAAAGTGAGATGCTGATATAATTCTTGGAGACAAAACTGCGACGCTATTTTACGTACCTTTGCAAGAGCGTAGGCGAGAGCTGAACCTCCAACACCAGCTCCGACGATGATGACGTCAGCATCACCGTCTCTTCTCACCTCTGTCGCCGCATCGGGTAACTTCGCCACCTTCTTCCTCCTGTTGTTGACGTAGAACACTGTCCAAGTCAGCACAAAGGCGAGTAGCGTCCACAAACAAACGTGCGGAAAAGCTAGATCCATATCTGTTAATTACTCCTCGATATGATTTATGAGATGAGAGAGCTGAGATAAATGGAGTAACAGTTTTATAGTCCTGACGGACGTGGCAGCACCACATGTTAATTTAACATAGTTAAAAAAGCAGTAAGTTGTTGTTTTCTGTTGTCCATACGATTCATTGTCAAACGATACTGTTTTACAGATACAAACACCATACATATTGGCCACCCTAATAAATGATGGTGTTAAATGCCCAACTCAAATTATTAACATTTTTGGAACTCTTTAGTGATGAATTAATTAGCAAAAAGTTAGTTGGTGTCAATAATTAGCGTTGTCGATAATCAGAGTAACGTTCTTATAAGTAAATAATTCCATTTTTATTGATTAATCATATGTGTCACCTCCGATATCATATAATATAACAAAATATCATAATTAATTAAAATTGATATAGCTCATAATTCTTTTTTTTTTAATAATAATTTCATTAATCAACCCTAAAATAGGGGTCGGTGATGTTATAGATCCGGTGTACCTAGTGACGGAGTTAGAAACATATTTTACTGGGGTCATAAATTAAATAATATATATATATATATATATTAAAATATAAATTATATATAAAATAATTATGTATACACCATAAAATTCAAATAATAAATTTTAAATGCTTTCATATAAGATAGCTAGTATTCATACAAATTTCATGTTGTATGATAATTTTTTATTTCATTAATTTGCATGACATCATTACTTATTTAACATATTATTTAGAGAAAAGTAATTGACGAAGGAAAGAAAAAGTAAGTAAATGAATTATATTTTGAAAACTGAAAAATATATATAAAATTTATAAGAATAAAAAGGATTCAGGGTACAGAAAAATATACAATATATTATTATAAATATAAAAATTAGTAACAGAAAACATGAAATAAGAAATCTAGTCAGAAAGATACATCATGCAATAAGAAGATATCAAAATCAACATAACAAGAATGAATACACTCATTATAATGATCGACATATTCAATCGTTTTTTCTTTCTTTTTTTTGTCACAGAAATCGTTTTTTCTTTCAAAACATGAAAAAGAAGAATCAAACTTTCATGGGGTCATTTACCAGCAGAACCAACATAACTTTCACATTTCTTTACTAACTAAAAAATACTTAATGAAATCTAGTGGAGTCAGCTGAACTCCACTTCTTCTCAACTAGCTTCACCTCTGGATTTACCGGCAGAAACAGTAGCCCTAGGTTACGAGAATCAACATACAACAAAGAAATAGCTCATAATTCTTACTCTTTAAAGTATATGGATTTAACTTGTCTAACGGTCAATCCGTTTTATTTGGGATAATCTTTAGTTGTTGATTTACGTAGGGAAGAGACGGATTCGGACATTTGTTCAGATGTCCGAATCCGTGAATTTTGGATATTCAGATTTTGGATATCCGTCTAAATTTTATACTATGCGTTAGTATCTGACTCCGAAAAAAATAATAAAAAATAAAAAATTATTTTTGAAATATTAAAATTCTAAAATAATACATAAACTAAATATTTATACAAGACTTATAGTTTGAACAAATACAAGACTTATAAATATATATATATAGTATAAAAATTAAAATATAATATTAGAAAACAGTTTTTCATATAAATATTAATATTAATAAATCAAATATAATTTTTAATAAAACTAAAATTTAATATATTTTAAAAATACAGATACAGTTCTAACGGATCTAAAATTTTACTATCCAGATCAGAATCTAGACATACCAAATATTTTATTTTCAGATCCGAAGCGGATCCCGGGGTTTGGATCCCGGATGATAAATCCCAGCCCCATTGGTATGCATGTCATTTTCGGTGTGTTTTGTTCCAACTTGTACAGAGCCACATGTATTATTTTCTTTAAATAAATTATTCATCTTAAATTTCTCATATGTCAAATATCATAAATCTTATAAGAAAATACGAACCTCACGTCATCCACGTACGAAGCCGAAACGATAAAGGTGGGAACTGGTTTTACTTGCGTAAGGTCGAGGACGTGTGTTAAAGGCCAAAGAACTATGCACTCATCGTTTCCGTGGTCCATCGAATTTGTTTTGCCCTAAATTTCTAGGGAGGAGATCAAGTTTGTTTTTGGCTGCTTCCCTCCCTTAACACGTCAATATACATCTCACCACAAAACTTTTATTACAATTATTGAGATGAGAAATACACTCATCTAGAAGATTCTTCTCGATATTTAATCTCTTTTTAAAAATATGTAAATACATTGTATTAATGAAATTGATCTCATCAGTCGCCTCCTAATAATTATTATGGATTAACACTCATCTGTTATTTTCATGACTTTTAAATGGTGCTAAAGTCGTAAGTTGTTTCATCGCCCACACTACCTCTAAAATTTCTAAATGGTTTTTGTAGGATACGTATTTCTGTTGAAATTTTAAAAGTACTTCTGTTGCACTTATGCTTTTGCTTTGTTTGAAAACAACATCAAAACTGAGAGTAGACTATTGGTAATTTTTTTAGAGTTTGGTGAGTATTCACGTTGGTCATGAGTTTAATTCTTGCTGAAAACTAAATTATTATTTTTTGCTTAGTTTGGACTTAAGCTTTATCCAATTAATTTGAGACGTAACAGACAATTGGTTCACTTACTTACATTAGTGGAAGATATCAAACTCAGGTTAATTAATTCTGTAATACTAAATGTGTATTCCCCATAGCTGATTGGATAGCCGATTAGGATCTATAAAAAACAACATTAAAATATCAAAAGAAAATACTCTTAAACAGAATGTGACTGATAGGATTTATGATGAAAACAACATCAAAAGTTGCCAAAAGAAAATATCTCAGAAGAACTCTTAAACAAAATAGTACTGTTTCAAGGCATGAAGGCCCATGAACCATCAACTTGGGGATTGCTATGAGCATTAGACAAATTTGATTGTTTCAGATTAATTAAGGCTTGAAGAAGCTAACAAAGTGTGTTATTTTATACCGAAAGCCATAATACGAACACTTGGTAGGCCCATTGGCCCATTTAGTTCAGGATAAAGATAACTTTCGTTCTTCACCTTGGACAGAAAACATAAGAGAAAGAAAAACAAAGCAATTAATTCAAGAATCATAGGAAGCAAAAGATGAAGAAAGAACTAATAATGTAGAGAAGATGAATTTGTATGAGTGATATGATTTTTAAAGTCTTAAGCTGCAAAAGAGCTCGAAGCGACAAAATACACACACAGAAGAGCTTAAATGTATTTTCACGTGAATCAAGAAAAACCTTTATCGGACAACGTTTCCTGAACCATAATAAATATATGCAGCTCACTGGTTTGTTTTTGTGCCGTGTGTTACACAATCCTGATCCATCCCCTTATAAATTGCATGCATGCAACTATTTTTAGCTGAATATGCATGCATGCATGTTACTGACTTCAAATAAAAACCAACAAAATAGAGGAAGCATATATGTAAGTTTCGGTGGGAAATTTCATTGTTGTTGGACTCAACATCTAGGTTATTCGTTCAAATTTTAGCAAGGACTAAATTATTTACAGGGTTAAGACAATTTGTTTATGAAACTAGCACCGTTGATACTTTATTCGTATTATATGTAAATAAGGTGTCCTCTCAATGGCGGGATCCTATATTCACCATTATGTCTTACACCAGTTTGATCAATGACTTTCACTTTTCTTGTTTGCTTCAAATGCTTGTAATAAAAAAAATGCTTGAAATCTTTTGATGTTGTCGTCTTTCAATTTTCATTTTTATGCTATAATCTGTAAGAGATCCAGTTTGTGCAGGAGGATTTGAAAGAAAAGATTAGTAAATTAGAGTCAAATAATATAATATATATGAACTGCGACAATTTTAGAATCCGTGGTATAGTATATATGTAAATGACTCTTGTTCATCATCCATTATAGTATTTTGAAACCGTAGTATACTGACTTGTTCATCATCCAGAACTGAAATAAGTACACAGGAACGTTATTTAACCCAACAAACCACAGAAGCATGACGACTCTATAAACCCAATCATCATTACCAAACCACTGTTTACAAAAGCTAAGATTGGGTTCAAAGACAGTGACGCTTATTTATTGTTACGGACACCGGATATACACAGTCATGAGTGGAAATCTTGTGGCTGTGATAAAAGATATTTTCAGTTCAGAGAATACTGGTTGAGGTAGCGATCCATAATATCAGAGACTGTGCTAATAAACTCCTCTTCTGTTGTCTCTGGGGACCATATTGCTTCAGCCTCATAGATGATTTGTTCGATCACAGATTCTTTCTCGAGTGTTTCTCTGCACATAATGCTTCCGATGGCGAAAGGTGTGAGACCCTTCGCAGCACCTTTCTTGAGAAGCATGGTCGAGATGCGGAAGACACGGGCGCATGAAGGCGGAATCTCCCAACCGTGGAACCTCAGAAGTTCAATGTCTTGCTCAGCGTCCAAGGCTTTGATGTATTCAAGCGTCTCTGAAGAGTATGGCTCTTTTGCTTGAGGCCAGTATAGCCACTCGAATGTGCAGTCTTCAAACTGGACAAATAAAGTTTGTTTTAGTCCAAATACTCAATATATATAAATGAAACGAATGTAATCAATCGCTTACCTTATTTGGAAAGCAATAGCCGTGGTCGATTGGTGTAAGCACGATCTGACCATCATTTCCATCTCGGCTAACCAAAATGTTACCACCGTGACGATCCGCATTAGCAAGCCTAATGTCTAGAACCGAGATCTTGTGAACCTGATCGACAGGGAAGGCTCCGTATCCCATATCTTCACAAGTTCCGACATTACTCACAAACATCTGCAACGAACCAATCTTTGCGTTCTCTTGGGAGAAACTATAACCATTGGGATGGTTGAAGTCTTTGTGCAAGCATTTGACCATTGTTGTAGGTGGAACTCCAGCGAAACCCGGTTGGTCAAGAGGAGAACTTCGTGGTCCAGTGATGGGGTAGTCTAATAAGTAGGCTGCTACTTCTCTGAAAGCTCCTTCACCAACTTGTGTGCCTTTCTTTAAACCTTCCCCGTCGAGTGAAAGAGGTTGTCCGTGGGGATTGTTCACAGCCATTGGCTCCTCGTCTATTGGTTTAAAGACGGATACGTACTTGTGTCCGGATTGATCTTGCATGAAGTAAGCTCCCCCTGACCCATCAGATGATTTAATGGGAGCGTTTCCTTTCTCCAGGCCCTCTATAGTGGAGCTGATAAGATCTTTGAGAAGTGCTGACAGTTCAATCTCACGGTTAACAGCAACAGGCTCCACGGAGAAATTTTTAGGCTTTGCTATGACTTTAGATGAATTTTTAATTAGCAAGTGAATCACATTCTCTCCGTTTTCACCATCTAATATGAGTTCATGGTGAAGATAATCTCGAGCTAGCTCTCGACCATCATAGAACAGCTTCTGCTTCTTCACAAAAAATCCCTTGATACTCTGAAACCTTAGCTTCACGGACGCTAGTGAATCCGACTCCATGACCCGCATCGGGTTCAGAGACTCGGCGATGTTCAGGAATATCAGGATTGGGTCGTCTAAGCTCAAACCAAACCGTCCGACAAAACCTGGAAAGTTGACAACTTCTTCCAGGGCTGGACATAGAGCTACACTAGCAAATGACATACCAAACTAATACAGCTTCTATTCTAAAATCCTCAAGAGCTGGATTCGTTTGGAATGGAAGAGAATCTCAGAACTCAAAACTTTATAATCTTGTTCCGTGTATACTTTAAAGAGACCAAGTTCCCTGCACGAATTCAGGAACTCTGAAAACAAAGGTTTTGTAAATTCACATCTTTGCCAAAGCAATATCTCTCAAGGATTCATACTGAACTTAAACCAATCCCAAACCACCTTTAGGTTACCCTCTCATTCGCATTACCGCAAAGAACCTGAATGAACAATGACCAAAGAAATCATTATTCCAATTTAACCACAGATTAAACAAGATGTAAAATCTTCAAATCAAACAAAAAAAATTTTACCTTTAAAGAAAGAAAAAAAAACGTTAATGTTAAATTCTCCTCTCTTGTATGGATGATGAACAAGTCTCTAATTTTATCAAATAACCTTTAGAAAGGAAAAAAAAAAAGGTTCAAGCCAACAGCCTCTGCTCTCTTGTATGGATGATGAACAAGACTCTTTAACTTTTATCTTAACAGACTCTATATAACCTTTGAAAACGTTTGGTCTAAATCCTATATAATTAGAAATCTTCATAAGCTAAAATTAGCTCAAAAAAGCATAACTAAACAACGGCCACAAATAAAGTTTCAGGTCAACGTCCTTATCGAAAGCCAAAACAGCCTGGCCTAATTAAGTTATGCAAAGATTCATTCATTTGACTAATTTGAAGTTAATTATAGGTTAGGTTAGTTCTCACACTTATACATCTGAGAGAAGATCTAGATATCTTAATCCATCATCAACGAAGTAACGGCTTCATACTGATACTAATCCATTGTTTATCACTAAATAGAAATCTCGAATCATCTTAACGAGCATCCAGGAACCTCCACAGAGAATCTAAGTTTCTACTCACCTTCACCGATCATTGAACAGATACAACTAATCGTTCATGATCGGAAGAGCATAACAAATCAATCGAATCTTCACAGAGATCTAAAATTAGAAAAATGGTTCATACCTCGGAATCAAAAATCCGTGAAGCGATGAATCAACCGATACGGAGAAAAATCGAAACCGATTCGTTTAAGATCTACTCGTTGATAAATGATAATTATCCGAGAATCTGGAAACCACCTTTATTCTTTTTCCCGAGAAAGTTTCAGCGAGCGCGTTCCCAGAAGAGGAGAGAGATTACAAACAGTGACGAGTCATTCTTTGAACAGCAGCGAAATGTGGGGGGTCTATTTATAGGTTTTGACCACGCTGACTTTTTTTTGACGGAAGTTTCATGCCTTCCCTAACGTCGTGAACTCCTCTCCACGGCAGGATTACTGTTTTCGTAACGGACGTAATTGCTTACGGTTCAAGCAATTATATATGACCCATTGGGCCTACGGGCTTGGGCCCTTCGTTTTTCAAAGAAGAGATTATTATTCATTTATTTAAATGCCGGAATTTAGATGTATAAACCATTAAACCCATAAAATAATTTAAGATAAGTTTTTGGTATTAAAAAAAAAAGATTTTCTTATTTGGAAGTTGAAAAAAAAATATATTAGCTTTTAAAGTTTTTACGCGCCATAAAATGTTTTATTAGACTTTTGCTCAGGACCGATCTACACTATTATTTGCGAAGTAAATTTTTGGAATCGAGCTCTCACATTAAAAGTTACAATGGTTAATATCGTTTATGCCTTTAATAAATAAAATGTATAAATAAATTAAAAAATAAAAACAAAATTTTAATTGATTTGATTAGATAATTGGTTAAGATTAATAATAGTAAGAATTATCCAAAATCTGAAAATATAATTTTAAAAAGAGATAATTTCTGTATATATTGTATTGTTATCTGAAAAAATCTTTTAGTAAAAAGTTAAAAACATAAATTATATAACTAAATATTATTCAAATAAAATTCTTAATTATATAATTAAAAATAGAATATTGAATTATCCAAAATCTAAAAATCTAAAAATATAATTAAAAAAAAGATAATTTCTCTATATATATTATATTTTTATCTGAAAAAATATTTTAGTAAAACATTAAAAACATAAATTATATAATTAAATATTAATCAAATAAAAATTTCAGTTATATAATTAAAAATATAATATTGAGCTATTTTAAGATTTATTTTAGTAATGAATATAGTGTAAAAAGAATTTTTCAAAAACTTATGAAAATGTTTAAGCCCGCATCGCAGGCCAATCACCTAGTAGGTTTTAAAGAAGCAAATAGACATGAAAAAAGTATTATTAACGAATCAAACATTATTAACGTATGAATTATGATAACAAAATGAAATTTATAACCAATCCAATATGAGAGATGACTTCTTTATCATGAAGAACCAAAAAGAAAAAAGAAACAGAACAACAAAGTTTGTGAACATTACCTTTCACAAGCTCTTGTCAATAAACTCCCAAATCCTCTGTTCCATATAAACACGGTCCTTCACCTTCCTCGGCATATGCCTCTCATCCGGAAATATCAACAACTCATACCTCTTCCCCGCTTCAACAAGCGCGTTCACAAGCCTACCCGTGTGCCTAAAATGCACATTCTCATCCATCATCCCATGCACCAACATCAGCTTCTGCTCATCCCTCAAGTTCCCCACATGCTCCATCACCGCGCTCTTCACGTACCTTTCATCATCAGGAAGGTCCATGTACTTCTCCGTGTAGAACGTGTCGTACCCATCCCAAGAAGTAACAGGAGCGCCCGAGACAGCGCATCTAAAAATCTCAGGGTACTTAGCCAAGAGCGTAGCCGAGAGGTACCCGCCGTAACTCCAACCGTAAACACCAATGTGATCCGGTTTAGCTAAACCGTGATGGATAAGCCACTTGGCTCCGGTTACTTGATCCTCCGCGTCAACGTCTCCGCAGCTGTGTTTGATCCACGACTCGAACTTAAGACCGCGCCGCGCGGTTCCTCTGTTGTCAAGCTTAAAAACCAAGACGCCTCTGCTTCTCAAGTACTGCGTCCTCATGTCGACCGTGTTGATCCAAGAATCTTGAACCAGCTGGACACTAGGACCTCCGTAGACGTTGATCATCGTCTTATAAGGAGGAGGACCGAACTTGGCACTGTCTGGTTTGTAAACAGCTCCATACAGAGTTGTCTTCCCATCGTTAGCTTGTATCTGAACAAACTCCGGAGCCTCGAGTTGAAGGCGTTTCACTAACGGTAACGGAGATGTCTGCTCGTATAGTATCTTAAGCACAGTCCCATCGCTCAATGAGCAAAGAGTGACACGTGGAGGCGAATCAACCGAGTCATGAACGTCGACAAAGTTCTTCATCTGGTGATCGAGCACAACGATGTGTTTCCCTTTACCATGAGTAAGCCTCAGAGACCGAGACGCATCCTTAGCTTCCAGCTTTGTGCAGTAAAGATGAGTCTCAAGCGGTCCATCGAGAGTTGCAGTGAAATAAACCAAAGACATTGACTCATTTACCCCTGCGATTTGCTCAACCATCCATTCACCGCTAGTAACGCCCCCAAGGCAAGTCCCATCAGAGTTATAAAGATACAAATGTCTAAAACCAGTCCTCTCGCTAGCCCAAATGAATCCTCCTGACTCCAGAGGGGTAAAACAGTCATGTAATGTCACCCAAGTATCCGACTCTTCTGTTAAAAGTATCTTTCCTCGACCTGTCTTTACATCAAAGGTCATGATTTTGAGTTTTCTCTGCGACCTGTTCAGAACCTGAGCCGTGAGGACGTTCCCTGGCATCCAGCTGACTCTACCGAGATACTCGTTTTCATTATTGGCTCTCCCTCCGCAGACTAGATCCATCCAGGTTGTCTTCCCGCCGCCGGATGAAGAAACTACGCCGAGACGGACCGTGGAGTTGAGAGCTCCTGCGAAAGGATAAGCGTGGTCTTCTTGCGCATCTGCGCCAACCGAGCTTTTCCCCTGATGCATTATTCTGAACAACGGTATCTGTGAGGAGTCGACTTCTGTGTAGGCGATGAACTTGCTGTCTAATGACCACCAGTAGCCGTTCCTCCGGTCCATCTCTTCCTGAGCTATGTACTCAGCTAGACCATGCGTCTGCAGCAACAAAAACAAATCACAATTATTTTGAATACCAAGAGGTTCAGGGCCTAATCCTCCAGACAGACGCGGAACCACATTAGGCCATGATTAACCCGGGCTCTTATGTGGGTTCTTAGCTTCGGCTAAAACCCGTTTCTTAGCTTTTAACTAAGAAAACCTAAGAACTGTCTCTTAAATAAGAGATATAAGAGTCGGCTCTTAACCAAAAAGTGTAAAAATAAATGTCAAATCATGAGTTAAAACCCGATATTAAGAGCCCAGGTTAATCATGCTCTTATGTAATATTAGTTTCGTCCCAGCGGTCCAAGTACATGTTCTACGGACAAGTGAAACTAAATGAGACCAGAAGAACATTTGGTTTTAGCTTACCAGAGTACTTCCATTGGCACCGTTTGTTAGCTGTTGAGTCTGGTTCTTCAACAGATTGAGGACATGCAACTCGGAATCTTTTACGTATGCAAGGAGTAAGCCATTGGGAGATAGACGAGGATCAATGATTGGGGAAGTGGGTGAGCTTGGAACTATGAGCTCTGGATTTGGTGATGAACAAAGATCCTTCATATACACCTAAGCATGGTCACAACAAGTGAAGTTACATTATCTCAAAGATCCTACCCTAAAAAAATGTCACAAATAAAAGCAAGAACCGATGACACCAACCCCAGCAGGTAAAGGCACGACAATGAATTTCATCTTCAAGTTAGTCTTGACCCACTCATACCGAGTCACTCCTAAGCCACGCTCCCGCAGCCTCTCCCTTCTCAGCTTCTCTTCAGGCGAAATGTTGCTCTCATCAACTCCACCATCAGGAGGACTAAACACAAGACTAGATTCTCCTTTGTTCACATCGAACGCGTAGACTCTCCTATTCAGATTCTCCTCGGGGCTAAACAAGTAAGTGATCAGAGAGTCATCAGGGCTGAAGCTGACTGCCGTTGGAGCTACGTAGCCAGGTAAAGGCGCCTGAACAATATCTTCTACCTTGAAAATAACGTCCTCCATAAAAATAACTCTCACAACAAGCTGCAAAAACAAACCATCACAACAAGCTTTCTTGATCTCAAAAATGATTTTATATTGACTTTGACCTCAATGCCAACAATCTATCAATGATTCAAAAGGATACATCTACAATTTACATAAATCTCTTAGAGAATAAATATATAACTGATGTATAAAAAAAAAGGGTCAACAGATCGAAACCATACGGAATGAGATTAGAGTTGAAGTTGGTGAGAAGAGAGAGTGGATGAGGAACGGATAAAATACCGAACCGGAGATAGGAACTGATACTGCTATCTGGGAGATTGAAAGAGAGAGACAGGTTCCTCTCTTCCGTGTAATGACCTGAATTCAACACGCTTCCTCTGTTTTTTGTCAATTTGTATAGTTTTACTTTTAGGTGTTTTTCAATTATTAACTTCACAAATATTAATTATCACCGCTCTTTGTTGATTAGTGTATTTTTACGGTTTAACCATAATCTTAGAATCATATTTGGACCCTAGATTACAGGGCCACCAGGCCCATCACATACCTTCGTGGCTTCATAAACTCCCCCACCCCCACTATTGGTTAGATTTCTTATTGTTTGAGCATAATTAGTGAAAGTTCGGGTTTCTTATATTTCGTTAAGAACTCTCGTTAATCATGTTCTTAAAACTTCTTATATTTCGCTAAGAACTCCCATCACATACCTTTGTGGCTTCATACCGACTCTAACAAAATTGCACTTTACCTCCTTAAACTTGAGATTATATGTTGTATGTACATCACTAAAACGAATAATAATAAAGTATTTTAAAATTATTCCTCTGTGTGAAAATGGAAGTTCATTTGTTCCACATAGAAGTATTTAAGCTAGCAAGGTATGCAAATATATACACAAGACAATATACATCATTATCGAGATTGGTTTGTTACAGCCAATTTCAAATCCTAGCTTATACTCCTCTTTACAATTTTGTTACAAAACTTTCCAAAGATTAAGAAGAAGTCTAGAAGCTGAGTCTTTTGATCGTTCTTTATCTGCAATCTGCATGGAATTCACTTAGAAATCTATAGGTTTTGCAACTCCAATTCTTCGTCTTCACAAGATGAAACGAAACTTGGAAACGTCCCTTTTATGTCCCTACAATTACCAAGATTACTATCATCAACTCGACTGGTTCAATGCACAACCATACCGGTCGGTTCGGCTTAAGCTCGGGTTTGACTCATAGTCATATTACAGTATTTATTATTTTACTTCGAGTTTGTGTACATATGATTAATGGGTAAGAAATTTTGTTTAATAAACTAGCTTATTACGTATAAGAAAATTATTGCAAGTAATACAAACTCACTTTAGATAAGGCAAAGTCATGTTCTTGATGAGCGACGGATTCATGGACACAAACTCTTTCCATTCATCTAGATCAATTTTCCCGTCCTTCTTGCGATCAGCTTCCATAAACGCCTACAAATATAACAACATCATCTCCTTAGAAATTCTTCATTACTAAGATTATTTTTTTCAATAACAAGTTGATATATAGTGACAGATAAAAAGAATTAACAATTAGGCCACGGTGTGAAGTCTATGACTACCTTATCCACCATTACTTCGATCAAATCTTCGGAAAGAACAAGTTCAGATTCGTGAAGAAGCGCGATTACCATCTCTTTCAACTATATATATATATATATATATAAGAACAACACGCAATGTTTTTGGGGATAGAAATGTAAGTTGAAATCTTGCGGGTTCAAGGAAAGTAACTGTAAATGGACTCACTTCTTCTCGTTCGATGAATCCAGTTTGCCTTAAGTCATACAAGTTGAAAGCAACTGAAAATTCATGACAACGTTCTTTGTCAGTTAACTTGATAAGAAAAGAAGAATAATAAGTACTAGACATAGAATGGATGCAAAGCAAGTAGTTGAAAGTGACATTTGATCTTTTCATGGACAGGTGCATTTGGATGGAAGACACCTAAAGACCTGACAAATTCACCAAACTCGATCACTCCATTTCGCTTCACATCAAATACATCAAATATCTGCGGATAAAATAGTATGTATAAACAAAATTTTATGTAATGAAAAAAAAAATCTTTCTGTAATGTAACTAGTTGTAGTTAATGAACGTTAATTACCCGATCAGCGAAAAGGTTCTTCTGGTTCCTATTTCTGAATAAAGCCAGCTGGAACTCTTCCTACAGCATCACACTATAAACTCTTAAGCCATATATACATAAAAGATCTCAAAAAGCAACAAGAAATAATGAAAGAAGCAACCTTATGAATAAGACCGTCGTCGATAATTGAGCTGCTTAGCTTCTTGAACAGTTCATACAAAGCCTCCACTTCTGCTACGGTAACTATTGTCCCTCACAATATCAGTAGAATAAAGTTTTGTCCAAAGTCTAGAACATGTTCTCGTAACATTTAAGAGTATGAAAGTAATAAGATCAAAAGTAAAATCTGACATGGCGTAACGGATGCAAGAAGGTCAGGATCCTCATATCCCGGTGGTCGTATTGCATTCTTCTTCTTTGACAGAGAGCAACCCATGCGAACACACCTTTGTTTAGTGGTTATTACTTTTTGCTTTCACTCTACAACCAGAAACATAAAGACCTTGGTTTAGAAATGTTTTGTTTGTTCCTAGTAATTAATATGGTGAACTAAGTATATCCATCGGCCGTCCAAGAACAAACCAATTATAAGTTATAACCGAGTGTGTAATTAATAATCACCAATAGAAGTCGACGGCTATATGAACGATTATGTTATTGGTCTATAAATAAAACTATTACATCAGATGCAGTTGGCCAAGTTACACGTTAAATTAGAGATACTTGTAGCTTTCTCGACAGCTATATTAAGCTCTCTCCAGACATCAATTCACGTTTAATATGCTAATTGAATAGTCAAAACTAGAACAAAACGACATTTTCGTATTTAATAATTTAGTAATTATTCCAATAAACACAAAAATAAAAACTACTATATAAATCATTTAGCCACGACAATGACGAATGAACAGGCGGATAGATAAGAGATAATTTTTCTCTCCTAGTTATCTTAGTCGTAATCACAGAGATAACTTATCAGAGTCTCCTATGTATGATATATGCACATATATATAAGACAAAAATAGTCGACAAAAATAAATATATATATAAGAGAAAAATAAAACATGGTATACGATAAACTATTATTTGCTTTCAAAAAAATAAAAATAAAATAAAACATTGAAAACAAATTTTAATCGATGTTGGTCCTCATATATATATATATATATGCATGAATCAGTCAATGGGTTATATAGTAGATAGGTCCAAGAATTGCTAAAATAAATAAAAAATAGTTTAATAAATGAAAGATTTTAAGAAACAAGCTGGATGTATTTTGATGTGTGTGGGTATTTTGGAAAATAACATATAGAAAGTTCAAAAGCAATAGTACAAAGTAATGTTTAGTCAAAATCACGAGTGACCGAGACAACAACTTGTTGCTTCGTTCAATAATTGTAGGCAGATGAATTACATGTGTCTTGTTAAAGAACTTAAAACGAATGGGGTCTACACTCATGTCCAGAGTATCACTCTGACTCGAGATACAATGTCAGGTGCGAAATATTGAGGACTTCATACATAATGATAAATTAGATTTTAATCCGCACATGTGTGCGGATATTTTTTCATTTTATAAATGAATTTAATATTATTATAATTTTTAAAATATATAATTTTTATTTTAATATTATATATTGTGTAATTCTACAACATTATTATTTATATTTATTATTCGGCGTTATTAATACTAGGTAAGGAACCCGTGCGATGTCGCACGGAACTCATTTTATAAAAATAGATAATCACATATTACAAAAGAAAACTTTATAACTGTATCTAAAACTATTCAACCTATTTTGGTCCTTAGATATATTCAATCATGTTTCGAGTCTTTAAAATATTTAAATATTTATTTCCAAGTTGTTTTATATAAAATATTATACAATCAATATATATTAATTTCCATTTGTATCGTTTCCAAAAGGCTAAACAGTAAATATTATTGTTTAAACATAACTCCATCATCTTTCAATTTTTATAATCTTATAACATGTTAATATATGAAAATCTATTTAATATTTTTAAAAGATCTCTTTATGAATGAGTAAAAAACACATTTCAATTTATTTCATCAAAAAGCAGAGATACACCCATAGAAACAGATTAATTTTATCTGAAATAAAATTTAAACTTCAAAATATTAAATTTTTGAAAGGATACGCTTTTACAACATTTTTAGTATTCTTAAAGGTTGCATATTTTTTACAGAAAAAACCTTTGAATAAACAAATGCATCTTTTGCATGTAAAATAAAATAAAATTTGATTAAATAGAGATAGATTTGATAATTATGAAAATAGATTCTCATAAACTATTCAATTGTTAAATGAAAAATACACTACAACTAAAAGAATATGACCAATTCGTAAAGGCACACACATTAAAAATACATTCAAAATTTTATGCATATTTTAAGTTATTACTGGGAACTCACTATTCGCCATTTTTTATAATTTATAATTTTATATAAAGTATCTCATTTTTTTCAAAGAAGTTTATGTGTAAGAAAAGAAAAAAAAAACATATCCATAACCTCTTCATATATTTAAAAATGTATAATATAAATATATGTAAGAAAATGACAAAAAAGATATCAATAAAATATTTTAAATAAATAAGACACATAAAAACATATCATTGTTTTTGATAATCTTTTGAGGAATAATGTCCTTTATTTAGTCTATTTTTGATTGTTGTGATTTGTCAATAGCCACAAATCCTTATAAAGAAGATTGAAAATTTGTTAACACCAAAAGTTGCAATGATTTGTTACCAAAAAAAACTACAATTACCAACAATTGCAATGATACATCACTAAAAAGTATAACCACTAACAGTTGCATGTTTCATTTAAGAAGTTGTAACTGTTTCACCAAACACTTGTAATGATTCACTTGAACGGTTGCAAAGATTTACTTAAAATTGCTAATAATCCTCTCCAATTTACATGTAGTAGTGATTCACTACATAAATAGCACATATAACAAGTTGATGCATAAAAAATGTTTTAACTATACAATTACTAAGATGGAAAATCACATGAAAAAAATATAGTTAGGTGAAAGACACGTTTGTAGACATGTAGCTCTTCCGATGAGAAGACGTGTTGTATGAAGATAATATTTATGCATATATAAAAACATAAAACATTTTTCCAAATTTACAAGAAATCACTCATAATAGCCTACACAATTTATAAGATAGTTAGACATATAATATATTTTTATGATGAAAATACATATTTTAAATCATTTCACACACTCTTAAAAATAAGAGAGAATCTGGAGATAAATTATATTGACTGCATTAAGAACTTCCTATAACTATCTATTAATTCATGTGATTATCTTAAAAAGAGTATTCTCTACATAGATTCACCCTTGATTAAAAACTATTGCATTTTAAGAGGTAAATACACATGATCATAAAAATATACATTTTAAATATTTAAACATTTCTTATTAACAAATGAAATTGTTAGAATAAAAAAAACACATTCTTAGACATTTAATTTTAAAAAAAATTTAACATAGTTATTAAAATTAAAAGACATGTTGTTAAGAAGAAAGGATGCATTCTTATATATGTTGATGATTTCTTTTAAATCAATGCAACTTTTAAGATGCAAAAACACAATTTAAAGATGAAAAGACACAATCTATAACATTTGTTTGAATTTAAAGATGACCCTTCCCACAATTCTTTGTTTGACAACATTTAATTAAAATATGACCGTTCCTCCCTGAATTTTTCGGTCACTGCATTTTAGTCTCTCTTTTTTTTGTTTCTTCACTTTTGTATCTCTTGGTCCTCACAACAAATCAGTGAAAAGTCTTTGAAAAGTGGGACATTTGCTAAAACCAACCCAAATATTCAAGTCAAATGTAAAAGTGTACCCCACTTTCAGTCAAATGCAAAACCAACCTAAAGGAGTAGTGAAAGTACTATTTCACCCTTATGACCAAACAAAAAACATAAATGTATTTTACGTTTCTATCCTTTGGAAGTCTACACGTAATAAAAGAAGTCTACATATATATAGACTTCCTACGAAGTCTACTTTATAGACTTGTTTTGTAGTCTACACTCTAATTTGGTCTACTAATTTAATTTTGAAAATGTATAAAAATAATTATTGTGATATTTTTAATTAATCATCAATATAATGGATAATATGAAGTAAATAAATTAAAATTTCATATAATCGAACAATTTTGAAGAATATATACTAATTTGGTTATCATGTGCTAGACTATGTTCATAGTTTAGAAACAAAAGGTTCTAACATGTTATGTCTTTTAGTAGTTGATTTCATAGGGTTAGATTTTAGATTTTGTTTTTTTTTTGTTTTATTAACTTAAATCTGCATATTAATGTTTAGTAGTTTATATTTTGTATAAATGAGACTTTTTGATTATCAAGCAAAACATTTAGGGTTTGATATTTGTGGTTTAGGGTTTCGTAGACCTACAATAAAGTCTATTTATCTGAAGACGTCTTTTTCAGTCTATATTTTTCAATTTGTTTTACAAAAAATCATTATATTTAAACTAAGTTAAGTTCCTTAAGAATAAAAAAGTGAAATCATATACTATAACTATTAAAAAATAAAGAAATAAATTTAATAAATCATATATTAAAATTATTAAAATAATAAAGAATAAACAACAATAATTAAATTATTATAGTAGACTTCCAAAAAGGTCTACTATGTTATAGTAAGATCTACTCCAAAATTTTAATTTTAGTAGACTTCAAACGAAGTCTACAGTATCGTAAATTTTAACCTAGTTACATTTTTGTCTCCCTATATAAACAAAATTTATTCAATCTCTCTCTAAAGTGGCTGCACAAGTTCTTAAAACTCTCTCCCTTCTCTCTAAAACTTTCTCTCTTCTCTCTAAAATTCTCTCAATTGTTTCTAAATCTCTCTCATTATCTTCTTTCTCTCTAAAATTTTCTCAAGTCTTTCTCACAATATTTTCTTGTCATTTTAGATATTATGATTCATGGTTTTCATCTTCTCCTTTAAAAAATGTAAGTTTTAGATCTATAGATTTTAAATGTGTATTTTATGTTTATTTCTCACAATATTATCTTTTTTTGGTAGGTATTATCACTCATGGATTTCATCATCTCCTCTAAAAATGTAAGTTTTAGATTAATAGATTTTAAATATGTATTTACATGTTTATATTCAAATAAATTTATAGATCAAGCTCTCTACATTAATTTGCTACTAGTTTACCTTATAAATTATATTATGTAAAGTATTTTCAGATTTAAAATTATTTTCACATTTCAAAATATATAGATTTTTTCAGATCTGAAAATTATCAGACAGTGTAGACTTCTAAAGAAGTTTACTAAAGCTTGCAGACTTCATATGAAGTTTACTAAACCATAAAGTTTAAGCAGACTTCATTGGAAGTCTACAAAAATATGACTTTAATTTTTTTTCTATGTTTTTTAATAATTTTATCTTATTTTGCAGGTATTTTCTTCCATAGTTGTTCTCTTCTCCTCCTAGAAATGTAAGGTTTACATCTATAGATTTAAAATATGTGTTCTAGTATTTATATTCAAATAAAGTTACATATTAAAATTCATATTAATATATCTTTAATTTATAACTATTTTGTCTATTAAATCATATTTTTAAAAGTTTTTTAGATTTAAACTTATTTCATATTTTTAATGTATTATTTTTCAGATCTATTTTTTTGATAGAGTAGACTTCATTTGACTTCAAATGAAGTCTCTAGCCTTGAATTTTAAGCAAATTTCATTAGAAGTTTACTCAAATATGATTTTAATTTTTATCTTATTTTTTAAAATTTTATTTTATTTTGCAGGTATTCTCTTCCAATATTTTCAAATCATCTTCCCAAAAATGTAAGCTTTCCATATATTCATTATAAGATATTTTGTGTTTATAATGAACTAAATTTATAGATTCATACATTATCTTTTTGCTTTGTTACAAGGATGACAAAAAACCATTTTTGAAATATTTTCCAGAACAAAGTATTTTCAAATTTTCTAAATGCACACTTTTAAATATGAAAATTTTCCATTAGTGTAGACTTCAACTAAAGTCTACTAAACAATAACTTTACGTAGACTTAATAAAAAGTCTACTAAAATATGATTTTATTTTTTATCTTATGTTTTTCTCATAACTCTATCTTATTTGGCAGGTACTTTTTCCAAGACTTTATTTGAAGCATCAAGATTATGAAAAATCAAACATACTCAAGAATAATTTTTAATATATTGCTCTGTAATAACTTTCATAATAAAATATTAATTTTTAAATAATTTTTTAATGCATAATCTATAAACATTGTATTCATTTTTAGTTGTTTTCACTTGTATGATATTATTAATTTTTTGTTAGATATCAATTTTTTCACAAGATCTAACCAACCAAACAAGTAAAACCACCATAAGCTAAAATAATAACTAACACACATGTGAGAAGAAGAAAATCTATACAAAATTTTCCCAAAAATTTTCAAGAATAATACTAATCAAAACAATTTGCAATAAGTATCAAGTGTATAATTATAACACATTAAATTGTGAAATTCATCCAAGACCATTAAAATTTTACTAACATACACTGTAAAATAATTAAATCATGAAAAAATATGATGAATAATACACAAATACACTTTTAATAGAATTTACGACGTAGACTTCAACTGCAGTCTACATTTGTAGATTTACAAAAACGTCTACACTTATTATTTAACATATAGTCAATCCAAATTTTTTTAGTGTATTGGCGCAGGCTTGATACACAAAGGCGTACAAAGTGTGTCTTAGATAACTCGATCAAGTTCCGTACTTGTCGATTATTCGTGACAGGCATAAGAGGAGTATATTCCTATTCGGAGTCATTTGTTTTAAATGATGTTTGGTAAGGAATAGGTTAGCACCATCTTCTCAATTTTGTTGTCCAGATCATAATCTTCTTGTGTCATTTCAAGAAGTTTACCATGTGTACAGCCATCATGCACAAGGAACATTCTTCAACCTTTCCGATTCTTCATCTTTTTCGAATATTTTGTCACCCAAAATGTCTTTGGCCCATACTTCACACTCGCTCTAAGTTTCCAACCACATCCTTGAACACGACACTTAGCCACATACAGAGTTTTTGTTGTCTTATATGCTGAAAATGTAAAATTATATTCCACAGTCACCGACTTCAGCTTTGAAACAAGCTCAGCCTTACTAGCAAAACTATAAACGAAGACTTAGAAATACGTCTACAATTATTAGCTAACAACATTGTCAAATCAAATGAATTATACCTTCATAATTATAAAAAAAAAATTATTTTCAAAATCACTCAAACCCATTAGGATTAACTAACACACACTGTCAAACAAAAAAACTAGAAAAAATTTAATGAATAATACACAAATTCACATTTTTATAGATTTTTCTATGAAGACTTAATATTTAGTCTCTGAAGATGTTGACGTTCTTTTCAGTTTACAGACGTAGACTGTCAAATAGGTCTACTCTTTGGGTTGGTTTTTGCAATTGACCATTTTACGGGTTGCTTTCTATAGTTGAATAAAAGTTGTAATTTTGTACATGTAGACTTTCATTTCAGTCTACAATTTAAAAAGGTTACTTTTTGCAATTGACCAGAATTCATCCAAGATTTGACTTTCAGAACTAGACTTCATATGCAGTCTACATGTTTGAATTTTTTTGAAAGAGGTTAGTTTTGCAATTGACCAAGTTTGACTTCAAATCAGTAGATTAAAATGAACGTCTACGGGTGTGTAGACTTCTTGTGAAGTCTACTCTCAAATCCGACGGGTTGGTTTTGCATTTGACCAAAATAAAAAAGTAGACTTTATACGCAGTCTACATTTTTTTTTTTAAGATAAGAAGACTGCATATGAAGTCTACAATTTAATAAATTTTTGATTGCTTTTTAAACTTTTTGGTCAAACACAAAACTAACCTATTCCACGAAGTCAAAGTTTTGGTCAAATGCAAAACTGACCTTTTATAGACTTTGTTGGCAGTCTACATTTTGTAGACTTCCGTTGAAGTCTATTTTGAAAAGTCAAAAGTTCGGTCAAATGAAAAACTAACCTCTTTTAGGTAGACGTCTTAGTAAGTCTACCGAAAGTTTTATTTTTGTTGTCAAAGGTAAAGACGGAGACTACTGGAGAAGTCTGCGTTAGAAAAAAAATTTGTCTGCTCAATTGCAAAACTAACCCGTGCGTTGACAAATAGACTGCATCGTAAGTCTCCACGGAGGCGTAGACATACAAAACAGTCTACCGTCGCGACACAGATCTGAAAAGAACGAAAACCATGTAAATAGTTACATTTTTCATGTGTAAAGCTTGTTTCCAACCTTTTCAACCGTCCAAACTCCAAATATGAGCAAAAAGAAGCATCTTTAACGATTCACTAATGAAGAAACTCGAAAATATGAAGTTTGTGATTATGAAAATGATAGTTATGAGAGTTTTTTAGATGGAAATGTAGAGGAGATGAGAGAAAATGAAGTTTTTTGGGTTATAATGAGAAAAAAAGTGGTTGAAAATTGAATTCTAGAGCTTTAGAGCTCAAAAATGGTGGTTCATGGTGGTTGGAAAAATTGATGATGATGGCATTTTTGTAAATAAGAAGAAATGGTTAGGGTGTATTTGATTTTTTGTTAATTTCGAAATTAATAAAAAAATAAATAAAAATGGCAATTTTGTGAATAATTCAAAAACATAAGGATAGTATGGAAATTTTATTGATGAATAGTATGGACAAAAAAAAAGGGTTGGTTTTGGATTTGACTTGAAAATATGGGTTGGTTTTGAAAAACACCCTTGAAAAGTCTTGTGATTGAAATTTTCTTTGCATTCATTTCTCACTCCCTTTCATTTTTATTCTAAATTCCTTCTTACAAATAGTTCCATAATCATAGCATCATTAAATTCATTAATTTGGTGATAATATTCACGTCCATTCCGTAAAGTGCTTCAGTCTTCCCATTGTAACCGATCACGGCGGCATTATCAGTCATGGTTGTTTCTTATATGTCCATCATGATCTCATTAAAAAAAACATGTGTTTCATATGGGTTCGGGGCGTTATATGTCTCTCCATGTGAAAGAGTTTTGTTCTGGTATTGACATTTGTTTTCTCAATTACTCAATTGTCAATTGCTAGCGTTTGTCCGTTGCTTTTTACAACGCACAGTGATTTTTTTCTTCTGGCAAAATTAACTGAAAAAGCACAGCTTTTAGTTTTAAAACCATGTTTTAAAGCCACCATGGTCGATTGATGTTAATAAAATTATAATCGTTTGCCGAAAAAACATCGTTACCAGATAACTCTCTTCTTCACTTTTTTTATACTGTGAAGAAATTACAATAAAACTCATTGACATGGACTATTTATAGATTCTTAAAGTTATATATATTAATAGTCATGACTTTTCATATTATCTGTAGTTATTTTAAAATAGCATCTTTACATATATTTTGAAAAGATACACCTTTACAAAAAACACTCTAATTACAGAAAGACACTTATAACATATATTAACAACTTTTTTTGAAAACTAATATTTTTTACAATGGAAAACATGACTCTTTTAATTAATTGATATTCAAATATATTTAAATATGTATATGAATAGTCATGATTTTTTAAATTCTATGTAATTATATTAAAATAGTACATTTACAATATATTTTGAAAAGACGCAACATTACATAACACTCTACTTATAGAAAGACACTTATTACATATATTGAAAAAAATTACAAAACTAATATGTCTTTTACAGTGAAAAGACATGACTCTTTACGCTAATGAATATGAAATAATGGAAACACATCTTAGATGATCTTGATTTTCTTTAACTCTCCTTGATCTAGGTTTTCTCCCTATTTGAAACCGACAAACACAATAACTAAAGTACTGCACGTTGTGTTGATGTTGTAATGTAACCGTTGGACGCCGTTTCAGAATACTATTTCCTTCATCTTGGCAATTACCACTCCTCCCAGTTTTATTTTTGCGGAAACTTGTCTTCAAGTAATAAGAGACTGAAATATAAATACTTAGGCCATCTCCAACCCAACTCCAAAACACTATTTTAGTGTGATTTTGACACAAAAACCTTCTCCAACCCAACACTAAAAATCACACCATTTTAGTGCAACACTATAATTTTACACCAAATTTGGTGTGACACTATTCACCACACTAAAACACTATTCACCCCACTAAAACACTATTCACTTAATTTATTAATAAAATAGACAATTAAATAAATGAAAAATAAAACTATAAATACATATAATATTATAAAATAGCTTTTAGTGTGAAATTTGGTGTTATGGTTGGAGAAAAACTTTTTTTTAGTGCTAAAATTACACTAAAATAGTGTGGTTTTGACACTATAATAGTGTTATGGGTTGGAGATGCTCCACAATTTTGTATTGATCCTTGTTGCCAGATGGGCCCACCACAAACAAGCACTATCGTCCTCACAAAATCATCATTGTCATACCTTATATCAGCCATATCCTTAAGAGCAATACCTTGAATCCATGAGCAATACCTTGAATCCATATCCTTAAGAGCAATACCTTGAATCCATATCCTCAACTCCAATTTTAGTTTGTGCGCCAATCTCCTGTAGTCCCCAGGCCATGGAGGCTTTTCATATCGATTCATGTTTTAAAAACAGAGTAAATGATTCCATTAAAGAAACCGTTAAATTGCTTATTTGTACTGGCTAACAACTGAAATTAGTCATAGTTAAGAAATTAATATTTTTCAAAATCGATTGAAATTTGGGGGTCATTATATATCTCAATGGTTGACTGGTCATTAAAGCACAATAGAAAACGATGACTCGAAATTTTATAATTTTCAGATGTTTTCCAAAATTCAAAATCAGTGATTAGTAAAATGTTTCCCTTAGCAAAATACTCTTCAAATTGTTGGATGTATTTACTATTAATGGAACCAATAATTGTTTCATTCTGCAACAAAATAAAACTATAAAATATCAACTTTGACTGAAATTTTTGTATCGAAACTCGAACATGAAACATGTGTTTATGGAAAGACAAATCACAAATACACGATTTTGTAATTATGAGAAACAAACCTTTAAATTACTGTTCCCGACACTACTTAAAACTTGATATAACTTAGAAACTTTAAATTATTTGATATTTGACAATGATGACATAAACACACAAATTTTCTTATATCACTATTGCCAAATATCAAATTATTTAATATTTTGAAGTTATATTAAGTTGTAAGTATTACTAAAAATTATTAATTTAGGATGTATAAATTAATGTATTAAAATTTATAAATTAGCTTTAAAGGCTTATATCAATATAAAACAATGTATAAATGATAATAAATTTTTAAACCATTTAATGACTTTTAGTGATAAAACTCCTCAACTATTTTTAAATCGTAAAAAAAACCTCAACTAAGTTTTCAACATTATAAACCCTCAACTTATAAACCGTTAACGTATGTCACCCTCCGTCACGGTTTTTTAAACGGAGAATAACATATGTTAACGAAATTAAAGTTGAGAGTTTATTTTTTAGTTGAGGGTTTATTTTACGATTAATCTTTATTTGAGGGGTTTATTTACTAAAAACCCTAATATCTACAACTATTTAAATAGTAAATGAATTACAACTTGTGGGTATTGACTTAATTTATTTGTTATATACAAATATTTATTTTCACTCAATGCAAAATGAATGGTCTTTAAAGAACTCATTAAACACACACCAACCCCCCAATTCGATTGAAGCTCGATACTAGATCAAACCGAGCTAGACCGCATACTCTGCCTCCATTTTATTTTAAAATATTAAACCAGGCTGAATTTGATCCAATTCGCAATCTTCTTAAAATATATAAAACCAATTTAACTTTTATAGAGCCAAACTAAAACCGAAGCAAAATAGTTTTGTTACGGTTTTTCCTTTTTACATTTAATCAAATGTTAGTAAATCTTATACAACGAGGTTCCTTGAGAACTTGATCCCTATGAATAAAATGTGATTATGTGAAGTAAATATTATTCGACTTGTTTGAGCTATAACATGATTTTAACCTTATATAACGACGTTCCTTGTACTCTTTAACTTTGTTCCTTAAGATGTACTGTTTTTTTTGTTGCTATGAGGATTAGGTGGCGGGTCGGACGATCTTGGAGGACGTGGATGCGGGTCCTCATAGTCCATTTCAAGATCGACCCTTCCTTTATTCGTCACAACCTAATCAAATCAACATATATAGTTTTTACTATTACTAGAATCAACTCCAGCCTCCCCCAAATACTGTATATTTAATGTTAAATAAAAATGATTTAAAACGACCATATATCTAGTTCAAATAGTGTTAATAAAAACTCTATTATCTAAATTATCTTATATATCTTTTGGGTAAACTGTTAAATGATATCTTCTATTGGCAATCTGGTATAGCTATAAGTAATAAAAAAAATTCAAAAAAAAGAGAGAGAGGAAACGACTTAAAAATGGTACAAATGGGGCACTACTATAAAAAAAACAGCCTTCTAATGCCTTTTAGAATTAACTTTATTGATAGATTATATAGTTTTGGCTTTGATTTGTATTTGTAATTGATATATATATATATATCCTATAGTCTTGTGGTTTTTGATAAACCTCGTAGTGGCTGTCACCCAGATGTGAAGTCTCAACGAGCCCTAACAAATTATAAAGCATGTTAGCATGTGTATCATCAAAAGTATCTGAGATTGCATGTATATTTATTTACACAAAACTACCGTATAGATATAGTTTTGTAAGGAAAACCTTAATAGATAAGTGATATACATGAAATGTGAAATAATGCATTAGTTAGAACACTGCTATAGTTGATTTGTACCTGAAGAAAACATTGGGAGAAGGAGCAAGAACGATACTAGGATCACCAGCTTCATCGTTTAGTCAGATTCTATAACTTTTATTTCAGCGTTCAGATTATATAACGCCACTTGACTTTGAATACCATATATTATATATATGCAGATACTAGTCATAATTATGAAGGTAACGGATTCAACAATGAATACATTTATAGAATGAATCGATGACAAGTGGCCTATCATATGGTCAAAGTGATTATCACTAATTAACTAGCATTTAATACAAAATCTAATCCGTTATTTATTAAAAAAATATTTAGTATTTATCTTTTTCCTTTATTTTTACTTTTTATTAATACATTCTAAAAAGTTTTTTTATTAATATAGCTACGATCTTATTTAGTTTAAGAATACATAATATCATTATCTTCTTAAATTAGTTGAGAACACATATGTTCTAGCCGAAAACAAAGAATAAAGAATT
Source organism: Brassica rapa (assembly GCF_000309985.2). Lineage (NCBI taxonomy): Eukaryota > Viridiplantae > Streptophyta > Magnoliopsida > Brassicales > Brassicaceae > Brassica > Brassica rapa. Next base: position 3,605,377 of record NC_024803.2, on the reverse strand, counting down.
TTTTTTTAACTTTTATAAATCATATCATAAACTGAATACAAATCTAAGCATAAGAAACATATTTATATAAAAACTAAATAACTTTAATATTATTAAAATCCTAAAGATAAATCCTATTATTAAGATAAATACCTAAATAAATAATAAACTAAATAATTATGATATTTCTTTCTGCATCAACTTGGGAGACAAATCTTTTTAAATTATTGTTTACAATAATAACTGAAAATGTGACTCAAATGTATGGTGCTAGAAACGATAGCTGAATTTTGTTAAGTGTGATTATTCTAATAGTACTTGGTATTTTTATGATTTGAACCATAACTCGAATATTTCTGCAAATTGCATTGTGTATTTTCATACAAATTCAGCCTGATATTGACAATCTCCATAGCCTGCAGAAATTAAGTATAAAAATTAAAAAATCATTAAAAATATATATAACTAGTTTACTAATTCTATCAAAATTTAGAAAACATACTGGGATCAATTGAAGTTATCTCTCCAGTCTTATCGAAATCGCAGTCGAACTCGTGTCTCCCCATTGTCTGGTAGAACAAGTTCATGGCGTACGCTGAATGGGCTTCCACTGTGTTGGGGAGAAAACAAGGCCCACCTTCTATAATGGGCTCACAGTCTAAGCCCAATCCACATACGTAATCTATGTTCCTCTGTAAAGCCTCCGTCTCTGCGCCGGACTTTGTAACGCACCACCGCTTCCCCGAAGATCCTCCGACCGGTGATCGCCGGTTATTCTCCGGTGGATCCGATGCTCTAACCTGCAAATTTCCAAAACCAAACTCGTAAACAAAATACAGTTTTTCGAAACACAGCGAAACGCGGCGGCGATTACCGTCGGCCGGAGGATTCCAATGTCGTAAACCGGTATTAAATCGGACCGGAAAAGACCGAAATTACGCTCGCTAACCGGTCCCGGTTTGAGATTTTCATTGAATAGCGCGAAAATGTACGTCTCGAAAGTCCGGTTAGGCATCAGCGGCGTTCCAGTACCGGAGTTTACACGGTCCATCACTTTCCTGTTAAACTCCGCCGCGGTGGCGACGTCTACGCCGATCTGATCTTTATCTCCCTTAGACGGCCATCCGATTTCTCCCACGACGATGGCGACGTCGGAGAAGCCAAGTCGTTCCATGGCGGAGTAGACGGAGTCAAGCTGAGCGTCGAACATGTTCGTGTAATGAAGCTTCGTGTCTTGATCGAACAAGCCTGGGTTAGTTCTAAACAGAGCGAAGTCGAGAGTCTCGGGTGAGTACCCGAAGAACGGGTAAGGATTCACGACGAAGGGTGAGGCAATAGTACGGAGGAAGCTGAGGAGAGGCTTTAGGACATGAGTGTCGTAGCCTTGTCGGAACCTAGCGGAAGACGGAGGTGTGGTGTGAGAGAGGATTCCTAGGGAGTGCGGCGTGGAGATTTGGATACGACGGTGGAGGGAGGCGGAGACGAGGGCGGTGTGGAGTGATTGCATCGCCGGGACAAGGTTTCTGATGAGGAGGTGGTTGGCGGTGGAGATGACTTCGTTTCCGACGAGGATGCGGATGATGTTGGTGGAGGGGAAGTGAGGTTGGATGTGGTCGGAGATCCATCGTTGGGCGAAGGAGAGATTTGTGAGGTGTGGGATTTGGTCGTTGGAGATGGTGACGGTGACGGCAACACCGGTGTGAGCGAAGGCTTGGAGAATTTGTGGATCGGCGTTGAAGAGGCGGATGCGGTTGATGACGGTGGAATGGAGGAGGAACTCCGCCACTTGACGCGGCGGAGGGAGGTTGTTCGCGAGTGTGCCGTAGTTTACACCAATGCTCGCGTCAGCTCCTGACCCTGACCAATAATGTTTGCTAATCGTTATTCAAATATGAACATAAGTATATATATTGTTCCCTCTCAAAAAAAAAAATCTCTCTAGAAAGCTATTTCTTTTTATACTTTTGGTTACTCTCGATTCGATAATTATTAAAAAGAAACAAGATGATTGACTGAAAAATACCTGTTGAAAGGATGATAAGAAATGCAACCATAGTAATTATATTAGCAGGATAAATGAACACGGAACAGGAGGAAGATAGTCGCATGTAATTCATGGTTAAGAGTTTTAAGTAATCAAAAATCAAGAATGGAGGAAGAGGGATAAAGATCCAAGAGTTTGGTATTTGTCAATATTCACTTATTCACCAAACTAAATATGCTTTGCTTTTTCTTTGGGAGATTGTCAGAAGAAGTAGAATCGAGTCAGTTTGGAACAAAAATATAAAAAACGTTTGGAAAATGTTAATTCAATATATTTTCTAATACCAATCTATTATGTACCAAAAATATTGTAATGGACAGAAAACCATTGGCATTTAGTTATTTACATGAAAACAGGCCTCAGTTACATTTCCCTATATATATTATTACTACAAAAAGACAAGTAATATATTACAATAGACACCACTAATTTTTTTGAAACTTACAATTTTTCATAAAATCATACATTGAAAAAGTAAAAAATATATCTTTTTGGAACAATTTTTTTTTTCAAAACATACATTTTTTAAGAACGAATGGAGTATAATATTAATAATTTTACGACCAAAAGAGAGAAATATGAGTTGCTCAATCTTTTTCTCGTTCCCCTACCTCTGAAGTAATTCCAAACCTTCAGCTCCGGCTACGTCCGACCACGTGAGACCTAGCTACAAACCACCGGGTCAAAAGTGGGCTAACGTGGTAAGCCCAATCTCAGCCCCATACAAAACTCATAACTTCACCACGTGTAAAAATCAGACTGGTTTTACCACACTACACCTGGTAGAGGAGTATGCAAGCTGAGTGTTCATATAACACTATTCTTTTGATGTACCCTCAAATGTTCCAACAACTGTTCTTTTTGGTACCAAACTTAATAGTTATATATTGGATGATACATTGTTTAAATTTAGAAAAATATCTTTTGTTCTGTTGTAGAAACCACTAACTAGGTTGCATTGCATTCAACCCCCTCTTATTCTCTTTTTTTATTATTACAACACAGCCTCTCTCTCAGAAAACCAAACAGAGAGAACCAGTCCCAACAAACCAAAAAGCAAACCGGACTAGTCCACTCACACTGAAAAGTTTTCAAAACACCGGTCATCACAGCTTAGAACAAGCCGGTTTATCAAGAAACCAAACAAGCTCCTCCTCAGCAGAAACACAACCCGCAGGTACATCCCCAGTCTTCTTCAAAGCCGCCTCCACTGCTTCAGCCTTCCCAGAACCGCAAACCACCAAAGCTACATGCGCAGAGGAGTTAATAACCGGAAACGTGAAGGTGATTCTCTCAGAAGGCGGCTTCGGAGAGTCAGTAACAAACCCCACCCATCTCTTCTCCTCACCACACAGACCATGCCCTGGGAACAGTGACGCCACATGGCCATCAGGTCCCACACCAAGAAGCATGAGATCAAACTTCGGAAAGCCGGTTGATTCAGACACGCGGATGACACCGGTCTGAACCAAATGCTTGAGACACGTCTCGTAATCCTCCGCTGCTGCCTCGGGTGAGAGAGAATCATTGATAGCGTATACGTTTCCAGGAGGAATGGGAACCTTGGAGAGGAAGGCATCGTAAGCAAGTTTGTAGTTGCTGTCTTCATGATGCTTAGGGACAACTCTCTCGTCCACCCAGAAAAAATGCCACCTGGACCAATCTATTGAACCAACCTCTACTAGCTTCCTGAGATTCGGACAGCATTTAACATTAAAGCTATGTTCTTAAAAAGACATAACATCCTTAAAGATCGAGACTTTACAACTCTTACCGGAGAGATTTGATTAAGGAACCGCCGGAGACAACGACGGTGAAAGCTCCTTTCTCCTTACAGTACTTGTCGGAGAGATCTGCTGTGTATTTGGCTAACTCAACCGCTAAGTTCTCCTCTGTGTCAAAGATCTCCACTCTCTTCTTCTCCTCTTTACCTTTTTCTGTAGACATGCTCTTCACTTCTGATAACTTTCTCCGACTATTAGTTAATCTCCCGATCGATGAAACCGATAAAGACGCAGTAAAAGGAGAAGAACAAGACAGTTTCTTTGGTGATAGAGGATCTGATCGAGGTGGAAGTTTAGTGGGTAATGAAGAGAAGAGAATCTGACGAAGGAAACAAGAAGAAGCCATTAAAAGGTGGGAGCTTTGCTTCTTTATAGGGAAAGTGAGCAGCTTTGACTAATAGCCGACCAAACACATCTATGTTTCAGAGGTGTGTTCTCCAACTTGGACCGAACCGGTTGGTTTATATTGATAAACCGAGTATATGCTTAACTATATCTAGAATCGGTTTCGGAAGCTAAGACGAATGTTTCATCAGACTATATCTAGAATTGGTTATGTATCAAGTAATGGATATAGCTAACCATTTTAATAAATCGTACTTGGTTGCTTTGTACGCAGGGCCGGCTCAACACAGCTAGGGGTCCTAGGACAAAAAAATTTTTTTTTACTTTCTAAAATTTATATAGAGATAATATTTAAAATATTTTTAAAATTTAATCAATAATATTTTGTATATTTTGTAATGAAAATAAAACTATATACATATCAAATAATTTTGGGCCCTTTTCAATTTTATTTATTGTATTTATAATTTTTTTATATATTAAAAAATAGATTTATAAAAAATTGGGCCCCTTATTTATTATTACACGGGGGGACACGGGCTCGGACCCGGGGCGGTCGCACCGCTTGTCCCCCTTATAAGCCGGCCCTGTTTGTACGTTTTTGTAGCTTAAAGAAATTTACTAACCGGTTTTCTACTAGTACTACTACAAGTCTATAACACACTTCAATGTGTGAGCATCTAAGAGGATGGAGTTTAGAGAGCTGATTTGCTTCCTAATCATTTCAGAATGCACCAAACAACTTTGAGAAGCTCCCAAAGCCTTCAGAAAGCTCTTTCAACGACTGCTAGAATTTGCTTCTAAAGGCATTTGTTAACAACTCCAACGAGTATAGCATATACAATCAATGATGCTAAACCAAACTAAAATCCGAAAACAAATACAAGAACAACACCTCTTAAATTCCTTCTATAATATATAAATTTTTTTCTTCCCATTTTTGGGTTTAGTTCCTCTAAAAACAATATGCTCAAAAGAATCATTTACAAAGGAAGCACCTGCCTTCCACTATATGTTGTATCTTTGAACCCCAAGGTCTTAAGACTTGACTCACACGTTAGAAGACTCATGTCATGACAATGTGTCACCTAGGTCTTGAGCTCGAGCTTCGTACAGTCACACCATGCAAGAACTTAGCGTACCCCAAGAAACTCAGCTTCCCATCTGAACTCCGGATCCAATCCTTGAGCAGAGGATATGCATTTGGTCCCACGCTCATCTCCTACAAAAAAATGTTTTTAATCTTTAACAAAGGGATGGTGCTTTAAGCCAATCTCATAGAAGAAGGTTGAATTAGGATTTAGGACAATACCCCAGCGAGTTCTTGGACGGATATGACTCGGTTTCCTTCTTGTTCAAAGTGCTCAAATGCAGAAGTTGCAATCTGTTCCCATTCTTCAAGAGCTTCCAGTTGGTAAACGCTGACCCCAGCCGCACAGAACTCTTCAAAGTCCAGTTTCTTTTGCACCAGCGGTTGCATCTTCACAGAAATAAGAAAAAAAAAGGTAAGAAAAATGCAGAATACAAATGCACAATGGTACATTCATAAGAGTATGCAATATACTAAACCAATGATAATAATCATGAAGAAATACTAAAGAAAGACTAATCTTAAGATAACGGTTTATTCATGTTACTCACAATATCTACAATCATTTTCGACTATCAATCACTATTAAACCTTTATCTACCATTCATAATTGGTACACCTATAAACTTGAAAAGCAAAGATAAAATATCTATATAAGCAGAGATGTCTTACTGTGTTTAAAATGTCAGGAAGCTTTGATTCCATCATAGCATCAGTAGCATATCTTGTTAAAGCCTGCAGTTAACACTCTAAGATATGGTATTTATTTGTCTCTTTTAAAATTAAGATTTTAATTTCTTGCATTAGGAAACTATTTATTTATTCCATTTCTTCATCAGGTTTTAATGTATATATAGAGATGCAGCTTGCTTGGAAGAATCATCCAAGCTAGAAGAAAGGTTATCGATTTTCGATGAAGGATCAGCATAATGGATATAGATTCACAAACCAAAGACTGAATCGATATGCTATAGCTGAATCAAGAAATGCACACTGACCGTTGTGAAGTTGTTAAGAGATAAGCCTCCATCTTTAGGGTCTAGGAGCATGAACTGTGCCTTAAGGAACACAAGCTCCTCATCAGGTATAGCTTTGGCGAGAGCCTAAGTAAAAAAAAAGAAGAAGATCAAGATAAGAAACAGACAGCCATCAGAAACATATGTTTTCAAATGAGTAAAGAGGAATGCACTTGATACTAATATGAGGGTATCAAGAAACTACCTTGAGTGCTGATCTTCTGAAAGGCGAGGCACGAATATAGGATCTGACCAACTTGTAAACCGAGAAATCAAGAAGCAAACCAGGGTTTTCATCACGTAACCATGGATGAGCTGCAAACACACAGATCATATAATGAAGCAAAGGAAACCTACTTAATACAACCATGTTCTTGTTTCCATTTTAAGAAGAAGACACTAACCTAGAGCTTGAGCAGCTGTCATTCGTTTCCTATGATCCTTGTTCAAAAGCCTTTTCACAAAGTCTTTACCAGTAGGAGAGATTGAAGGCCAAGGCATATCCTCAAAATTAGGGTTTGCTCTAAGCACACAACGGAATATTGCAGATTCAGTTCTTCCGTAGAAAGGTCTGCTTCCACAGAGTAGTATGTAGCTTATGACACCGATGCTCCACATATCTGCTTCAGTGCTGTAAGACCTGTGGAGTACTTCTGGTGCTACATAGTATGCGCTTCCTACCACATCATTGAGCCGTTGATCTACCAAATACAAAAGACAAACTCATCACAAAAACTTTAATGTCAAAGCCAAACTTACATACAATATGCAGAATCATGTACTGCCTCTGTTTCAAATTAGATGTTCTAAAAAGTTATATTTTAATTTATATAAGGGCAAAAGAGATAAATTAATGATATAAATTGCATTGACATACATTGTTACTAAAATTTTACTCTACAATGATACTTGATATGGAACGGAGGGAGTAATAATTACCGTATCTAATGAAATCAGACAAGCCAAAGTCTATGACTTTGAGTACTGCATCCTCGTTTCTGCTGGTGAAGAGAAAGTTCTGGACACACAAAAGCAACATTTGTTTACTACAGTTGATTGAAATGTAAGCAACTTATATAGTGTAGACTGTGTACCTCTGGCTTCAGGTCACGGTGCACTACACCTTGGAGATGAAAAAATGCTGTTGCAGATAGAATCTGTACAAGAATACGTTTGGCGTCTACTTCAGGGTATTTACCACCTCTGCAGTAAAGAAATAACACAATATTTGATCTCATAACCAAAAGGAAGAACACAAAAAACAACACTAGAGGTGTACTAAGGGAACTACCTCGCCAAGATCCTGTCCAATAACTCTCCTCCTTCACACAACCTGAAAGCAAATTAGAAGGAAAGATTGAATATCTGGAGTCGACTCATTTAATAAACTCAATGTTCAAAAAATCGCTAGACGGTAATCAGACACTTTATATAGAGGATTAGAGGATTAGGCTTAGGCGCCGCCTTATAGAAAATGTTTAATCCTTTTAAGAACATTGAATGAAAACTACAGCTTAGTTACCACTCAAAAAAGAATGAAACTTCCAAATCCATACTCAATAAGATTATGAATGAAGAAGCACTTACTCCATAACTACATAGACGTTATCATTGTCCTCATACACATCATAGAACTTAACCATATGCTTATGCCCAGATAAAGCTTTCAGCAACTTCACTTCTCTACGAACATCTTCAATAGACAAAGCCGATGTCATCTGAAAAACAGTCATCATCTATCTTTATATTATCTAAAGGAACAATCTTGGTACTAAAAAAAAACCAGATCTTTCAAGATTCCGACATAATGAAGAACAGTAACAACAAGAGTCCCTACATTGGTCGGTACCACATCATTACAGTTTGAAACCTACCAAGAGAGAGAGAGAGTAAAGAGAGTAAAGACCTTAGCTTTGGAGATGATCTTGACAGCCACCGTCTGCCCCTTCATCTTCCCTTTCTTGGCCTTAGCCCAGCAAGTATGACCAAAATGCCCTCGCCCCACCTCCTTCCCCAACTCGTACTTCCCTTCCATGTTCTTCCCGAACCCGAAGTTCTTGTCCAGCCTCTCCCCTCCGACGCCGTCAACGTCCTCGCTGTCCTCCGGGATCGGTTCGTCTCTCGGCCGCGGCGGCGCGCCTCTTCTCCGCCTCAGAGCCGCCATGATCGGCTTCGCGGGTGACGGCGGCGGAAACGGCCATTTGAACTTCCGTCCCGGAGTTCTCGCCGGCGACGGAGCTACTCCCGCCGGTAAGGGGCTCTGGAACGGGCTGCTGGCGTAGGAGTTGACTTCGGAGGGGATGGGAGACTGAGGGATCGAAGCGCGCCGGGGGGTTTGCGACGGCTGCTCGACGGGGATCTCGTCGTCTTTGACGGAGGAGGTGTTCCGGCTGTAGCAGAGACCCATGGCCGTCGGATTGACTGATCGGTCAGAGTCAAAGAATCGGACGGTGAGGAGCCGATGTTGAATAGTAAGGTCGATATCAAAATTTTTTTTTTTTTTTTTTTAAATCGAAGAAGAGAAAACAAAATGTTTTTGAATTATATAAAGGGAGAAGGCGAAGAAGGTAAACACATGACCACTTTATTACTACTACAACAACCAAGAACGCGTTTTGTCATTAAATCACTTTTACTTCTCTGTTAATTTCATTTATTAGTGTGTCGTCTAATGGCTATTGGGATAATGGTCACAAAACACCAGCTTTATAATGATAAATTTTTATTTTTTGATAATTAAAACATTACAAATATTTTTTTGTTTAAGGACTTTTTTTTTAATTATCTATGTTTTGGGTGATTAAATATATAAGACCAGACTTTATTTAATACTCCGTTTTAAGATGTGTATCCAACCCATCTTAATTTGTAAATTTGATTCCAAAAAAATACTTTTTAGAAAATGATTATCTAATGATAATAGTCAATATAATGTTGTATTTATTGATTCCCAATGATTAAAGAGAAGTTGTTCGATTATTGAATAATCAACAAAACCATATGTTATGTATGGGATTGATAGCCTATTTCCAGATCATGTTTTCAGTCTCAAAGTAGAAATTATTTTGAATCATAATTGTTCATTCATATCGGTTTCTTAACATGTGTAAATGAAGAAATCCAATAATAACTCAACTTAAATACTAGTAAACCTTTTACTACAGATTAACTATAGTTTTTTAAAACTCTTAGCATGTTAGATATACATTTAATAAAAGCATTTGAACAATGCTTATCAATAATTTGAAATGGGCATGTGTCAGTCCATCGCTACCAATCCACCACCCTAAATGTAAATCAAATGGTCACTATCCCTTAAAACTTATAAAATGTTTAGCTAGAAATACACATATTAAAAAAACTACTTTTTATTTAAAAAATATCATTAAAACTATAAATTAATGGTATTCAACCAAATATAAAATAAACTATTAAAATATCATTGAATACACAGTTTTTAATAAAGTAAAAATCACATAGAAAAATGAAAACATCATATATATTAGAAAATCAAAATTCTATAAAACATATTACATTACATTTGCAAACCAACTCGGTGAATAACTAACTTTTGGACACTAGTTTGACTAATTTTCTTACATAACGCTTCTACCTAAACGTAGCTTACTTTTAGACTACCGAGTTTTCCAATTAGTTTTACAATAAATAAAAATTGAAAAGACGAAGACGGTGGTTCTGATCTGTCACAGCCAGTCACCGAACATATTAAACAGAAAAAAAGTCTCAGCCATTTGTCAGGTTAACGCGAAAACGAGTTAATACGGTTACCAACTTGACTATTCTTTACACCGCCTAGTGAAAAAGACAACAAAAAGACACTTTTCATCTTTATTATAAACCGGTTCAAACCGTCTTGATACAAGTTGGTAAGATTTCAACACCTAACCGACCTGCTACTGTATATTGGTAGCAAATGGTTGCCGGTTAACTTAAAAAAGTTCTGACGACGTTTATGGCTATTGGTTTAATTGGCTGAGCTCAAGTGGCTAACTCAAATCATAACTAACCAGAAAAATTTAAATTCGTTGCCTTCATGAATCGTCTACTAGACGTACGGTCCGGTTTGATTTTTGCTATGGTCGATGCAGTGATCCGGTTGTGAAGGGAGCTTGTCTTACGCCGCAAGAAATATACCACTATGTTGACGTATACGTATTTTCCACTATCTTGACCGGCAAGCTGACAATGGTCTGATAAGTTGACGTTTATCTTTCCGCTAAACTCTTCAACGTTTGAATATGTTATTTCTTATATTAGATTAATAACGTCCCCATCTGAAACAAACAAGTCACAGGACTTGGTCATATAGATGAATAACTTATACTTTTAGTTACAAACACATGCTAAAAATATCAACTAAAGAAACTTCCATATGTATTGTGTCTACTTTTAGTTGTGGTTTCACACTTGGTCGTGTAGTTTTTGCCAAGGATTTATAATTCAAAGAAATCAAACCAACTCAGACAATTGAATTGAAAAGTTTGATCTATAATTCAAAGTTTAATCAATTTTATCAGAAAGCTACCTACACAAAAAGATAGCATTAACTTTAATGGAAAAGAATATAATCTGTAAATTGCCACATCAAAATAACCTAACAAGTAAAGTTCAAAACAATTATGGAAAAGAGTGTCTGAAGTGATCACAACACCAACCAAATTTTAAACAATTTCAAGGTATTTAGTACTATTTTTTAATCTATCAAACAAATTGGAGGTTTAAAGAACATATAGTATCAAGATATTGTGCCTTTTTAGTAGATGATTTTGTTTGACCATAAGGGAATGGTCGTCTATATCTTGATAGGCTAACTAGATTCGTTCAGACTACGATATGATTATAAACTAAAAGAAAAAGCAGATCAAACCTAAATAACATAGAAAGTAAATATTCTTTCACAAAGAAAAGACTCTCCAAAAATCTAACAAAAACAAAAAGAAAGATCAATGAAACAATTTGACAAGATTTTAAACACACTGAGTACTCTTACCAGATGTCTATGCATGGAGATTCAGACATAAGATAGAGCAAAATAAAAGATTCCCCAAAAAGAGTCTTAAAATGATCCATGAATATAAAAAACGAACAATTTGGTTTTTCATCACGCAAAGAGAAGAAGGAGAAAGTCTGGGAGGTGGTTAAGTAACAAAAAGGATTGTTAATTATATGAACATAAAACGCTTCTGAGTATCTTTAAAATGACATTTGATCGCTCTTTATCTCCTTGAATTGATGAGCTCTTTGATCGGTTTGCAGTTACCATTAGTTTAAATCAGGTTGGTCTAGCCTCACTGGTGTCTTTGACAGGCTCACCCTTCAGACATATAGAAGAAAAGCAAAATTAATCTCACAGACACAGTGATGATTTTATTATGTCTTGCTAACCTTAAAGAACACCAACATACTTACACTTGAATAAAACGAAAATAACTAAAGACATGAGGCGTCTTAACAAGAGAAAATATTACAAAATCCTCCAAACTATTTATATCTACAACTAGCATGCAACATTCTGCATCCAAAACTAAACGAGCTAATCGCAAATGATTATAATAGATTGATGAAAAACTAAACACGAGAAGAATCAAGAGGCCACAGTATAAAAAATAAGAATAGTGAAACTGTTGTAACCCTACCTTAAAGGGAGACCGCCCAAGACAATACCGCTACAATTAAGAGCAGAAACTGCACTTTCCACCTGAAACATTCAAAATTATCATTTACCACATTATTATTTCTATATTAAGGTGATTAGGGTCAAACATTGCCTCATCAGGCCAAACAAAAATTCAATATATATAGTGGACCATGCACATTGTTGCAGTGGTACATCACATTTATGACCATAATATATATCTAGTCCGAGAATGAGTACAACTTCAAAAGACTATCACGTATGTAAAATCAATTAAGCTTAACTTGAAACTTTTTTAAGTATCATAAAATGATTTAACTTTAGAATCAAGTTCATGCAGTTACACCAACGTGATAAAGAAAATTCATGTACGGAAAAAAACAGGCAAGAGAAAATCACCAGCTTAAATTCAACAAAAGCAATGCAGGTTTGGTGATGACAGTCTCCAACAAGCCTCACATGTTGAATCTAAAAAAAAAAAATATGATTTAAAATCGAAAACACAACATAGTATAAAATATAACCAATCTACCAGCCAAAACCAAATATGTACCTCCCCACATGCTGTTTTAAAAAAATCTTCCAGTTCCATCTGAGTGACCTGTATGTAATACAAAAACGAAAACTAATTAAAAGATGAATAGAAAAGGTTCAATTTCCAGTTCCATCTGAGGAATAAGTGATTAGGAAAATGAAAATCAAGATTACCTTCTTGTCGATATTAGTACAGTAAACAGTCTTTGCACATTTCTCACGCTCATCCTGAGACTGAAAGCAAGATTATGCAATCTCAGGAATAATAATAAGAGGAAGAGTCAAACCTAAGACTGGTTTAGATATGATTATATAACTTAACTAACCTTTGGAAGAAGACTCGGGTCCACAGGTGCAATAGCTGTTTTTGAAAGACGAACCTTTATAGGATAAGAACCAAACAGAGTTCCTGATAGGCTTACAGCAGACCTAGCTCCCTCTGAGACATTACTTCACTGATTAGTAAACAAAAGAAGAACATTTTAAAGTGATAAAACAGTTAAGAGTAGAAGTACCTTCATCAGCGAACTCAATGAAGGCAAGACGGAGACTAGATTTATTGTCACCGCATGTACGACAATCAACAATCTTTAGACCCAAAAAATGTACAAGAAACTGTATGAGACTTGAGTTTGAAGATGATATCAAAACAAAGTGGCTAAAAGACGCATTACTCAAGTACCTGCCCACATGATTGAAAGAGACCAGCAAGTTGCTCCTCAGTAACCTACAAAAAGACAAAAGAGGGCTTTGGTTAGTTGTATTACACTTCCTTCTCAGAAAGTGAGTTCTTGAAGATAGCAATTCTTTTTTTAGACCTGTTGATCAATGTCTAAGACATGGACAGTTCTCCTGATTGCTTCTTCCTTCTGAGCCAGGCTTGTTTTCTTGCTCATCCTTGGCTTCCATTGGCAAAAATTCATTCTCTGCATTAAAAGGACAAAACTATTATATATAGGTCACATGTTGTTCATAAGTATAGCTGGATACCCCTATTTTATAAAAACTATTATATATAGGTCACATGTTCTCCAAATTATCAGAAATTTTTTATTAAGATTGAATTAAATATTTATGGTCCTCTAAATTAATTCGAGATCCAGCATTGCAAACACAGATCATGATTTTCATATTACATTTCTCATCAATCTAAGAAATGATAAACAAAAAAATGTTATATAATTCACAAGATGCAAACATTGACAAGACATTTTCATGAAACATAATAAATCCAGCACATATAGGCCATAACTCAGAGAATAATGTAAAACATGATATACATAATACATACCCTTGTATCGAAAAGGTCATTGTCCTCAGCAGAGAAAGCTTGCATTGCGAAACTGTTGGTAAACCATAAGCTATTCTCCACAAACACAGGGAGGGTTGGAGCAAGGGGCTGTGGAACATACTCCTTAGCCATCGGATTAAGTTTAGAAAACTTAACACCCATATGACTTATCTCACTGTTGAGAGCCCCTTCATTTCCCTTTGTTGAGTTTGGTGTCTCAACAGAAGAGTTGGATTCAGGGTTCTGATCACCAGGAGATGGCGGCATCATCGTAGCTGCTAATGAAGCAGTGTTGTTGTCTAGGTTTTGATCACAAGAGTCCACTTTCACATCAGCATTTTCCGGGACAGCCATGATCAATCACACCAAAGGATGAATCTGTATCGCAAAAAATCTGACTGAAGAAAAGTTCGAAGTAGAATAAAGGGAATATGAAGCTCTTTTTCTTAAATGAAAAAAAAAAAATTGATTACCAAAAAAAAAACAATAAATTCCAGTCAAGAAAATATACAGATGCAATAAATTATTATTAATTAGTTTGGTCATTTGTCAATACCATTTCTTAATTATTAATGATGGTGGTCATTAGTCAACACCATTTCTTCATTGTTCTTGTTATATTAGTCTATGTCAAATTTTATTACTAATGAAATTTAATTTAAATTCCTAAACAAGATTCTGAAAAAAATTTACCCTTTTTCTGCCAACATATTTCACTATTTTCTTTTACTTCGGCAATGAATTAATTTTAACCTTTAATTTCTTGCATATTGGTTTAGAAGAAATTATTACATAACTTAATATTTAATATTTTTAGTTTCGTTTAGCTAAAATTCGAGTGTTATATTGTAGAATAAAATCAACCCTTTTTATTTTATTTTAAGGTATTAAGCGGTTATGAAGAACTTATAAAAAAATTTACCATCAATTTGACTAAACAATTGTTAATAATCTTATACCAAAAAACCGAACTTGAGTCTCAAATATTATTTACTAATAACTATGTAAATTTATAGAGATAAATCTATAAAATATTTTAAGATAGTTCAAATAAAATTATAAATCTTGGATATTCATAAATCAAATATTTTTTTACTATATAATAATATATAATAGATCACAATTACTATATTTGACTAAGAGCATCATATTCATACGAGAATTAGTCATGAACATTACATTAATAGGTTAATAAAGTAATTTGACATATATTTTATTATGTAAATAATATAATTATTAAGTAATGGAAAACTTTGGACACTGAATATTGTAAAAATATAAAATTATTTTTATAGTGATAGTAGATGAATTAATATATTTTCATATATAAATATTAGAAAATTTAATATTTTTAGGCTAATATAAAATATATGTTTTTGAACCAAACGTCATATATTTTATCGTTTAGAATATTAAAAAAACTGAATATATTATAGGCAAATTTTTTTTTTTTAAGAAATCGGATGTAGTTAAGTAAGATTTGGTTTTCTTTATATGTAAAAATCATCTTTGTAACATTACATATATTATGCATTTTTTTTATTCAACACTTTAATTAATAAATAAATATATTTTATTGAAAGACAATCCTAACAAATTATTAAATTGATTGATTATCACCATTTAAGTATGTTAGCCTAATGATCTGAATATTGACACTCGCTTATATATCCTTTGATGTCTCTTTAATATCCGATGAAAAGTGAAAACATTTCAAAAGAACAATTTAAAATTCAAATCTTATAATTCTCCAAAAAATTCTCACTCGTTTAAGAAAAGTCAGAGGAAAATTGAAAGTCTAACTTCATGACAAACATTAACACCCTAATTTCTGAACTTACTGAAAAATCAACTAATGTTGAAGTTTGAGAAAATGTATTAAGAGTGTGGCAAACAACAAGCCCGCTAAATCTAAAAGAGAAGCACCTTATTTTTGCTGACCCAAATGTAAGTTCTATGTAATATTTATTTAATTTTTTTCTTTGGTTTATTGTACAAGAAATTTTAATTACTTTCCCTTTAAATTAAGGTTGTAGAATTGAATTAATACTTCCTCATAATTAACTGGACAAGCACTATTTCAGCTTTTTGATGAAGATATATGGAAAATATTCCGACGATTTGAAGTTAAACCTTACGATGGATCGAGAAAGAATACTCCCCACCAATTTCACATCAACACTTATCCAATCGGTATGTATTATCATTTAGTTTATAAAGAATAATTATGTAATGAATTCTTACCAAATTTAATATCCTACTATTGCTCGAATTTTGTAGATTTGGTTGGATGAGTTACTATCTTTGGATATTTAAGACATTTTTTGAATTATCCTTATGATGAGATATTTGGAGAATATGTGTGAAATTAATTTAAAGTTGATGGACGAAATGTTATTTCATTTATTTAATAGGACACTGAAATATTAAATTTTAAATTATAAATAATCTTCTATGTATGTCACCAATATTACTGTTTAGTGGATGTAAATTGGAATGTAAAACTTCTGGAAAGACTGTCTAAATTCATTAAAACATTTCTAGCTTAGCTTTTCTAGCGAGTCAATAACATGGAATTAGGTAATTTAAATATTTTAATATTAATGAATTTATTTTTGGATATGAAATAACCGATTTGCATTGTTTACAACTATTTAGGAAAATTAAAAATTACAAAACGAAGAACAATGTGTCAAATTCATTTTCGATTCAACATGGATTTAATAGTGTTATATTATCATATTTGCATCAATGTTCAGACTTATCTTAGTGGAAATGATCGTCCACTTTAAACACTATAAATGCTTTATTAATACATATTTATTTTTTATTATTGGATAACTAATAACGTCCCAATCAGAAAC
Organism: Brassica rapa; assembly: GCF_000309985.2. Lineage (NCBI taxonomy): Eukaryota > Viridiplantae > Streptophyta > Magnoliopsida > Brassicales > Brassicaceae > Brassica > Brassica rapa. The sequence goes on along the minus strand of NC_024803.2, from coordinate 3,588,774 downwards.
AAACAAGTCACAGAACTTTGGCCATATATATGGATAATATATACTTTTAGTTACAAACACATGCTAAAAATATCAACTAGAGAAATTTCCATATGTACTGAGTCTAATTAAGGTTGTGGTCTATACAGAAAGCTACCTACACAAAATATAGTATTTAAATTTAAATATTATTGTGATGAAAAAGAATAGAATCTGTAAATTACCACATCAAAAGAACCTAACAAGTAAAGTTCAAGATAATTGTGGAAAAGAGTGTCTGAAATGATCACAACACCAACCAACACTTTAGATTCTTAAACTATTGAATAAATTAAGTATTTAGGACTTCCTAATTTATAAAGCAAATTGTAGGTTTAGTGAATATAGTATATCAAGATATAGGGCCTTTTTAGTAGATGGTTTTGTTTGACCATGACGGTCGCCTATATCTTGGCAAGCTAACTAGATTCTTTCAGACAATGCATGATATGATTATAAACTAAAAAAAAACAGATCAAACCTAAATAACATAGAAAATAAATATTCTTTTACAAAGCAAAGACTCTCCTAAAATCTAACAGAAACAACAAGAAAGATTAATGAACCAATTTGACAAGATTTTAAAACAAATAAAACACTGACTAAGCTTACGAGATGACTATGCATGGAGTTTCAGACAAAAGATAGAGCAAAATAAAAGATATCCCCAAAAAGAGTCTTAAAATGATCCATGAATATATAAAAAAAAAACCGAACAATTTGGTCCATAACGCAAATAGAAGAAGGAGAAAGTCTGAGAGGTTAAGTCACAAAAGGATCGTTAATTATAAGAACATAAAACGCTTCTGAGTATCTTTAAAATGACATTTGATAGCTCTTTCTCTCCTTTGAATTGATGAGCTCTTTGAATCGGTTTGCAGTTAACATTGGTTTAAATTAGGTTGGTCTAGCCTCACTGGTGTCTTTGACTGGCTTACCCTTCACACATATAGAAGAAAAGCAAAATATTAATCTCACAGTGATGAGTTTATTATGTCTTGCTAACCTTAAAGAACACCAAAATTCTTACACTTGAATCAAAAGAAAATAACTTAAGACCTGAGGCGTCTTAACAAGAGAAAATGTTACAAAATCCATCAAACTATTTATATCTACAACTAGCATGAAACATTCTGCATCCAAAACTAAACGAGCTAATCGCAAATGGTTATAATAGATTGATGAAAAACACGAGAAGAATCAAAAGAGGCCACAGTATAAAAAAAAAGAATAGTGAAACTGTTGTAACACGTACCATAAAGGGAGACCGCCCAAGACAATACCGCTGCAATTAAGAGCAGAAACTGCACTTTCCACCTGAATCATTCAAAATTAATCATTTACCATTTTATTATTTTTACATAAAGGTGATTAGTGTTAAAAATTGCCTCATCAGGCCAAACCAAAATTCAACATATATAGTGGACCATGCACATTATTGCAGTGTGTATATCACATTTATGACGATAATATATATCTAATCCGTACAGCATTCAAAAGACTAACACGTCTGTAAAATTAATTAAGTTCAACTTGAAAATTTTAATATCATAAAATGATCTAACTTTTGAATCAAGTTCATGCAGTTACTAACGTGATAATGAAAATTAATGTACGGAGAAAACAGGCAAGAGAAAATCACCAGCTTAAATTCAACAAAAGCAATGTAGGTTTGGTGATGACAGTATCCAATAAGCCTCACATGCTGAATCTACAAGAAAATAAATATGACGTAAAATCTAAAAACACAACATAGTACGAAGTATAAACAATCTAATCTGCCTGGCCATAACCAAATATGTACCTCCCCACATGCTGTTTTAAAGAAATCTTCCAGTTCCATCTGAGTGACCTGCATGTAATACAAAAACGAAATCAAATTAAGATGAATAGAAAAGGTTCAATTTCCAGTTCCATCTGAGGAATAAGTGATTAGGAAAATGAAAATCAAGATTACCTTCTTGTCGATATTAGTACAGTAAACAGTCTTTGCACATTTCTCACGCTCATCCTGAGACTGAAAGCAACATTATGCATTCTCAGGAATAGATAAGAGAAGGGTCAAACCCAAGACTGGTTTTTTTTTTTTAACTCTGGTTGTACCTAAGACTGGTTTAGATATGATTATATAACTCAACTTACCTTTGGAAGAAGACTCGGGTCCACAGGTGCAATAGCTGTTTTTGAAAGACGAACCTTTATAGGATAAGAACCAAACAGAGTTCCTGATAGGCTTACAGCAGACCTAGCTCCCTCTGAGACATTACTTCACTGATTAGTAAACAAAAGAAGAACATTTTAAAGTGATAAAACAGTTAAGAGTAGAAGTACCTTCATCAGCGAACTCAATGAAGGCAAGACGGAGACTAGATTTATTGTCACCGCATATACGACAATCAACAATCTTTAGACCCAAAAAATGTACAAGAAACTGTATGAGACTTGAGTTTGAAGATGATATCAAAACAAAGAGGCTAAAAGACGCATTACTCAAGTACCTGCCCACATGATTGAAAGAGACCAGCAAGTTGCTCCTCAGTAACCTACAAAAAGACAAAAGAGGGCTTTGGTTAGTTGTATTACACTTCCTTCTCAGAAAGTGAGTTCTTGAAGATAGCAATTCTTTTTTTAGACCTGCTGATCAATGTCTAAGACATGGACAGTTCTCCTGATTACTTCTTCCTTCTGAGCCAGGCTTGTTTTCTTGCTCATCCTTTGCTTCCATTGGCCAAAGTTCATTCTCTGCATTAAAAGGACAAAACTATTATATATAGGTCACATGTTGGTTATAAGTATAGCTGGATAAAACATTCGGTTTGACCCCTATTTTCTAAAAACTATTATATATAAGTCACATGTTCTCCAAATTATCAGATTTTTTTTATTAAGATTGAATTAAATATTTATGGTCCTCTAAATTAATTCTAGATCCAGCATTGCAAACACAGATCATGATTTTCATATTACATTTCTCATCAATCTAAGAAATGATAAACAAAAAAAAATGTTATATAATTCACAAGATGTAAACATTGACAAGATATTTTAAAGAAACATAATAAATCCAGCACATATAGACCATAACTCAGAGAATAATGTAAAAAATGATGTACATAATACATACCCTTGTATCGAAAAGGTCATTGTCCTCAGCAGAGAAAGCTTGCATTGCGAAACTGTTGGTAAACCATAAGCTATTCTCCACAAACACAGGTTGCATTGCGAAACTGTTGGTAAACCATAAGCTATTCTCCACAAACACAGGGAGGGTTGGAGCAAGTGGCTGTGGAACATACTCCCTAGCCATCGGATTTAGTTTAGAAAACTTAACATCCATCTGAGTTATCTCACTCTTGAGATCCCCTTCACTGCCTTTTGTTGAGTTTGGTGTCTCAACAGAAGAGTTGGATTCAGGGTTCTGATCATCAGGAGATGGCGGCATCATCGTAGTTTCTAATGAAGCAGTGTTGTTGTCTAGATTTTGTTCAGAAGAGTCCACTTTCACATCAGCATTTTCCGGGACAGCCATGATCATTCACACCAAAGGATGAATTATCTGTATCGCAACAAATCTGACCGAAGAAAAGTTTGAAGTAGAATAGAGGAATATAAAGCTCTTTTTGGTTAAATGAAAACAATAAATTGATTACCAAAAAAAATAAACAAGAAATTCCAGTCAAGAAAATATACAGATGCAATAAATTATTCTTAATTAGTTTGGCATTTGTCAATATCATTTCTTCATTATTAATTATGTTGGTCATAGTCAACACCATTTCTTCATTGGTCTTGTTATATTGTTTATATCAAATTTTCTTACTAATGAAATTTAATTTTATTTCCTAAACAAGATTCTGAAAAAAATTACTCTTTTTCTGTCAACATATTTCACTATTTTTTCGGCGATGAATTAATTTTAACCTTTTCTTTCATATTGGTTTAGAAGAAATTATTACATAATTTAATATTTAATATTTTTAGTTTCTTTTATCTAAAATACAAGTGTTATATTTTAGAAGAAAATTAAGCTGTTTTATTATTTTATATTTTATATTTTATATTCAGGTATTAAGCAGTTAGGAAGAAATTGTAAAAAAGTTTACCATCAATTTGACTAAAAATTATTAATAATATTATACCATAAAATCGGATTTGAGTCTCAAATATGATTTACTGATAACTGTGTAAATTTATAAAGATAAAATTAAAAAAATATTTTAACATAGTTCAAATAAAATTATAAAGCTTGGATATTCATAAAACAATATTTTTACTATATAATAATACTATATTTGACTAGGAGCGTCATTTTCATACGAGCATTAGGTCATGTACATTGCATTAATAGGTTAATAAAGTAATTTGACCTATATTTGATTATGTAAATAATATATTATCAAGTAGTGCAAATCTTTGGATACTGTATATTGTAAAAATATAATATTATTTCTATAGTGATGGTAGATGAATTAATGTATTTTCATATATATTAGAAAATTTAATAAAATTTTAGACTAACATAAAAGATATACTTTGTTTGAACCAAACATCATATATTATCGTTTAGAATATAACAAAAACTGAATATATTCTAGGCAAAATAATTCTTTTTACAAAATCTGATATGTTAAGTAAGATTTGGTTTTCATTATATGTAAAAATCATATTTTTAATATTGCATATATTATATAATTATTTTAAATATTAAACACTATAATTATTAAATATATTTTTATTAAACGACAACACACTAACAAATTATCAAATTATATCGAATTTCTTGTTTATCACCATTTAAGTATGTTAACCTAATGATCTGAAGATTGACACTCACTTGTAATATCCTTTGATGTCTCTTTATATCGATGAAAAATTAAAACATTTCAAAAGAACAATCTTATAATTTTCCAATACTTTCTCACTCATCCAGGAAAAGTCAGAGGAAAACCGAAACTCTAACCTAAATTCATGGCAAACATTGACACCCTAATTTCTGAACTTACTGAAGAATCAACTAATGTCAAAGTTTGAGAAAAAATATTAAGAGTATGGCAAACAAGTCCGCTAAATCTGAAAGAAAAGCATCTTATTATTGCAGACCCAAATGTAAGTTCTATGTAATATTTATTCAATTTTTTTATCTTTGGTTTATTGGATACGATTTTTTTTTTACTTTCCCTTTAAAACTAGGGTTGTAGAATTGAAATAATACTTCCTCGTCATTTACTGGACAAGCACTACTTCAACTTTTTTATGAAGATGAATAGAAAATATCCGACGATTGAAGTTAAACCTTGCAAAGCATGGAGAATAAATAACCCCCACCAATTCCACATCAGTTTAGTCAAACGCAGTCAAGTATTTAATGGTTTTACACTTACTGAAGATCCAATTTTTGATCAGATTCAGTTCAAACGAGTTCTCCAAAAAAATGTTGACAACACTTATCAAATCAGTATGTATAATCATTTAGTTTTTAAAGAATAAATATGTAATGTATTCGTTACCAAATTTAATATCTTACTATTGCTCGAGTTTTGTAGAATTGGTTGGATGGGTTACTTCCTTTGGATATCTAAGACATTCTGTGAATGATTCTTATGATGAGATATTAGGAGAACATGTGTCTAAAATCAATTTTAAGTTGATGGACGAAAGGTAATTTCATTTACTTAATAAGATACTCAAATATTAAATTTAAAATTTAAAATAATCTTCTATGTATGTCACCAACATTACTATTTAGTAGATATGAGTTGGAATGTGAAGCTTCTAAAAAGATAGCCCGAGATTTGGATATGAAGAGTTGGAGACTCTAAATTCATTAAAACATTTCCATCTTTGCGTTTATGGCAAGTTAATTACATGGAACTAGGTAATTTTAAGTATTTTATATTAATGACTTTATTTTTGCTATGCAATAACCGATTTGCATTGTTGACAAATAATTTAGAAAAAGTCAAGATTACAAAGAATGTGCCAAATTCATTTTCTATCCAACATGGGTTTAATAATTTTGTATTATCATGTTTGTATTAATGCTTAGGCTTATCTTAGTGGAAATGATGGTCCACTTTAAACCCTATAAATGCTTTATTAATACATATCTATTTTTATTATTGGATAACTAATAAGGTCCCAATCTGAAACAAACAAGCCAGAGGACTTGGTCATATAGATGAATAATATATCTATACTATTAAAAGGGAAGCATTCTTAAAAAAATCTACTTATGCAAGGTTGTTTGGACCTATTAGTTAGACTAACACCACATAATTCAGCCTATTTTTAAGCCAAAGTAATATTCCATACATCAACTCATAATTTCCTTAATGTACAAAAAGAGATATTGTAACTAAAAACGATATTGTACGTAAAGATTTTATTATTATTTTCTTAATACAGAAAATAACTTAAGGAAATAGTCATAACAAACGGATCAATATTAATGTACATATTTTTGGACCCTACATATAGATTACCGAACATATGATGCATACCATTGTATTACAAACTTAACAATATTCATTGCACTTTTTAAGTGATATGTTATTCATGTATTTCTTGACTTTTTTATGAAATGTTATCACAAATTTAATATCTGAAATTGAAAACTATATCAATACTAAAAATAATTGGTTTGTTAATAATGTAAATTGATAGTTGTAACTATGATATAAATATATGCGAGAAAAATTCATTTTTAATTTAAAATTGATAGCTTGTGGTTAATGACAATGTTTTGAAAACCGAACGGGACACTGATTCAACATTGCACCTGGATCAATGGTCGGACCGGTTTAACCGCTTAATTTTAATTTAATTAACTATATATATGTAAGTATAACTATAAATTAATTTTGATATAAGTTTATATCAATGTTATATTTTAAAATTGATATGGAAAATTAAAATGAAAAAAATCAAAAATTAAAACTAATTTATTTATATATGTAGTAGAAAACAATATTAAATTTTGATGAAATCTTATTAAAATTTGCAATTTTTTTTTAATTTGAATTTGAAAAAACTGGGTTTTAATATTGAACTAGGTCCGATTTAACTCAAATTTGGTTTTTAGCACAACTCAGAACCAGTTAGAAGAGCGAGTTATGATCCGACTGGTTCGATCGTACGGTCCGATCAGATTTTCAAAACATTGGTTAATACAGTTCAATAATTAAAATATATATTTTTAATAATGAATATCTTTACTACTAAAAACATAGATATCATCTTTAAATCTATTTCAAACAAATCTCACACTATAAAAAATAATGAATAATAGAAACATTAAAAATCAATAGTTATAATGTGAAACAAAAAAAATTATACTAAATTTAAAATTTATTAAATATTAAAAACCTAAGAAGCGCGGGTCAAAATCTAGTACTTTTAGTTACAAACATGCTAAAAATATAAACTAGAAAATCTTCCATATGTATTGAGTCTACTTTTAGTTGTGGTCAATACAGAAAGCTACCTACACAAAAAGCTAGCATTTAAATTACAATATTACTGTTATGGAAAAGAATAGAATCTGTTAATTACCACATCAAAAGAACCTAACAAGTAAAGTTCAAAATAATTGTGGAAAAGATCTAGTCTGAAATGATCACAACACCAACAAACACTTTAGATTTTAAAACTATTGAATAAATTATTTAGGATTTCCTAATTTATAAAAAAAAACTGTGGTTTAGTGAATATAGTATATCAAGATATATGGCCTTTTTAGTAGATGGTTTTGTTTGACCATAATGGTCGCCTATATCTTGGCAAGCTAACTAGATTCTTTCACAAAATAATATGATTATAAACTAAAAAAAACAGATCAAACTAAATAACATAGAAAATAAATATTCTTTCACAAAGCAAAGACTCTCCTAAAATCTAACAGAAACAACAAGAAAGATTAATGAAAGAATTTGACAAGAATTTAAAACAAATAAACACACTGAGTAATCTTACCAGATGTCTATGCATGGAGATTCAGACAAAAGATAAGAGCAAAGTCAAAGATTTCCCCAAAAAAGTGTCTTAAAATGATCCATGAATATAAAAGAAAAAAAACCGAACAATTTGGTCCATAACGCAAATAGAAGAAGGAGAAAGTCTGAGAGGTTAAGTAACAAAAAGGATTATTAATTATACGAACATAAAACGCTTCTGAGTATCTTTAAAATAACATTTGATCGCTCTTTCTCTCCTTGAATCGATGAAGTTACCATTAGTTTAAATCAGGTTGGTCTAGCCTCACTGGTGTCTTTGACTGGCTCACCCTTCACACATATAGAAGAAAAGCAAAATATTAATCTCACAGACACAGTGATGATTTTATTATGTCTTGCTAACCTTAAAGAACACCAACATACTTACACTTGAATAAAACGAAAATACCTAAAGACCTGAGGCGTCTTAACAAGAGAAAATATTACAAAATCCACCAAACTATTTATATCTACAACTAGCATGCAACATTCTGCATTCAAAACTAAACGAGCTAATCGCAAATGGTTATAATAGATTGATGAAAAACTAAACACGAGAAGAATCAAGAGGCCACAGTATAAAAAAAAAGAATAGTGAAACTGTTGTGACCCTACCTTAAAGGAAGACAGCCCAAGACAATACCGCTGCAATTAAGAGCAGAAACTGCACTTTCCACCTGAAACATTCAAAATTAATCATTTACCACTTTATTATGTTTACATAAAGGTGATTAGGGTTAAACATTGCCTCATCAGGCCAAACAAAAATTAATATATATAGTGGACCATGCACATTATTGCAGTGTGTATATCACATTTATGACATAATATATATCTAGTCCGAGGATTATAAGTACAACTTAAAGACTATCACGTATGTAAAATTAATTAAGCTCAACTTGAAACTTTTATAAGTATATCATAATATGATTTAACTTTAGAATCAGGTTCAACAGTTACCAACGTGATAATGAAATTTGATGTAAGGAGAAAACAGGCAAGAGAAAATCACCAGCTTAAATTCAACAAAAGCAATGCAGGTTTGGTGATGACAGTCTCCAATAAGCCTCACATGTTGAATCTACAAGAGAATAAATATGACTTAAAATCGAAAAACACAACATAGTATAAAGTATAATTGTATAAACAATCTGCCTAGCTATAACCAAATATGTACCTCCCCACATGCTGCTTTAAAGAAATCTTCCAGTTCCATCTGAGTGACCTGCATGTAATATAAAAACGAACTAATTAAGATGAATAGAAAAGGTTCAATTTCTCCATTACATTGTTTGACTAAATTAGTCATGATGCAAACAGATAAAAAATAATTAGAAAAATGAAAATCAAGATTACCTTCTTGTCGATATTAGTACAGTAAACAGTCTTTGCACATTTCTCACGCTCATCCTCAGACTGAAAGCAACATTAAGCAATCTCAGAGTCAAACCTAAAGACTGGTTTAGATATAATTATATAAATTAACTAACCTTTGGAAGGAGACTCGGGTTCACAGGTGCAATAGCTGTTTTTGAAAGACGAACTTGTATAGGATAAGAACCAAACAGTGTTCCTGATAGGCTTAAAGCAGCCCTAGCTCCCTCTGAGACATTACTTCAATGATTAATTAGTAAACACAAGAAGAACATTTTAAAGTGATAAACCAGTTAAGAGTAGAGGGTACCTTCATCAGTGAACTCAATGAAGGCAAGACGGAGAATCGATTTATTGTCACCGCATATACGACAATCAACAACCTTTAGACCCCAAAAAATGTACAAGAAAATGTATGAGACTTGAGTTTGAAGATGATATCAAAACAAAGTGGCTAAGAGGTACATTACTCAAGTACCTGGCCACAAGATTGAAAGAGACCAGCAAGTTGCTCCTCACTAACCTACAAAAAGACAAAAGAGGGCTTTGGTTAGTTTAATTACACTTCCTTCTCAGAAAGTGCGTTCTTGCTCAGAAAGTGCGTTCTTGAAGATAGCAATTCTCTTTTTAGACCTGTTGATCAATGTCTAAGACATGGACAGTTCTCCTGATTACTTCTTCCTTCTGAGCCAGGCTTGTTTTCTTGCTCATCCTTTGCTTCCATTGGCCAAAGTTCATTCTCTGCATTAAAAGGACAAAACTATTATATATAGGTCACATGTTGGTTATAAGTATAGCTGGATAAAACATTCGGTTTGACCCCTATTTTCTAAAAACTATTATATATAGGTAACATGTTCTCCAAATTATCAGATTTTTTTTATTAAGATTGAATTAAATATTTATGGTCCTCTAAATTAATTCTAGATCCAGCATTGCAAACACAGATCATGGTTTTCATATTACATTTCTCATCAATCTAAGAAATGATAAACCAAAAAAAATGTTATATAATTCAAAGATGTAAACATTGACAAGATATTTTAAAGAAACATAATAAATCCAGCACATATACACCATAACTCAGAGAATAATGCAAAAAATGATATACATAATACATACCCTTGTATCGAAAAGGTCATTGTCCTCAGCAGAGAAAGCTTGCATTGCGAAACTGTTGGTAAACCATAAGCTATTCTCCACAAACACAGGGAGGGTTGGAGCAAGTGGCTGTGGAACATACTCCTTAGCCATCAGATTTAGTTTAGAAAACTTAACATCCATATGACTTATCTCACTCTTGAGAGCCCCTTCACTGCCCTTTGTTGAGTTTGGTGTCTCAACAGAAGAGTTGGATTCAGGGTTCTGATCATCAGAAGATGGCGGCCTCATCGTAGCTGCTAATGAAGCAGTGTTGTTGTCTAGATTTTGATCAGAAGAGTCCACTTTCACATCATCATTTTCCGGGACAGCCATGATCATTCACACCAAAGGATGAATTATCTGTATTGCAACCAATCTGACCCAAGAAAAGTTTGAAGTAGAATAGAGGAATATGAAGTTCTTTTTGGTTAAATGAAAACAATAAATTGATTACCAAAAAATTACAACAAATTCCAGTCAAGAAAATATACAGATGCAATAAATGATTATTAATTGGTTTGGTCATTTGTCAATACCATTTCTTCGTTATTAATTATTTTGGTGACAAGTCAACACCATTTCTTCATTGTTCTTGTTATATTAATTTATATCAAATTTTCTGACTAATGAAATTTAATGTTATTTCTTTAACAAAAAATTACCCATCTTTTTCTACCAACATATTTCACTATTTTCTTTTTGTTTGGCAATGAATTTTAACCTCTTCTTTCATATTGGTTTAGAATAAGTTATTATATAACTTTATATTTTAGATTTTTAGTTTATTTTAGCTAAGATACTTAATTTAAAAAAAAAACAAATTGTAAAAGAAAATCAAGCTATTTTATTATTGTTATTATTTTATTTTTAGGTATTAAGTAGTTAGGAATAAATTGTAAAAACTTTTACCATCGGTTTGACTAAAAATTTATTAATGATCTTATACCAAGAAAATGGATTTGAGTCTCAAATATAAATTTACTAATAACTATAGATAAAATTTACAAAATATTTTAACATAGTTCCATAAAATTATAAAGCTTTGATATTCATAAATCATATATTTGTTACTATATAAAATATACAATATATCACAATTACTATAATTGATTAAGAACATCATATTGATATGAAAATTAGTCATTTACATTACATTGATAGGTTAATAAAGTATTTTGATATATATTTGATTATGTAAATAATTATTAGGTAGTGCAAATCTTTAGATATTGAATATTGTAAAAGTATAATATCATTTATAGAGTGATGGTAGATGAATTAATGTATTTTCATATATATTAGAAGATTTACAAAATGTTTAGACAAATATGAAAATATCTTTGTGTTGAACCATTAAACAAAAACATATATTATTGTTTAGAATATAGTAAAAACTTAATATATACTAGGTAAATTAATTCTTTAAAACAAATCTGATATTGTTAAGTAAGATTTGATTTTCATTATATGTAAAAATCATCTTTTTAATAGTACATATATTATGCATTTATTTTTTATATTTAAAACAATATTTAATAAATAAATTTATTTTTATTGAACGACAACACACTAATAAATTATCAAGTTATATCGAATTTATTGTTTATCACAATTTAAGTATGTTATCCTTCTGTTCTGAACATTATTACTCGCTTATAATACCTTTTGATGTTTCTTTAATATTTGATGAAAAGTTAAAACTTTTCAAAAGAACAATCTAAACATATCTATCAAATCTTAAATTCTCTAAGACATTTTTCACTCATTCAAGAAAAATCAGAGAAAACCGAAAGTCAAACTTAACTTCATGGCAAACAATAACACCCTAATTTCCAACCTTACTAAAGAATCAACTAATGTCAAAGTTTGGGCAAAGGAATTAACAGTATAACAAACAACAAGTCCGCTAAATCTGAAAGAGAAGCATCTTATTATTGCTGACCCAAATGTAAGTTCTATGTAATATTTATTTTTCATTTTTGGTTTATTGTATAATAAATTTTGTTTATTTTCCCTTTAAAATTAGGGTTGTAGAATTGAAGTAACACTTCCTCATCAATTACTGAATACACACTACTTCAGCTTTTTGATGAAGATGGATGGAAAATATTCTGACGATTTGAAGTTAAACTTTGTGATGGATCGAGAATGAATACTCCCCACCAATTCCACAATTTAGTCGAACGCAGTCAGGTATTTTGTGGTTTTATACTTAGTGAAAACTAAATGTTTGATCAGATTCCATTCAAACGAGTTCTCCAAAAAAATGTTGACAACATTTATTTAATTGGTATGTATTATCATTTAGTTTATTAAGAATGAATATGTTATGCATTCGTTACCAAATTTAATATCTTACTATTGTTTTAAACTTTTAGACTTTGTTGGATGGGTTACTACGTTTGGATATTTGGAATGATCTATATGATGAGATTTTGGAGAACATGAGTCTAAAATTAATTTTAAGTTGATGGATGAAAGTTAATTTCATTTACTTAATAAGATACTCAAATATTAAATTTAAATTTAAAAAAAAAAATATTCTATATATGTCACCATTATTACTATTTTGTGGATGTGAGTTGGAATGTGAAGCTTCATGAGAGATTACCCGAGATTTGGATATGAAAAGTTAGAGACTGTCTAAGTTCACTAAACATTTCTAGCTTTGGGTTTGACTGGTGACCATTCAAGAAACAAGAGGAACGAATAAAAAAAGAATGTTCGGGAATAAAATAGCAGGAATGAAAAGGAATGGTTGTTCCTTATCAATTTTAACAAGGAATAATTTTGTTATTCGCCGTTCTCTGGTCACCATTCATACCCTTTGTATTTTTGGCGAGTCAATTATATGAAACAAGGTTAATTTTAAATATTTTAGTATTAATGACTTCATTTCTGGTTATACATTAACCAATTTGCATTGTTGGCAACTGTTTAGGAAAACTCAAGATTACAAATGAAGGACTATGTGCCAAATTCATCTTCAATCAAACATGGATTGAATAGTGTTGTATTATCATGTTTGTATCAATGTTCAGACTTATTTTAGTGAAAATGATGGTCCACTTTAAACCCTATAAAGACTATTAAGATATATTTAATTTTTTACTAGATTGCTAATTTTTCACATTGTAGATATATGGGGATAAAAGGAAATTGGTTAAAATTTAAATGGATACTATTATATTTTGTTTCCCAAAAATATGAATCACAAGATATATTTAAACAAACATTTTGTTGATCTATTATTAAAAGAAACTTTACATAAATGATTTTTTTTTGACAGCAAACAATTCAACGACTCATATTGACTCTGTAAACCAAATTGGAAACCACCGTAACAAATGAATATTTGTATTGATAAAATAAATATTCTTCATTTAACCTAATTTGTAATTTACATCCCTCAAAAATTTATATAAACACAATATTTTTTTGTAAATTACATATTATAAATTTTAGTGAAATGTCTATAAGATAACATAAAATATTTAATTTCTAGAAAAACTAATTGGATCGACCATGTGAAAAATAAAATTTATATAAAAGCATATCATTGACAAAGTTTTAACACTTAATATGGTGTTGACCGACAAAAATATATATGTTTATGCCATTATTTTATTTTTCTAAACCAAGTAGAAATTATATGATTTTTTTATAAAAGTGATAAAATACAAGCAATAGTAAAAAACAAATTTATTTATCATTACATGCCTCTTCTAACTGAATGAACTTGGGTTAAGATTGAAGACTTTTGTGTTGTCGCTGAACATTTAGACAAAAAACATGACGATTACAGATATTTTATTATTCAGCTTAATATATCTAATATTATCTAAAAAATTGATACATAGAATGTTAGTTTTTTTTTGCTTATTTTTAATTAATATTTACAATATATAAGATATGCTCTCATATATATTTTATTTTGTAGTTACATAAAAATTAATTGGTGGAAAATTGACAAATCATTTCTAAATTAAACTAAAAATGATTTGTTCATATGTTCACAATTTCATTTAAGATATTTTACATATTCTATTTAATTAACATTAAAATGTTTTATTTTATATAGAATGAATTAATATTATTTTCTTGCTTTAATAAATAGCTTTACAGTAATAAAAAATTAATTGTATGTACAACGTAAATAAACAATTAATTTTCATGTACAATAAATTATTATTATTAGTTAGTTTGATCATTTGTCAATACCATTTTTTTCATTATTAATAATTTTGTTAATTTGTCAACACCATTTCTTCATCGTTGTTATTATATTTATCTATATTAATTTTTTTACTAATGATTTTAATGTCATTTATTTAGAAAGATTCTGAAAAATTACTCTTTTTTTTCTCGCAACATATTTCACATTTTTTTTCATTTTCAATGAATTTTAACATTTTCTTTCATATTGATTTAAAAGAAATTATTTTAATTTAATATTTTAGTTTCTTTTAGCCAAAACACTTAATTTACAAAGTTTTATATTGCAGAAAATTAAAATATTTTATTTATTTATTTTCAGGTATTAAACAGATAAAAATAAATTGTTAAACAAATTTCATCACCGATTTGATTAAAACTTTATCAATGATTTTATACAAAAAAGTTTGGATTTGAATCTCAGAATCTGATTTACTAATAACTATGTAAATTTATAGAAATAAAATTTAAAATTTTTTAAAAAATAGTTCAAATAAAATTATAAAATTTGGATTTTCATACGATAATAAAAATGGCATAAACACGAAGATTTGTAAAACATAGATATAATATAAAAACTATTTATATAATAGTAAGTTTCATAATATATAATAATAAAATAAATTAATGTTTAAAATATTTTTCAAAATATTAAATAAATTCGAATCGTCTTTTTGACCATTATTACAATCTCCCCCTCATATATATTTATCCGGTCATAGAAAATTCTAAAATAAACTCAATAGAAGATTGGGTGATATGCCCCTCTCTGCGGTTAGAGAATGAGCCACGATTATTAACTCGGTGGGCCTTTTAGTCATTTGACATGTTCCTCGGCCCATCTCCACCGCACACGCCTCTCCTAAACCGCCGTAACAACCACAAACCTCCTCACGCAACCGTCTCCTCCGCCCTTCCTGACCTCTTCCTCGCAGCGTTCTCTCTCCTCTTCCTCTGGTCTTCCCCCAAACCTCTCGTCTCCCTCCCTCCCAACAGACTCTCCTTCCCTCTAACTCCTCGCCGCCGATCCACCGCCTCCATGTCCCGTCTATCTCCTCCTCATCCTCCTCCTCCGCCGCAGCGCTTCGCCAACGCTCAGTCTCTCTCCGATTGGCTCGAGTCGAGACTGCCGTCCGACTCGTTCGCCGCATGGGGAGTCAAACCGGGGACCAAGAACGTGCACAACCTCTGGCTTGAGCTCTCCGACGGCGAGACCTCTCTCACGGACTCCACCCCGCCGGTACGCACCGTCAACGTCGTCTCGGTCCGTGTGATCGGAGAAGACGGGAAAGTCCTCGTGGAGTCTCACCAGGAGTTGTCCGACGGGAGCGTGCGCGAGAGGTTTCGTCCTTTGTCGGAGAAGCTGAAGCCCGAGGAGACTCCCGACGAAGCTGTCTTTCGAGCTATTAAAGAAGAGCTGGGTTCTATCTTTGACGGCGAAAACGACGTCGGAGAGAGGATCAAGATTCTTCCTGGGACATATAGTAGAAGAGTGGAGGAAAGGAACTCGCTTTCGTATCCGGGATTGCCCGCGCGATACGCGCTTCACTTGGTGGATGCGACGGTGCGGGGTCTACCGGAGGAAGATTTCTGCACGGAGGAGAAAGAGTATGATGGTGACTCGACGGAAGACTCGGAGGAAACACGAGCTGTCGGAAAAGCTGTGACGGTGAAGCGGCATTACTGGAAATGGGTTAGTCCTAGTTCGGTTCGGTCCTAAAACTCATAAGAGCTTTCACTTTCAGATTCCTTTTGTGGTCTTTATTACAGTGATTCATCAGTCACATGAATAATCAAGAACCATGTAGTAACATTGGAGATGATGCTCTTACAACACATTTATAATATTATTCAAATAAGAACATTAATTCTCAGTTTAATCCTCTTCTTCTCTTGGCTTTGTTAGTTCTATGTGTAACCCTTGGCTACTACTCTCTATCTGCTTCTTTAGTTTCACTGTGTTGTGCTCTTGACTGTCAATCTTATAAACTCTAGTTGCAAGTTACAGAAGTACATAGAAGCATTGAACAGATCCCGAAGTACTCTTCTTTTTGAGTGTGTGTACTATCCACCATAATGCAATTACATTACTAACTAAACTCGACAACAAAGCTCCAACGGTGTGTACATATGTAAAGTAGATACTAACTAACTCAACAACAAAGCTGTATACACAAAGTGCCACCACCATAATGTGATTACATATGTAAAGTAGGTTACTAACTAAACTCAACAACTAAGCTCCAAAGCTGAATGCCACAATGTATACACAAAAGTCTCACCAACTACGTTGGTGGAGAGTTAGCACAAGAGCAGCTCCTGAATGGGGGAGAAAATAAAAGTCCCCTAGTTGATGCAAAATTGAACTTCTTGTGTTGATATGTACTAATAAATATCTATCAAGTTGTTGGATCATTGTGGAGCTTGTTGCGTTGAGGTCTCAGTGGATTGGACTTGACGAACGAACTGCCCTTTAATTCTCGGCCGTTGCTCTGCCAGTTTCTTCCTGCTCTCATAACGAACCTATGCAGAAGTCATTACAAAAGGTTTTAAAACCCGTTAGAACCATCCCTCTTAACAAAGCCCTTATGTGTGTTGTCATGAGTTTGAACATCACCTTTTTATCAAAACACCTGTCCTTGCGCTTCATCCTAAACTTGTTTAAAGCAGCTTCCCTAAGAGATTGCTTAGTCTTCCCTACAGAGGACGAGTACCCTTCTTCATTCTTCTTCTCCACAAGCTGCTGATCCTGAATGTAGCTGGTAGTGCAGTGGTTCCCTATTGTGCTGTGTTCATTTGCAGAAGAGACGTGTCTTCTCTCCTCTACATCCTGCTCTTGCAAACCCTCGGGTTTATTACCGTTGTATGGGTGAAACATGGAACTGTACTCATGCGGGCTAATGGAGCTAGGGCTTGGAGACAATGAAGCAGCAGTTGTGTTAGGACTTGTGAACTGTATACTCTTGATGGGAACTGTGGTTGGGTAAGAACCTTGTCCTGGCCAAGAAGGTGGACCAGGTGAGTCAGCACTATTGTAAAAGCTGGCCTCGTTTCTTCTAGGAGCACTTGGAGGCGGTTCAGATGATTTGTATTGATTGGTTACCACAATGTTACCATCTTCACTCTCCGTAACGTTCTTTCTTTGGTCGGGAACCAAGGGAGAGACGGAGCACTGTGTCTGCAGCGGCTTGTGAACGTACCTTGTGAAAGCAGAGCCACTAGAAGGATGAAGAGAGGATCTTCTCAGGGAGAGATCAAGCTCTATCCTAACACTTTCTTCTCTGTTGTGTTGTTCGTTTCTAGTAAACGAAGCTCCAATGAAGTCAATGGCTTCTTTAGATGAGTCTTTCTCCACGTCTGCGCTCTCTCCTTCCGTCTCTGGTCTTGTACATGAGCTCTACAAGAACAAAAGTTTTAGAAAGAAACACTAAGGAACAGAATCAAAGTACACTTGTGAAGAGAATCTAACCTGAGCACCCTCAGGTTTCCGATGGCCGAGACTCTCATCAAGTTGAAAGCTACCAGGAGCAAGTGTCTGCCAAGAAGATTCAAGAACTCAATTATAGATTGCACAGGGAGACACAAAAAAGGTTAAAGATATTTGAATGGAACATACACTTTGTCGTCTTCTCCAAACATGTTGCCAGAGATTTCTCAGCTCATTCCTCCTCAACGGCTTAACAAGATAGTCAGCAGCACCTTTCAACATGCACTTGTACACAGTATTCACTGAGTCATGTGTCGACATCACTGAAACAAACAATACAAGAAAAATATAATGAGCTGAAATCATGGTTCTAAAAACCGGTCCAGGCGCTAGCGATAAACAATTTTCTTAAAATCCAATTTATATATCTTCAATCGGTTTAAACCGTTATAAATGGATTGAGATCGATTTAAACTCTTAAATGTCTTCAATCGGTTTAAACAGTTATAAATTGGCTAAAATTAGTTGAAACTGATTTAAATTAGTTTAAATCTGTTAAATTAAGTAATAAAATTATTAAAATCCACAAATCTGTTTAATTTCTTTTATTAATTTTATAATTAAAGTCAAAATATAAAATAATTTATGTAATATATGTAAAAATTAAATCATTTCAAAACGATGAAAAAAGGAGGCATGAGTTATATAAATGTACACATACTTATGACAGGAATGTTCTTGCAGACATCATGCTCCATGATAAGTGTAAGAAGAGCGTATCCAGATATTGAAGGAAGATCAACCTCTGCGAGTATCAGATCGACGCTCTCGGGGTTTCCTTTTAGCATCTCCCAAGCTTTCAAGCCATCAGGTACAGCAGCAACTGTGAAGACACAACATAGTACACAAAACCAACCACATTAATACATTAAGCTGACACTAAAAGGAAACATTCTTATTGGAAAAATATTTTTTTTCAAAAAAAAAAAAACATTCTTATTGGAGAAACAAAAAACTAATCCGAGATTAAAAGGAAAATACTTTCACATGCTAATCAGTTCCACATTAAACCACTAAAACATTTTTTTTATAAGAAATAAACTAATCTGCGATTAAAAGGAAAAGACTTTCACATTCTAATCAGTTTTACAGTTACAAATTTTCAGACAACATAGATTCCGACAAAACAGTCAAGGTTCAGACAGAAGCCAACTGACCTCTGTAACTGCATTTCCTGAGGAGAGCAGAAATAATCTGTCTGGTGGAATCGTCTGCTTCTACTAGCAAAACTCTCAACGCGATTTTAGGGAGAAACCTCTCCCACTTCACCAAACCATCGCCCCCCTCTGCGGCGTCCTTCCTCTGCACTCTCCGCCGCCGCGCTGACTTTACTCCGACAGCCTCAGCTGCTTTCTCCACCACCGTGACCTCAACAACTTCGTCGCTCTTTTCTCGCATCTCACAGTCAAACCAAAGCAGATTGAAGTTCCAGAAAGAATAAGAAAGAGATAGTTGGAACGAATAAAAAATATATTGGAAGATAAAAAGAGGGAAAAAAAACTTATGCTCTGTTGAATGTTTCAACGGCTGAGATTAGAATGGCGCGGACAACCGATCGTGATCCAACGGTTACGAAGCTAGTAAAAGGATACGAAAAATATCTAGTAGAGTTAGCTGACGTGGACTACGTATGCCACATCAGCAAATACTGTACGAGACAAAGAGATCTAATACACCGAATATCATTTTTTAATAGGTGTGGTGGCTAGGGCGTTGATTACTCCGTGGTTCATGTTTAAAGTTGGATTTTGACTTATGCATAATCCAAAATATTTATCGCAATATATTTATTCGTCTGTATTCATTTATGTTGAAATGTTACTGAATTAGCTTATTTTATTAGCTTAATAGATCGTTGAGCATTGAAGCTTTCACTTATGCTTATGATTAATTTGACAAAATGCTTATTATTGCCAAACAACTGCTGGTATTCTTATGCAGTAAATCAGTAATCACCTGTTTTAGTGAACAAATAGGCTCATAAAAAACCCCCACTCGTGACTTTTAGGATAAAATCATGTTAAGAAAATATCTTATGCAAGTGGCAAACAAATATCTTATGCATTTATTTTTCTAAAATATTTTTTATTTGTATTGGATATGAGTTGATTTATTTCTAATATTTCAGAAATGATACTTTTAATGGGCATGAGAACAAATTATACAGTATTATTAATAAAATATTTCATCCATTCTAAAATAGATGATGTTCAAAGAATTTTGATGTTTCAAAATATATGATATTTTGATATTATATATTAATTTTAGTTTTATTAAAAATTATGTGATCAGTAATATTTTATAATTATTTTAATATTAGTCGAATTAGTTTAATTTAGATTATATTTCTAATGATATTTTAGATAAAAATGTATGTATTAATTTTTGTGTTTGAATCAAAACATCATTTAAAATAGAAAGATACTAATCATCATGTGACAAAAACAAATTATATTAGTGAAAAAAAAAACTAAATTTATCAGCATTTTGTTTTTTTCCGGTTGCTGTGGTCTCTGATTGTTTAAAAAAAACGCATGTAAATGTAGGGACCACGTGAGGAGTTCTAAAGTTATTTCCGCGGCTAGATATTTTAGGAGGAATAAAGGCAACGAACACTTGTTTAGACCTAGTGGTCTTGGTGGATAAGAATAAGACACGTGTATGGTGGTAATCTGACACAACCTTTCACCATTGATGGTTGCTATCAGAGCCAAAATATCTAATTGTTTCCATCTCTCTACTCGCCGTGCGTCTGGTTGATAAAACAATACTTGCTCTATCTCCACTGACATTCTTTAAACCACCAGTTTAGTTTTGAATTTTTTGTTTGTAACAGGTTGAGTTTAGTTTTGATTTTTTTTGTAACAAAATTATCACATAATAAAGTGCTCTGCCTTTGGTTGGACGATAACGCAGCGAGTGAAGTGTGGTGGATGGAGTGAGTAATGACTTTTGGTTAAGGAATAAAAATCTAACGATATTTGGACCTAACTTACACGAACACGCTCCATCCTTTTTCAAACAGATACTTTTCTTTTTGTCTGTGATATTTTTCATCGTTCTCTTTTTTTTTATGTGTGTAAACAAAACTTTGATATATCTTTTTCGTTTCTTTAAAGTCTGTAGGATATTTTTCTCCTTTTCTTTTAGGCTAGTTTAGATATTTCTAAGTCGTATCATATGATTATTGGCTGGTCATTTATAAACTAATAAGATATTAATGTTGTTCAAACATCCACTTGTGACAATCTAGACCAAGCGATAAAAAAGTGTGACCAACGATTTTAAGTAGATGGGGGATAGCGATATTACGGTTGATAAAAGATCTGCAAACCAATCTAGCTAACCTATGTAAGAACAATGTTAGACCGATGTTTTTAGGGTTTTCCATTTTAGGGCCAACATCACCTGGTTTCTGTTATTAGTGTGATAATATTCATTTGCAATAGAAGAATAGTTTTGAAAGGCGTAGAAGTGTAGTTATAAAATTATAGAATTAGAAAGAGTTAAAGAAATCTTATAGCAAAAAAAAAGAGAGTTAAAGAGATATGCCCAAAGTTTCGATGTCCCATATGAGAGAGTAGTATAACAATGTAACATTTGAGAACTAGTGATGTGCGGTGATTGAAAACCGAAGATGTCTAGATATGTGGATGAGATTATATTTCACTGAAAGATCATTAAAAGTGACAATTGAGCAATATCATGTGGCATCTTCTTTTAAACTCGTCTGAGCTCAGATTTAAGGTAGTTGCCAGAAGTTGTTGCATATCCGTCTACTGTTAAGTTGGTGAGTTATCGTTTGCAATATTTGTAACTCCATAATGTTTGAGCTATATTAACAAGCATCCAAGTGTTTGAGACTCCTTGAGTAATAGATTATGTGATGACTATTGCGTTTTATTAAAAGGCTTCTTAAGCAACTTCTCTTCGGACTTTCAACATTTTCATCGTTTGTACTCCTTTTCTCTAGTGGATTCACTGGATTCCGAACTTACTTCGGACAAAACATAACAGTTGTCCACTCATCTTTACAGATCCCATTCAACCAAAGGAGCTCAACAAGTTGAAAGGGAGACGTAAGATGCTCAGCAAATTGGAGTGTGTGGTCACGGCTTCGAATTCATGCAACCTTGTGTAGTTGTATTTAAATTCGAATGATTTTATTATGTAGTAGACTCTACTTAGCACATGGAGAAATTTTTTTTTTTTTTTATTATACGAAACATTACAAGCTGTGAGCCTGTGACTAACGTCATACAGTTTTTTAAAAAGCTTTTACAAAATAAAGGGAACATATACTGAACCATAAATCAATCAAATCTCTCAATATGATTGATCACTTAAGTAGTTGGAGCCGATACAACTTAAACTGAGTCTTGAAGCCTTTGCCTAAACTGACAAGGAGAATTTTATTATGTAATCAAATTAACTCATGATTGTTGATTTTATTAAAATTGAAAGGATTTGTTTTACAATTTTTTTTAAAGGATGACGTCATCATCGTCACGTCACGGTTCAAGAAATTAAAAAAATCCGTCAAATAATTCGATAACATGTTTAAGCTTTTTTTTTAATAAATGTAAAAATTTATTCAAGCAAAAGCCTTTTTTACATCAAGTGCTACTGTTTTCTTTTGTATTTACACAAAAATAAAAGAATTATCCAGCTTCTATAACATGTTTAAGCTTTTACAACAGCTGAATCTATATCTAACATATTCTCTTATGGTATTGTTTTTGTTTGTAGAGCTTTCGATGGATGTCAACATCCAGATGAAAAACAGAGGATGCAACTTAATAGAAAATTGAGTTTAGCTCTAAGACGGATCAGTTTTGGTTTCAGAACCCAAGAACACAAAAGAAAATTTTCTAACTTTTGACTACCTCGCTTCCACAATGTGTTTGTAGTTTTGATTCTCCATTGTTTCCCTTTGCAGGCACAACACGAAAAAGCTAATAAATATGCACTCAAGTTAGCTGTTTAAGATTAAATTTTTACAGGTAACTAAAATCTTGCAATATAAAGTCATGTGATACGTCATAAGTTTTATTATTAAGATATGTGTAGCAAAAAATAATAAATTGATATAAAGACTCATAAAAAATCACCCAAATAACTTTAAATTTTTTATAATTTTTTTTTACCAAATCATCTAAAGATTTTATTTTAATTTTTATGTTTTAACTAAAATCATTCAAATTTCAAAATTCATCTAAATCCCATCAAAATTAAAAACAATCCAAAACGCTCTAAAATCTCCGGTCTAATACTCTCCTTTTAGTAAGTATTTATTTTACACTATAACTTTTTTTTTCAAAAACATTTTTTAATTCGTATAATTATCAAATGGAACAAAAAATGCCAATTAAAATCATAATGACACTAAACACCAAAAGAAGTGGATTGCGATTGCACATCTGAATATAGGAGGAATCAATGTAGATAAAATAGAAAGAAGAAGGGTTCATTTCATAAATACAACGTTCTCGTTTGCATATGTCAGCGTCCTTATCCATTTTTTCACCTTATCCGAAAAAACATATCCTTAAGACCAATCTTCCCACTTCAAAGTCTTCACTCTTTCACTTCACTTCACAAAGAATCTCTCTCTCAAATCAAATGGCGACACTCTTAGGGTTCTCTCAGACGAAGTTTCACAACATCGGCGCCTCCATCTCTTCTCCACCATGCTCATCTTCTTCCACGGTGGTCTCAATGGTGGGAAGACGCTCAGATTCCAAGACTCTCCGGTCAGGCTTCCTCGGCCGTATCACTTACCAAGATCGCCTACCCTCAACTGGTCGGAGAAGCTCGTTAACAGCGAAAATGTCGTGGGACGGTCCTCTTGCTTCCGTCAAGCTGATCATCCAAGGCAAAAACCTCGAGGTTTGAACGAAAAAATGTAACTTTTATTGTGGGTTTTGATTACTGAGACTTGGTTACTAGAAAAGGTTGGAACTTTCGATTATTTGAGGATTGGTTACTAGAAAAGTTTGAAACTTTAGATTATTTGAAAATTGGTTACTAGAAAAAGTTTGGAACTTTTTGATTATTTGAGCATTGGTTAGTAGTAGAAAAGTTTTGAACTTTCGATTATTTGAGCATTGGTTACTAGAAAAGTTTGGAACTTTCGGTTATTTTTGAATTGGTTACTAGAAAAAGTTTGGAACTTTCGATGATTTGAGTATTGGTTACTAGAAAAACTATGGAAATTTGGATAATTGAGAATTTGATTACTAGAAAATGTTTGAAACTTTTGATTATTTAAGCATTGGTTACTAGAAAATGTTTGAAACTTTTGATTATTTAAGCATTGGTTACTAGAAAAAGTTTGGAACTTTCGTTTTATTTACTAGAAAAGTTTTGAACTTTCGATTACTAGAGGGTTGTCTTCAGTCATTTGATTAATTATGACATTGGTGTGATAGTTATCAGAGGCAATCAAGCAGCATGTTGAGGATAAAGTAGGCAAAGCTGTTCAGAAACACAGTCATCTCGTCAGAGAAGTTGATGTGAGACTCTCTGTCCGAGGTGGAGAGTTTGGTAAAGGACCTAAGATCCGTAGATGCGAGGTAATGTTTTTGATAATAACGAAGCACTTGTGTTTATATGTTTTTTTTGTAAATTAATTGTTATTGGTACTCTATAGGTAACATTGTTTACAAAGAAGCATGGTGTTGTGCGCGGTGAGGAAGATGCTGAGACTGTATACGCTTGTATCGACTTGGTATCAACGATAATTCAGAGGAAGCTGAGGAAGATCAAGGAGAAGGACTCTGACCATGGAAGGCACATGAAAGGCTTTAACAGATCGCAGGTGAGAGATCCAGTGATTGAGCCCGTTGTGGAGGATGTTGAGGACGTTGCTGAGTCTACACCAGGAGGAGAAGAGGATGATTTGATCAAAGAGGTTGGTCCATTGGTTTCTACTGATCTTCATTAACTGATTCGTTGATAATGTTTTCCTCATGGTTTGTACAACAGATTGTGCGTACCAAGTACTTTGAGATGCCACCATTGACTGTCTCCGAGGCAGTGGAGCAGCTGGAGTTAGTAGCTCACGATTTCTACGGCTTCCAGAATGAAGAAACCGGTATGCATTTATATGATTGATTGCGTGGAATGCAAGGAAGACTTACAATTTTGGTTATGGTTTTTGGTTGGTAGGTGAGATAAACATAGTGTACAAGAGAAGAGAAGGAGGGTACGGTCTGATAATCCCTAAGAAAGATGGCAAGGCTCAGAAAGTTGAGCCGCTTTCAACCGAGCAATTGAATGAACACTCCTTTGCTGAGTAGACTTTTGTGTCTGTCTCAGACCAGAACTGATCATCTTACTTCTCTCCTCACAGTTTGTTGTCTGTATGGGAGGTAAGGGTTCTTGAGAGAGAAAAAAACAGTGAAAGGAATTGAATCTGTTATGGTTCAGGAAACAATGTACATATTAATAAAAGGCTAAACAACTCTTTTTTAAATGGTTCTGTTTTACTCTGTTTTTGAGGTAAAAGAAACTGAAAAAAAAGTTACTATCTTGATTCTCTCTCTATAGATCGGATGATAGCCAAAGACATTTTGCATTCATCTATTATAAAAAATGAATGCACAAGAATGTTAAAGAAAGCAAAATACATTTTCATAAGCCAAGAATGTTACATAATTTTATTACCATTTCTCTGTAAAAGTATTGCATTCATCTATTATAAAAATCATATTTAAGAGAAATTATATCTATTTTAGAGTTTTTTTAATTATTAAAGAAAAATAGATGCAGTTTGGAGATGATGTTAGATGATTTATCATGTGTTCAGAAAAACAAATTAATTGACCAAAATTTTAATTTATTTCTTATAGATAAGATATAGGTTTTAATTCTCTAACTAAAACTGATTAACAAAAAGTATTAATAATGTATTATGTTGAATATAAAGTTTGAGGATTTAACAACAACAAAAAAAAGCTTCTCAAAGCAACAAGACAAAGTTGTTCCAAAAAGAAGCAACAAGACATATCTTACACCGAAAAGAAAAAAAAAAGATATTTCAACAAAAAGAAGAAGGGCTTCTAGTCAAACAATCCGAAGACCATGTCATCTTCACTTTCTTCCTTCACCTCCTCCTAAAATCACAAAACAATTACATTCGATTAGTTTTCATTATAAGCATATTATATAGTTAGGTTTTTATTCAATAATTGTAACTGTGTCCTGAGACAGACAATAAATATATATACCTTCTTCTTCTTTGTCTCCTCAGCTGATGGGACAGCTTGTGCAGCAGCAGGAACGTTGATAGCAACCGGAGCAGCTGCATCACCACTAGCTCCAACATTCATGATGAGATCATCAATGTTCTTCTTCTGACACAGCTTAGCAAAGAGGCTAGGCCAGTATGATTCAACGTTCACGTTGGCTGCCTTCACTAGTTTTGCTATCTTCTCAGCCTGAATAAACATTCACATATTATAGTATTAGTATATATGTAAGAGAGAAGATCGTAGAGGCTATAAACTAAAAACAGGTTGAGAAAGAGAGAAGAAAACTAACGGTGATTTCAATTCCATCGTCGTGGAGGATTAGAGCGGCGTAAGTGCAGGCGAGCTCACTGGTGTTGGACATTCTCACTTACCTTTAAACACTTGTTGTTTTTGCCTGTATTGTTATAATTATTGGTGGTCTTTTTAAGTTTCAAGGACGTCCCTATTTATACGTAGGAGTTAGGCTTTTGTGAAACAAAAAAAAATCTGTCACCTAAGAGTATTTTTTCCTTTTTTAGTAAGTATTTACGTTTAAATTCATATTTCTGTTGGGAAATCGATGAGGTCGACCATATCAAAATTATGGAAAATACGAAAATAAATAAAGATATAAAAGATCGAAACGAATCTAGAACAATCTGGAAGACCAAGAAAAATATAAAGTTTACATTTATCTATATATTATTTTATATTAGCTTAGGAAATTAGGTTAGATCATTCAGTATATAAAACTAATGCATATTGTAACTTATTTTTCATGAGTTATAATAATAACTAGATTTTGACCCGCGCTTGAAAGCGCGGGTTCTTTTGTTATAACAAATTTTGATATGAATTAGTATTGTGTGATTGTTTTCCATTATTAAGTTACATAGTCGAATTATATAAAAGAAATAACTTTAAAAAATATTATATAATTCATGAATTACTTTATTTAGAATTATGTACAAATCTTATGTAATTATCTCTTACGCATGGATATTTTACATGAACCCCGAAAAACCAAACCAAAATCAACTCGAAAATTCTGGTTCGGTCCGCGTCGGGTCCAAAGAAAAATACGTATTTTTTTGGAAATGTGGGTCTCTGTTCGCGTCTGAGACCTAGCCGAAATCCGTTTGGGTCCTTTGGGAGCCAAAGTACCCAAAATGTTTGTGTAAATTATATATATTTGTGTATTTTGAATTTTTTTTGGTATACATATATTTTTGAGTTTTGGTTTGAATTTCCGGTTATAGTTTTGGATTTCGAATAAAAAATCAAAATTTAAAAATATATTTGGGTATTCAGATAAAATTTTGAGTATTTTTTTGTTCCTCGGATCAGATTTCAAGTACAATTTTAGGTCTTTTGAGTATTTTTGATTTTCAGGTATTTGTTTAGATTTTGGATATTTTTTGTGTTTCGAGTATATTTATGTTTATCGAGTTTTATTTGAGTCCTAAATATCTGAACGGATCCATACCCGTTACATACAAAAAATAACATATATTTAATAGGTATTTGAATTATGGAGTTGAAACCATCCAGATCCGAAAGAAACCGATCCGAACCCAAATTTTTTTCTAAATACCTAATTAGGTCCAAAAACCCAAGACCTAGCAAAATTCATTGATTCGTTTTATAAAATTTTGGGTGAAAAATACTCTCCAGGTTTGATCAATAATGTTTAATAGGACATGGTTTATTTATATTTCAAAAGTTGATCTCGTAAAAAAATTTTGATCTAATGGAGGAGGATGATATATATGACAATGACCCTTACGTATTGAAATTTTGGTGCTGTTTATATCAAATATCTTATATATTAAAACAGAAGTCATGACTTCTTTTCATGTGTGATTTTTTAGTTTGGACCATTACTAGAAAATATCATATTTTACGTAAGTTCATTATTATATCTTTTAATATCTTTATCTTTTGATTTGAAATACAAATGAATATATTTAAAATGTTCTAACAAAATCTTCTTAAAATCTTCTTAGAATCTTTTTAAATTTACTTTCAAAAATTAGTTAGTTTTAATTTAAATTATCATAAAATATAATTAGAAATTAAAATTGAATATAGTTTTGGTTTATAAACAAAAATTTAAATAAAATGAAATTAATGAATTTCACAAATACATTTACTAATAATATTTAAAGATTTTGTTAGAAATAAATATTTATTTTAATTTTATTTTTTTTCAAATTTGTTTTCTAATAAAATAAAAATCATGATTTTTTGATGAGTGATATTTTTATTGGTCCATCATTTAAATGTTATATTAAATGTATATCACTAATGCTAATATACATAATATTTTTAACTACTTTAATCATAATATCTTTTAATTTTAAAAAACAAATTCTAACAAAACTCTTGAAAAAGATTATAATAAGATCTTAATTGTCATAAATTGAATATAAATATTTTCAACTAATTTTGTAATTAGTAATGAAATGTTACTAACAGAATAAAATTATATCCTATTTTATCAATTTTATAATAATATCTATCATTTTAAAATAAAAATGTTATATTGAACAAAATATGATAAAATTATTTTAAATTGATAAGTTAACATATTTTATTTTCATAAATATAAAATATTTATGCTAAAAATATAATATGTTGGTAGAACGGGTTAATATTAGTAAACTATATAATACATGTATAAAAATTTAACTTATCTTAAACTTTTTAATATACAGTAATTTATTATATAAAATTAATAAACATTAAAAAATTACTAAAAAAATCTAGCGATTTGAATTACGGATCATGATTATAATAAATTAAATACAAAATTGTTTTCATGTATGTTGTTTCATGCATTAAAAATTTTAGTTTAGTAATCAAACACAAATTCAATAAGACAATATATAATAAGCAACATATATATGTGATGATTTTAATTTATAGCATGAAAACTATAAAATTATTATATTTGGGATAATTATACAAACATTTAAATATGTGAGTAACATTAAAAATATATAATAATTATATAAAACAAATATCTATCTATATATATATATATGAAAATATATACCCACACGGTTGTGCGGGTGGAAATCTAGTATATATGTTAAATTGATAGTCATGATCTTATTAAAGTGGGTGAGATTTATTTAAATGTTAGAAGATATTATTTGGTTGCTATATAATAGGGGATAGTTAATAATATTTAGTTGTATACAATAAGTTGGACTAAAAAATAAATAGGTGCAACAACCTTGTATAAGTAGATTTTTTAGGACTCCTTCCCTTTTAATAGTGTTGATTCTTCCAATTCTATATTCTCATCAATTTGTTAATTTCCTTTTTTCCATTAGCTAAATTTCTATTTTTTACTCGTTTATTAAATGGAAATCTTATCAGTATTTTTTTTCAAAATAAATTCTCAAAACAAAATTAGAATATTTTCCTGTTGACATTCACAAAAGTGGCTATTTTCCATTTAAACGTGTGTTCGTAAGTGTGTTTTGCTGAGAATGATTTGGTTAATGTGCAAAAAGAAAAGAAAAAAAAAACAT
Source organism: Brassica rapa (assembly GCF_000309985.2). Classification (NCBI taxonomy): domain Eukaryota; kingdom Viridiplantae; phylum Streptophyta; class Magnoliopsida; order Brassicales; family Brassicaceae; genus Brassica; species Brassica rapa. Next base: position 3,558,770 of record NC_024803.2, on the reverse strand, counting down.
ATAAAAGCAGGTGTCCGAAGTTCGAACCTGTAACACTTACACAATCGTGTTGTTTAGATACTAGCAAGATGGTCCGAGGCAGGGGCGGACGGACGTTGTTGACTAGGTGCCCCCTACTACTTAAAAAAAGAAAAATTGTATATGATATAATATATAGTTATGCATATATAAACTTGCAGGAGAAGTAAGAAATCTTGAACACATTTATTATATGTCCCTAAATCTAATCTAGCCCTTATAAAAAGGAATCATCTCCTCTCATGTCTCTATATCTTATAACACAATCTCAAAAGGATCCTTTTGTTTTTTTAATTTTATATGTCAAACGAAAAATCATAAAATTAAAATGGAAACGTTAATATTTTTTATTTGATTTATACAATTTGATAAAAATATTTCAAAAATCCAAAAACATTGTTTTCCATATTTTCGAAAAATCATCAAAATATGATTAAAAACGATTTTAAAATATTGTTTTTTTAATTTGAAAGGTATAGAATTTAAATATTTTTCCATGGGTTCACTAATCCATAGGGGGGTTAGGGTTTAGTTTTGATAACCGGGAAGGATTTGATTTGGGAGTTTAGATTTTGATCAAAAAAAGAATTATGAAATAGGGGCATATGAGACTCTAGGAGCCCATAGGAGATTTGGCATTTCACATTTGGGGCACGCTAGAAATTGGCTCTATAAAAAGAAAGATAAGTTTAGTTTTACAAGGCCTAATCTAAAACTAAAAAAAGTTAATAATGGAAGTTTTTAATTTTAACCGAGTAAACGACACTAACGTTTTCGACTTTTCGTCGTCTTCTTTCTTCTAGTTTTTACCGATTAGATTTTTCCTAATCACAAAAATATAACGCAGACAAACAAAAAGAGTATTCAACAGAGAAGCTAAAAGGTAAAACTCAATGAAAATTTTGATTTATGTGACTTAAGTAATAGGAAATCGTGAGAACATAAAAATTATAGTATTTTGCTAATTTTTTTTTTTCAGAGACAAAATTTCAATGAAAAAATATTTCAAGCCTAAAAGAAAATTTGTATCTACATCTGACAATTCTGAGGATGATTTTTATTCTCGTAGAATAAATTTGTAAGATACTTTTTGTTATGAAATTTTTTTTATTTAAAAGAGTTAAGTTATTAAAGTGCCCCCGATTGATAATAGTTATGGATCCGCCACTGTTCCGAGGTTGGTAGTTTTATAGACATAGAATGTGGGTGATCTTGATCTACGTATGGACGAATAGTGACATTAAAAGTTCAGTATCTTGATATTGTTCGTTAAAGTCAGTTTTTAGTTAGGTTTTTGAAATAACATACATCTTTAATTCTATTCGTTTTTAAATCGGATTTGTTTATTTGATTTATTTCCATTTAGAAGAAGCATCAAAATCCTTTATCCACAAGTTAGGTCAATTGTATTCTCAATAAAATTACAATCTAATCAGTAGTAAAGTCATTACTAAACAATGTGCTCCATATTTTACAATAAATAGCAAACAAATTTTGTGGATGGATAGCAGATGGGTGCACAACAAATTCTGAAAAAGAAATGCTAAAATAATATTTGTGGATTGAAAATTTTGTAAGAACTTTTGGCATGGTTGGAAAGTATTATTAGAGTGAGAAACCACGTTGCATGCTTCTTCTTTTTTTTGCTAAACATATTAATTTCATTAAAATGAAGAAATGGTTACAAAAGCTACCTATAAATTAAAGCTCCTTGGCAACAAAGTAAAAAACAAGGAGGTAAAAATACATGTCACTAGTGGAAATGACAGACAGAAGATTACAGTAAGCTTCGACGAGGAGGGATTATCGGATCCAGTGACTTTTTCTAAAACGTTTGCGATTCTAGAGCATGGATAGTGTTAATTACTTGTCGATTGATGTCTCTGAAGACTGTTGCGGGAGGAATCTGGGTTTGGTTATGAACCACGTTCGTTCATGCATTAGAGTAAAGTGGACAAATGAATATATAATTGTTTGGCATGTTAACGCAGCTTTTGTAGACCAATAGCACGTTACTCAGATTATCCGACTAACGTTATTTCACGTCATTATGAAAAGTTATTGATACAATAAGGACGTGAGCAATCCATAAACTAAGTAATCACGTACACTACTTATACCATATCGATCAGCTATATGATTCAACATGCACTATAAATTGTTAAAAAAAAGATTCAACATGCGTTCAAAGAGAGATCACAAACTACAAATTCTTACAACATGACTATTTGGTATTGATGGAGACATCTCGCGACGTATATGGTCAGGGGGGATAAGACTCTACGAGCTTTAAGATTCTCTCCCTTACTTCTAAAACATACAAACAGAACTATAAGCAGTACAAGTTAACTACTACCCTACTAAACCGGCCATGGTTATGTGTAAACCAGGGCCAATCCTCACACACAAACAAGCGCTCTCAACCCCTTCCTTCTTTGATTGTTATTGACCAACAAGTATAAGCTTTCAACGGAATTGACCGGTCAGACTGCAAACCGACATGGCAAACACAACCGCTACAACGCCAGCTTTGAGAATCCCTCTGTATGAACATCCCATAGCTGCAACCTTCTTGAGTATGAACTCACTACTGCTCTTTGATCTCATGAAACTTCCACATCCCTTCGTTGTCTCCTTGACCTGTACGCATTTTATCAAGGTTAGAAAATAGTAAAAGCATGTGAAAGGTTTTCATTTAAACCTCTTCTCACCTCTTTCTTGATACTGTCAGTTTCTGGCTTGGGACTGTTATGGTTAACCTGAAGACGCAACCTTCTTGAGGCATTACCCTGCATTACAAACTGTTCAGCACAACCCTGGGCCTGTGCCCTTCGTGTCCTAATCTTGATTCCTGTTTCAGATACATCGTTATTGATCTTGTTGACAAGACTCTGCGGCTCATACAGAATCTGTTCTTGCGTCGGTTGCGCTAGATGTTTCATCTCCGGTAACTCATAAGGAATCTGGAAAGTCGAATCCAAGAGGTCGAACATATATTGGTCGGGGTCGTTCGAACCGTATTGCGTCTGAATGTGGGGATCATTCTGGTTCCTGAACGGTTCGGTTGACCCATACTGAAAACCATTGAACGCGGAACCGAGCTCAGATTGCACCTGAGAGTGCAAGGGAGAGAACATAGTGTGATCTAGGGACTCAAACTCCAAATATGAGCTCCAATCGATATGGTCAAGCTGCTGATCAAAAACAAAGTTAGTAACTTCACAAAGAATGTAATCCAAAGACTTTAATTTTGTTCATCCTTACCTCGTTGGTTGTAACCTCAGGGGCAGAGATATCACTCTGACACTCGCCGGAGACATCCGTAGAATGCTTTGGTTCTTCTTTTGTAGGGAAAGCCAGAGACACTTCAGACAATTCAACCTCAGACCTCATCTCGTCCACAACAGTTGGAGACGAGACAGCTGGTTCAACTCCACATTCTGGTGATGCTTCACTCACAACATCTTGCTTCTTAAACAACTTGCATATGACAAACGGGTTCTGCAATCCAATATCCACACAACAATCAGAAACTCAAAACACACAAGTAAAGACATTCTTGTTATAACCTGGCCAGGCTTGGTTCCATCAAGATCCTTCTCGGTGGCGCGATACTCATGCATAATCCAGCAGGTTCGCGTCCCCTTAGGAGCACGACCAGTGTAGAAGACGAGAGTCCTCTTAACACCTATGATCTTAGTGCTCCCTGACTTAACCTTCCGGTCTTTCCCAGTGGCTTTCCAGTATCCAGCAACGGTGGCTCGATTCATCCTACTCCCACTCGGATACTTCCTATCCAACGGACAGAAGAAGAGCCACTCCGAGTCCGTTGTCCTCACCACAGAAAGATCTGCAACCACATCATCATCATATTCAAAACTTGCTACTTATATACCGAACTATCCAAAAAAATCGAAATACTCGAATATTTTTTTTATAGAGTATTTTAAATTATCCAAATTATCCTAAAGAACGAATTACCCGAATAGTTTTTATCCAAAATATTTAAATTTATCTATCCGAAAATCTCCAATAAATTGTTTTTTACCTCGAATTATCCAAAATTAACCGGAAAAACCGGAACCGTAACTGAATTGGAACCACAAATTTATTGGATATTAGTCGGTTCTTATAATTGTTATCGGAACCGCCAAAACCAAAAAGAACCGGACCCGAACCGAATTTCATAGATAACCGAACGGTTCCTATATCCCTATAACCTTCCTATATCCCTATAACCGAACCAAAACCGAACGCCCAGGCCTAATATTCATCATAATCATCATTATCACCATCATCAACAACATAACTCTTCATTCGATTATCCAATTGCTTAAAACAGACTACCAACATAGATCATCATCAACACATCATCATCATCATCCAATACATACTCAAACTGAACGATTGATAAAGTTCCAAATCAGCTTTGAGTATACATACTAAGCTGATAGATGTGAATCAGAGAGCTAAAAGTAATTAAAAATCGATCTGAGGAAGTGGATATTACCAGGTAGATCCCAGGGCTCATACTTGCAGATATCGACAGCACGGATGACTCTGACGTCGTCGTCACGGCCGTTGATCTTTTGACGGAGATAGTAACGGACTAGCTCCTCGTCCGTGGGACTGAATCTGAATCCCACCGGTAGTGCGTCCAGCGATAAGACTTCCATATTCGAGCTCGTTAGTAGTAGTATCCAAAATCAGGATCGGAGATACGATTCAAAGACAGATTCGAGAATTTTGAGAAGCCCTAAGAATCGATGCGATTTGGTAAAGTGAAGAAGAAGAAGAAGAAGAAGAAGAGGTGACAGCTCGCTTTATAAATCAAAGAGCACCACTTTCCTTACGCGTAAAGAGAAATTTATCAAATTGACGGTTTTGCCCCTGGAGCAGATATGTAAATAATTGAGTTTCCCGGGGTAACGGGGGATACTTTAGTAAAGTTATGTAAACGGGGGGCTATCATTTTACTGCTTTCCGCATTTACGTGAAACAGAGTGCTCCTACTTCTTCTCGTGCTTCTTGGCCTCAGCTTAATTGCTTTAAGGCAAATCATGCACAACATGAATCAATCATTATTCTTCCTTTCTAGTTGTCTTCCCCCTATTTCATCAAAAGCCTTACATTACTTTACTTCGAATTGTCTGAACTAAGATTCACAACTCGTATATGTACAACTACTCTGTTTCACAAATCGAAATCATAACTCATTTCTTGGGTTTTGTTTTCTTAGGAGCAGAAGAACTTCTAGCTTTCTTTGCTGCTGGTTGCTGCTGCTGCTTCTCTTTACTTGGTCTTCCTCTCTTTTTCCCTACAACCTGCAATGTATTCCAAACAAATCATCATTTACTACTAACAGATATCATTAGGAGGATTTCTGAGTTTTGCCAAACGTACATTCTCGCCTTTTGCTTTAGCTTTGCCACTTCCTTTGGTGGTTATCTCTGTTGTGTCTCCACTTTGATCATCTGGAGGCTTTGAAGCAGTCTTAGCGTTCTTGTTACCTTCATCATCAGATTCGAACGAAAACCCCTCCAGAGTCCCTATATGGATAGCCGGAGAAGTAGTAAAATCAGTTTACCAAACACACAGTACTGCTACAAGCAGACAAAGATATCAATTTCACTCTAAAAAAAGTAAAGAAAACGAGCTGACCTTCCACCATCGTTTCTGCTTCGTAGACGTTAGATACTGGTGTTAGCTGTATGAAGTCATTCATAATAGCTTCAATCTGACAAGAAAACATATAATTCAACAAATCAGACTGCTACGCCAATCTATGTTTTAGTTTCTTCGAAGTTTGAAGTCAAGATTTATGAGCAGGAAGCGAGATTACTAACCTTTGCCTCCGACTGACTTACATTAACCTGAAATTGCAAGATCTCTAGTGTGAGTACTTGTATAATACAACTTCCCTTAGAAGTTGGAATAGGTACAAGGATTTTGAAAAAACGTACTACGCAAAATGTTCTGGATGGTACAATTGTAGATTTATATATGGTTCCTGTGAAATGATAAGTGTTAGTAAAGAGACTCCAGTCATGAACTGATTCTGTATACATGTTACATAATCAGTTCTGTCAGGCTCAACAGGCATAGCTAACAGAAGCATAAAGAGTGAAGCTAGCGATATTAAGGGGATGGGGGACATGCCTTTCAAGTCCAAGAACACGTCCTCGGTTGTGTCTGAGACAACCACGCGTCCAACAGCCCCCATGTCTCCACTCAGATCTATTGAGTCCCCTTCACATTCAACGAGTACCTGTGATATAGTTCACTGCTTTTGTTAACAACTGTGCTTTCTCTACAAGAAAACTCTAAAATAGATGAATATCATTTACAGTTAAATGGCATTACCTTTGAACGATTCACCTTCTCAGAAAGTACCAAAGGCAACTTTGAACTTGAGCCCTGAAAATTTGTAAATCTGGTCATAAGGAAAAAACCAGAGAAGAAACAACAATACTGATCCTACTACCAGAAGGTACTTACAGAAGAAGGCTTGGTGTTCTTATCCGTTGTCACTTCCTCGGCCACTATGGAATCTGTATATTTATTTACATAGCAGAGGAACCGTTACATTACTTCGGAAGAATATTAAAATTCACAAAACTATGGTACGATTCATACCTTCATTCATTTCTTGTGCACTGTTTTCTTCCTTGGGTATCTGGCGGCTACTACTTGCCTTTTTCTTCGGAGATTTTTTCTTTGGAGCCTTCTTAACCGCAGGTTCTACCTCTTTATCTAGAATAACAAGATCCTCATCCTCTTCAGTTGAGATAATTACTTGCTGCTTTATCGGATCAGTGGAGGGTGGTTCAGAATCAGATGAGACAAGCCATACAGAATCATCTCCTCCCTGATAAAGCACAAAAAAACAAAACAGTAACCTGTCAACTCCATACCAATTTAAGAATTAGCAATTTTTGTAACTTACATTCCATATAGTTCCACAAAATAACATACTCATGCAGCTGGGAAGCTTCTCTAAAGAAGGGTTTATAACTCACTAATACATCATTAATTATGTTAATACTACAATTTACATACAATCAAACAGATGCACGCAAACACGAATCACACTAACTACCTAACTAAGGCAAGTAGACTCACCCAACAAAAGCACAAACGAGTTCAACCAAACGTTTCTTACTTGATCGTTCTTATGCTTGGTAGAGTTTTCTTCACCGTCTGCTTTGTTTACCTTCTGATTCTCTGCAAATTGTTCCCCAGTAAAAAAAAACAGTAATGGTGCATCATTTGAAACAAATCTACAATACCCTCAAGGTTGAGAGTAGCATTCTTTCTAGAAAACAGTTGCTTTGTCACCAACGAGTCCAGAATCGTGGTGGCTTCAGTGTCATCAGGCAGAGGAAGAGACGAAATGGTTTCAGAATCCCTGAAAGGACTATCCTCTGGAGCAGATTCAGACGACGAAGATAGTGATAACAATGAAGTGGTAATTGGTGGCTACACACACACAACAAAACTTCCACATTTCAATTGTTTGTTCATTCAAAAGGATTATAGAAAATCAGATTGAATCCAAAAAAAAAAAGGAAACCTGGAAAGATCGGAGCCAATCGGGAGATCCCTCTCTGGAGCTGCTCATATTTCACTTCTTCAGCGCTTAAGATCAACAATCGAAGCTACTCAATTGAAACAGAATCAGTTCAGAGACTTTAACCCATGGAATCGATGAAATCGAAGCTCACCTGAATAAGAAGAAGAAGAAATTGAGCGATTAGCGGACGAATCAACGGACGTTGAAATTCGGGAGACGAGATCCAGGAACGAAGCAGAAGCTTTTTCCGCCGCCGGCGAGATTGGAGTGAGTTAAAGACGCGGGAAGATTTGGCTACAAACCGCTTCTTCCGGTTTTGGTTGCTAAGGCAAAGACTTTTAGAAAAGGCCCAATTAGTCATGAACAGAAAGCCCAATTAGAGACTTTTAACAAATCCAAGTAGATCTACTGGACGATTGGGTTTCGGTTCGGATTTATTCGGATTTTGGGTCAGGAAAATCCCATCCCTTCCTCCAACCGGTCTAGGACCAGGAACCCTCGCAGCTTGGATTGTGTGGTCTCTATGGAGCTCAAGGAACCAGCTCATCTTCAAAAAACGAAAGTTTACACCAGAAGAGATCATTCTGAAAGCGATCTTAGATGCTAAAAAATGGATGATGGCTCAAACTCCCTCGACTGCTCTCTTGCCGAAACCTTTGATCAGATGCGAACCAGACCCTAATCGAATGAGAATTTGCTCGATATTCGCTGACGCAGCTTAGAACTCATCAACAGGCTGTGAAGGCTTTGGTTGGATCATTGATGATCGGAATTCAATCTCACAACATGCAGTGACCGCGACCTTTGTCTCGTCGCCCAGGGCAGAAACTATGGCGATGTTCACAGCCATGACCTTTGCTCGGGATCATGGAATCGAATCCATCTCACTCTTCTCTGACTCTCAAGTTCTTATCAACACGATCAAGCGATATCAGATGAACTTGGAGATCTATGGCTTGCTTTGTGATATCTATCTCCTCTCCCTTTCATTTAAGACAATCAAGTTTAATTTTATTCCAAAAACATTTAATGTTAGAGCTGACTCTGTTGCCAAACAGGTTTTATGGGCCCTGAACCAAATTTAAGTTACGAATGAAATCAGTTTGCAAAAAAACAATTCAGCCCATTTAGATATTTTAAAAGTTTGGATCGGATTCGGTTCATGTTTAATTATATTCAGTTTGAGTTACATGTCCAAGATCTTACCAAAATAGTTTTAGTTTCAAATATTAATCGGGTTTTTAAATAGTTTTAGTTTCAAATATGTAGTTGATTAAAATGAATATATTTCCAATCTTATAAATAGGCCCTGACTGAGCTCAAGGATAAACGGGGAAGTCATGGTTGAGACTTGAGAGCCTCTGTCTTGTCTTTGGAAGAATCTTTGATACATCTGTATCAATTTTCCTAAATGCATTTCAAAGACTAGTCAAAGAAAAAAAAAGCTGTAATATTATTTTCAAAAGTGTGCCTCAAAAATGAACAACACAAACTTCACTGTTGCTCTTTCCACAGGCTCCAAAAATAGTGACATTAATAAAGGTTCCGTTGGTTATTTCAAGAGGCAGCAACCTTCTTCCTTACAATCCTCTTTCGCCTAGCCTTTGGAGGTTGAGGAGAATCTGAAGCTGAGTCATGTTGCTTCATACCAAGTAGCCGTGAGACTATTGCATTCTTTGAGATGAACCATCTTGAATCTGGCTTTGCTACACCTTCCTCTGAAGAGGGTCGGTTATATGCTTTTGCCAGTAGACCATCTGATTGAGCCAGCGGGTCGGCCTCCACGCCTAGCCATATTTGTCTTGATCTTTCCCCTAACTGAACATTCATAATCCTGTTCCATATCCATCCATATTCATTATACAAAAGACTTCATAAGAGAGCCTATGTGTGTGAGAGGAGAGAGTAATACCTCACTGCAGTGCCGAAGAAGAGTGCTACACCTATGACATCAAAGTGACTGCTCATTGTTCTCTCAAACCCACACAACAGCTGATACCTCAAGTTAGCGTATAATCCAAGAAACGCGCCGTAACCAAGAGCGTTTGTTGTGACTGATGGAACTGTCACAGACACTCTGTAAGAAGAACAAAAGTTATACACCAACAAAAAAGAAGAGATGATGCCAAAGTGAAAACAGAAGATTAAGTGATCATGATGGACCTATTCTTCTTCTTTCCGGCTAGAAAGTTAGACAAAGAACCCTGGAAGGCACCTGTTGCTACTCCAAGGATAGACAACTCTGCAGCCTTGTAGAAAAGAGAGTGGATCCTCTTTTGCAAGTTGAACTCTCTAAGGGGATAGCTCGTTTCAAATATGTTGTTTGGTAGCTTTTGTAGTGTGTTTTGGAGATCAAACCGGAACGTGTTTCCATATGAACGGCTTGGAGCTAACAACCAAACGGCAGCTGCGTTGCATGCTGATACTGTAAGAACGTTTATAAGTGCAAGATCCCATTCCTCTTTTATTCTGCAAAATTATAGAGAAAACTATTTTAGGACAGTGAATCATAAGCTACAAATGTGGAGACAGTTAAGGCTCATGGAGAGGGAGTATAGTACCTATTCTTACGAGTCTTGACCTCCCACCAAACCGAGCAACCAACCGTGGCAGCTTGCTCCAAAAGAAGTCTATATAGAAATGAGGGATCCGCTAACATCCTACACAAAGACAGTCACATAGTCAAGACTGCATCTTACTATGACAACGAAGAAAACCAATGTTTAAGAAATCGTTAGGTTGTAACTAGGCGCTTTATTCGGAGCCTAAGCTTTAACAAATTATTTGTTTATTTATCATATATTATATTTTATATTAGATAATTTAATTTTAGGTTCAATTATAAAATTATTTTGATGAATTATAAAAATTAGATATAAAAAATGAAATCAGACAAACTTGTGGAGTTATATTAACATTATTACTTAATCTAGACCAATTTATATCGAATTAGACCAACTCAAATCGATTTTAACAGATTTAGAACAGCTTAAACCAATTTGAACAGTTTAAATTGGATTTTAAGAAAATTGTTTTGGGTATAACGAATTTGCTGGGCGCCTAGATCGATTATTAGAACATTGAAGATTTCCAAAAGTGACGCTAATAACATACAACCTATAATTCTAGAGACAGTGAAGATGTCCAAAGACTGACACAAAGTTACCTGCCAACAAAGGCCCTAGACAATCCCTGAGGAAGAGCCCGTGAGATCAATCTAGTTGTTGTAGGACGAGCATTAATGGCAAGGAACTTAACCATTTGTGCTGAGCTCACCAAACCCTGCATACAAGTGATGTCAGCATCCTCCCCAAAAACCAATTACACGAAAAGCTTTCAGAGGATAACTAACCATTTCATATGCTTGACGGAGGCCAGCTGGCAAATCCAACATTGTCTTTTGCCACTCGTTCAACACAGCATCAACAAACTTCCTATCAAATATCTGTACAAAAAAAAAACATAAATATCAACATGACAATACAAAACAAAAGAGTAAAAAATGTCTAAGTACCTCAGCGAGGAACATCCTCCGTCTAAAAAGTCCACCTTCATCTCCATCATCATCATCATCAAACTCGTCAAAGTAATCATCATCGTCACCATCATCATCCCCTCCATCTCCACCACCGAAATTTATTTTCTTCCCAATGTCTCCACCTCCTCCTCCCGTTGCAATCTGCAAATTGATGAACCAATGAGAACAGAGAGAGAGACAGACAATAGATAAAAGGCTTAGCCTTTAGAGAGAGAAACCTCAGGGCTTGACTCGACTTTCTTCTGGGTCGTATCAAGCTTCCCCTTTTCTAACGTTACAGCTCCTACGGAACCGAACTTGCCACCTTTCATCACTGGACACATCTGAGCACTTGGAGAAGAAGAGATAGAGTAAGACGATGTGGATGAGTCGCCGCTAAAGGGAAGCTGGAAGCAGCGTTCGAGACGTGAGACTGAATCTCCGACGGAATCGATGAGAGAAGAGGATGAAGCTCTGACGAAGCTGACGCGGCGGAGGTTACAAGGAAGAGCTGCGGTTGAGCGAGGGATTGGTAAACAGGGTTTAGGAGCGGCGGCGCTCTGAAACACCATGTGCGACATGGCTCCCTCCCCCCTGAGCCTTTTTCTTCTCTCTTACGGCTGAGAGAGAGAGAGAAGGAGAGGAGGTTGAGAAGAATGGGGGAAGAGAGACTTATCGCAACCAATCGGACAACTACAAGACAATTCAACTTAATCTATACTTCTGGACGATTCGGAGGGTTCAGTTTTATCGTAATGGGCCAAATATGGGCTTTCAAATGTATTTTGATTTCCGATTCGAACTTGGTTATTGGGTTACGCTTCACTATACGTAACTCGAGAGATTTTTTTAATATAAAAAAAGTTAAAAAAAATTCGAACACTAATATAAAAAAGGTAAAAATACAAACAATTAATGAAAACAAAAAATTACACACTACAAAAATAAAACTAACCCCTAGTGCAATACAAAAAATGACACATTACAAAAAATGAAACGAACCATTTAATGTTATGTGATGTAATGCAATGAAAACAAATCAGAAAACAAAAGAGGACACAATAAAAAATGAAACTGATGCCAAATGGAACTAAAATTAAACAAGCATCTTCCTCTCCCTGTAGCCAATGACTCGATGTGACCACATAGTTTGATCAATGAATAATATATCTAAAAGATATACAGTCTCGTTGTGTTTTATTTTCGGGATTATTCTGTGCAAAAACTTGGCTTAGTCATTCAAGAAATCGAAGTCAATTGGTTGGCTTCTTATTGGAGGATAGGTTACTTGTGGCCTCTCGGTTGCTGCATTTTCAGTTGGCTTCACTGTTGTTGTTGTAGTAGTAATTTCAGGCGGAGGTGGCGGCGGCATTGTTTGGCTGTTATCCTCTGTTGCTACAGCTGTTTCTGTTTTTTGAATTGAAGACGGATCGCTTTTGTCTTCCAAAGAAGTTTCCTCCTTCTCTGGCGCAGGAGGCTCGGGCACTGTCTCTGTCACTGGCCCGTCTACATGTGCTGCTGCTGACTCTGCAACAGCGGCAGTTTCCGGTGCTGCTGGCTCCGTAACAGCTGCAGTTTCTGGAGCAGCTGACTCAGCAGCAGATGCAGTTTCTGGAGCAGCTGACTCAGCAGCAGCTGCAGTTTCAGGTTCTGCTGGCTCAGAATCAGCTGCAGTTTCCGGGGCAGCTGACTCAGGATCAGCTGCAGTTTCCGGGGCAGCCGACTCAGGATCAGTTGCAGTTTCAGGCGCTGACTCGGTCTGTGGTGTCTCTTCAGAAGATGGAGGAGGAGCTTCAATAGCCAATGGCTTAGCTGGTTCTTCAATAGCCAATGGCTTAGTTGGCTCTGGCTGTGGAGTCTTCATTGTGGGGAGAGGTTTCTTGGGCGCAGAAATGGAAGCAAAGATCGAAGACATTCCAGGAGGTAGAATCTCTATCGGAGGCTTTTTAGATGCATCAGACAGACTCGTGAGCTTTGGATCCTCAAGAGAAGCCAAAAACGCACTTGCAGCATCGGTTTTAGTAGATGAAACTTGCTCAATTTCCTTCTGCAGCGTTTTATTCCAAGCCTGGACCAAGTTCTTTAGACTAGGACGACCATGTGCCTGTGTGATAGATAGTCAGAAACAATAAAAGGCTCAAAAAAGTAAACTCTAAGATTGGTGAAACTGTAATCTTACATGAGCATGAAGTACAGCTTCTGCGAGCATCCCTGTGTCTTGCCACGCCTTCTCCATAAGCGCATTGTCTCCCAGAACTGCAGCAGAAAATGCTGACTCTCTCCCTAGGCCTATGGAGATCAGATTGTTTATCAGACCCTGCAACAAAGTTAAATTAGCCTTTCAATTAGAAACCTGAACAACACAACAGGGCGTTAGATTTCTGTAGGGTACATACACTTAAGCGTGTCAATTCTCCATGGTTAGCTAGACGTAACGAAAGGCCTCGCAACTCATGACCCTGCAAAGCGCCTTTGACCGATCCTGCAGTAGCCAGTCTTTTGAGAGCTTCACGAGCAACGTCGGCGTTCCCAGTGGCATCTGCAGCATCTATAAGGTCAAGAAACTCCTTTGCAAATTTCACTATTCCTTCCACCGCTTCAACAACGTCTTCTTTCTTCTCAGCTGTCAAAGAGAGAATGTCACTCAAATCAAGGCCTAGACCGTCCTGTCCAATGTCCCTGCTATTGCTCATTGTGAGGAGACAATGAAGAGCCCTCTTCAGATCATTGCTCTGCATCGCTAGATCAAACTCCAGCCTGAGAACACATAAAAGACTGAGAATAGTAGGAATAGCTTGAAGGAACTTGCTGCACCAAACATAATATGGTTTTTTTACCTCTTTGATATTCCAGGCAAATGAAGAGCTTCTGTAGCATATCCCATTCCTAGCATGAACTGTGCCAGATCGTCATGATGTTCTCTCCCAAGCCTACTTGCCCTGCGCAACAAACAAAAAAAAGTTGAGGTAGGTTCCAGCTAGTTTACTATCATGTAAACACGATATACTGAGAAATGTATCAATACCATTTAACTGCACTAATAGCATCCCCATAAGCAGCAAGACATCGACAGCGGATACCAGGATGGTTCAGTGATATGGCATGTGCACACATGTACCTACCAAAAAAGTGGAAGTTGTCTCAGTAGTTCAATCTTTATATGATCATTCAAGATCTTTATATGATCATTCAAGTGACTGATGGCAAGATATTGCAAGAGTCAGTATTGCTTTAAGGTAAGAACATGGAGACTCTTGATACCTGTCAATGAGCCAAAGAACACCATCCCGAACGCCAGCAACAACAAGAGGCCCTACTGGTCGTTTTTGCTCCACTGGGAAACGAGTAACAGCAACTGAGACTCCCCCACCACCTACAGCTACCTCACTGGCCCTTCTTTCGTCCATGTCATCGCCATCACCTCTAGATTGTCTGGGCAATGATAAAAATGGTGGAACAGATGGAGCATTTTGGAAAGAAGCTAGACGCACCACCTACAATAAAAAAAAGGATACGCATGAGTGCAAAAGACAAAAGCTTAGACCTGAAAAATTGAGCTTCAAAAATCAATTATATTTATCTCATATAATAGCAAGAAATGTCCACCTGCAGCAAGGGGGCCCTCAAAGATATCATTTCTTGCTTGGAACTCTGGGCACCTTCTACTGTGATTAAGGCTAATTCTCCATGCTCCGCAACTGCCCTAGCCTGTGCCTCCTTAAGTTTCATTTCTTCCTTCATCTTCCTAGTCTCTATATCAATTTCAGTAACTCCCGCGTCCACAAAAACACATCTGGAAATCCAGGCATGGAAGAAAGTATTAGCATTCAAGCCTCAGAGTAACTGATTCAAAACAGAGAGAAGCCCTTGGATCATATGTATAACGCCTAATCTTACTCAATCGTGGTTTGTGTAGCCACAAACAGCTGCCTGCGGTGCCAAACAGCTCCAGTAGCATGTGAGATGGCAACATTACCAAGATATCTATACTGAGGGCGCAAGGACGATATGACCATGTATTGTTGATAAGCAAAAGCACAATACTCAACTGTTTTGTCCCATGCCGTCCACTCTGGCTGAGGTAGCATCCCACCTACTGGCTCAAAATTTTCCCAACTACACAGTGAAACTTCTATGAGGACTTATATGGAACTGAGATACTTTAACATTAATGCCATCACCTGAAAGAGGAAACCAAAATGGAACCACTAATCACCTGTAGAGCTGGTAGTTTAGCGGTGCGGACTCGGTAGATCTCTGTGAAGAACCATCATCATAGCTAGAAAACGAAGAAACATTACTGTTTCCAAATCCTGAAAGTGGCATCGACTGAATGGTTGAAATAGCTGTTGCAGAAACAGGACTAATTCTTCGGGACGTGCGATAGCCTATTCCAAGTAGAGCGCCGCCATGCAGACCAATGACCTGCAAGGAGAAATTTAAGCATAAGACTATTGCTTACTACGCCTAGAAGTCAAGCACTTCAACAGATCTGCTCAGAGGATCTGAGACAAGTGAAAAAATGATGAATTAAATATGAAAGATGGCTATTTTAGGAAACTAATCCCTAGCTAAGACTAGAACACATGGAATGCAATACCTCCAGTAAAAGACACATACCGGTTCAGAGCGACCTCCTACAGATCTCATGAGGATGTTTGAGGTTCCATCATCTAAGAGAATACGAACTTGGACACTAGCTGATGAAGCTGCATTAGCAGCGGCAGCAGCTTGCGCCGCGGCTGCAGCCGCTTCTTTCGCCTTTCTTGATGAACCACCCTTTGGGATCATAGGCATTCTTTGCGGTAATACAGATTCTAGTATTGCAAATCTGTCTCGACACGTATCCCAAGCCAAAATTCTTGCACTTCCAGAATCAACAATGGACCAGTCACTAACTTTGTAGATAGAGAAGTACAAGATATCAGGCCATACAACTGCCACATACCTACAACCAGATAATATAGTTAGTTACTGTTCTAGATGTTCATGCCTAGCAACTGTTGTTATATTATCAATATAGAACCTGGAGACTGAAAAAAAGAACCGGAAACTTACTTTCCTGAACTGCTTACAGAAAGAACTGAGTATGAATCATGTGGAACAGTTGCCACACCCTTCTTTTTGGTCTGCTTTACAGTCAGCTGTTCACCTGCATCTAGCTTAGACATTCCTGACTCGGACAAGGCATTATTTCCAAGGGGTGGGTTGGCTGTGTTGGATATTTGAAAGTTTAAGAGCTTTAATTCTCTTCCAAAGATATATACAGCTGAATTATCCCGACTTCCAGACAGTGCTGGTAGAAATGCTGCAGACGGGATGGCACGAGGATCAAATTCACTAACTATGATACCAACATTGGTACCAGTTGCGACGAGATGTGGCTGTAGAGGATGTGCAACCATACAAAAGACCTGAAAAAAGGATATTAATTAGTAACTAATGTGGGGTACTACCAATGTATATAGAAGCGACGCTATTATATATAATAAGGCAATAGTGCTGTGTTTGCTTCGTCAGACTCAAAATAAGCAAGTGGTCAAGAGCTAGTTACCCTAAGTTTTTTGTGGGTTGCAAGTACTTGAGGCGGAACCAAGGAGGAAAGTTCACATAACGGCCTTGTCAGGGCCGAATAAGTTGGATGCTCAATAGACCTGTGAAAAAAATTAAGCAATTAGACATTCCTCTAATATACATAAAGATGTTCACCATAAAAAGGATACCATATGTGTGAATCTTTAACGCAAGTCAAAATATCAAGGTTTGGTGCTCGAGGATGGCACCAAGATGCAACACTGTGGCAAGCTAGCTTCGGGACAGGTTTAATTCTCCGCAGCTCCTGTAGAGAAAGAGTAGGCATGTGTGTCGAAAAAAGAGATCCATAAAATATGCAAAGCCCATATATGAGATGCAACATTACCTTAAATGTCATTGTGTCCCATATGGCCAATGTCTTGTCAGCACCAATTGTAATCAGCTGTGGAGCACTGCCACTTACCCGTGACAGCTCAACAGCCACCACCCCGCCATCATGTGCCTGATACAGTCAGAACATAAACATCAGAGTGAGCAAAAGCTTTTACCAAACCATATCTAGAAGGACAAATCAGGTATAACAGAAAAGTGGAAT
Organism: Brassica rapa; assembly: GCF_000309985.2. NCBI lineage: Eukaryota > Viridiplantae > Streptophyta > Magnoliopsida > Brassicales > Brassicaceae > Brassica > Brassica rapa. The sequence continues at coordinate 3,541,532 of NC_024803.2, read as the reverse complement.
TTATAGACTCGATCAAACAAACAGTAGCATGTCATACTCCGCTAATCATTACTCAGCCTATTAATCACAAAGGGGTGAAAGGATCCAACACTCAGAATCGGAAACACATATCAAATCAGAAGGTTCAGTGAAACGAAGAACAATGGTGAACATGTCCTGAGCTGTAACCAAATCTGGCGAATCTTTGCATGAAAGGTTAGGATTGAAATGAATACCTTTAAGCTAAGCTTGGGTACAAGGTCTCTTGAATCAGTGCCATGATCGGCATTCCACAGTATAAGTAAACCATCACTACCACCTGAAACAAGGAGTGCCTGCAATTGCAAGTAGATAGAGAATGGCTGGTATCATATACTGCAGATAAATAACAGAGAGAAAATGTTTGATAAGCATTCATTAAAAATCTTTAAATTATAATAAAAGGAAAAGAAGGCAGTTGTTAGTAGAACTAATAACATAACCTTATAATGATATAAAATGACTGTGGAGCGCTAAGCTACCAATTTCTAAAAGAGAGAATGTGTAGTTACTTCGCCAGATGATGCCATGAAATTCATCAAGCAATAAATTGATCCTTTATGGCCAGCTGTATACCTACGTGCAAGCTGCAAGGAAGTGAAAATTCAGGGAAATTAACACAGGCCAGTATCAATAGCTCTCAACCTAAACCCAGCAGAAAATAAACAAAAAAAATAAACGAACCTTCCACGTTATCATTGATAAAACTCTAATGACACCATCAGTTGAACCAAATGCAACTAAAGGGCCATCACCAGCCGATGATCTGGTAAGAAACTCCATGCTGCAATGAAAGGAGAAAGTCTAACAACTTTATGGAGCAGAAGAATTTGACACACTACACTTAAAGCACACATATTAACTTGCTATTCGTAATCTAAATCTTTCCTGGGGTCTAAGGTTTTAAGCAAACACATGCTCTAGAACTAGATAAAAAGGCAATGAACTCACCAGACAAGAGACCTGTTGTCAAGCTCTGACTTAGGCACATCTCGGCCACGCATTGTCACCAAGTCCAAGAAAATGGCTTTGTTCTCACAACAGATGACCAGAAAATGCCGGCCTTTAGTCGATGGAGCAGGAGAAGTGAACCCGGACGTGAGGTGATCAACAGCTGACGGAGATTCAGCAGCTGCAGAGCGGTTTCGCCACAGCTGCCAATAACGCACATCGTCGTCATAAAACTTCACCTGCTTGACACTTGTAAGTGGAAAGAAGATATTCATTTTTCTCATATTCAAAGGGGTGTAAGAATAGTAGCTGGTAAAGATCTATTTACCTTCCACCTCGAATGGCTTCAGTAGGCTTGCCTTTATAGTCTGAGTAAAACATGAATGTCATCAACGAAGCGCATACTCACTATACCATAATAGAATGTAGAACTGAAGAACAAAATTTCAAAGGATAAGAGCATCTCCAACCCCATTCTATTTGCTACTACCGGAATTTAGAATAAAATCTTCTCTAGCCATAATACTCTATTTCTATTTCACAATGGATTTAAAAGTGGGATTACTCCATAAACTGAATGAATGAATTTATTTTTATTAGTCATTACTCCGATTTTTCATAAAACTCTAAAGAACCATTTTCATTTTAATTGTCGTTATGCACACGGATTAAGAAAACATATGATTTTGTATATTTCCAAAACAAAAACACAACAATTACGTGTACAGCTAACTATTTTTTCAACCAATATAAAAATAAAATAAAAAATCTTATTAATAAATTTTGCATTGAAACTTTAAAACAACACTTATTTTGAAACATAAATTTTTCCGAACAACTAAAATTAAATCGAAACGGATATTAGAGATGCTCTAATGAAATTGAGATGGAACAAGTTGATCATGGCTCACCGGAGTCTCCCTCGGCGAGCTTCTCTAACTTGGCGCCAACTAAACGGCGCTCGTCGACTCCACCGGCTTTCAATTCATAAATCACCTATTATAAGAAAATGGCTAATCACGTTGAAGATCGGATCAGAAGCGAAATCAGAATCTCGATTAAAAACTAGAAACCTGACGGTGCTCCCAGTTCCAGACGGAGACGTGATCCGTATCATCGGCCGTAACGAGCCATGGGTGCGTGGGATGCACCTGTATCTTCACGATCTTATTGTTGGTCTGCCGAAACGCTCTCGCGCGCAGCATTTTTGATCAACGAAACAAACTCAAAAAAAAAACGAGTGACGAGAATCCCTAAACAGGAAAGTTGAGCTACACATTCAAAATTCAGATCCGAATCAATAGGATCCACCAACCACTGAACAAAACTCCGGTAGTGTCTTCGAACTGGAAGCCCAGTCTGTTAAGGCCCACTAAAGTTTTAGCCCATGATTTATTTATCTATTTTTCATCTTCTTTAGAAAATATAAAACAATTATTTATGATTTTAACTATAATTATTTTCTTTTTTCGTATTTTTTTTATGTATACGTTGATGAAACTTATGAACACAAAAATAGTTTTTAATGAAGAAAATAATCAAAATAAGTTTTATTAAAGAATAAAAATACAGTTTTATTTTATGATTAACTAATTTAGACTTAGAGTTTAGAGTTAAAGAGTAGGGCTTTACGGATGTTCAAATTTTTTAAAATTAAAATTTGGTTATTCAAAAGAATTGTCCGCGGTAGGGAAGATCACTAGACCAATCATAATCCAGTCTTGGAATTCAAGTCCTTGTAAGAACTATTCATTCAAGTCACTATTCCGGTAAATTTTTACTTATAACAATGGAAAATATTTTAGGATAACACTAAAAAAGTTTATATCACAAATATAGACTCTAAGAATCAAAATGACTAAAATGTTTCATTAAAGAGGTAAATCAATACTATTAAAACTGAAGGGCCTTTTTTGAGACTCCCTTAAAGTTTTGAAGTATTTACAGATCTCTGCCACTGATATCTTCTTAGTCTATGCTTTTAATTAAATATTTTTATTTTATTTTTGTAAATCACAGTGATTATCCATTCAGTATTTAGAGTATTTTTTTTTGACAACTAAAGTATTTAGAGTATTTAAACGATTCAAACTATGGTTTATTTAAAGCAGGATTATTCTACGGTAACTGAAGATAAACAATCTTTTTTTTTTTGATAAACAGACTTTAATATTTCAAGAACTGAAAAAAAATAAGACTTACAAAGCAAATATGGAAATAAAACCCAAAGAGAGATTGCATCGTCCTCTTCACCACCATATTGTTCTTCCAGCGCCATGTTCACATCTTCCTTCTTCACCCGTTCATCATCAAAGTTTATACCTGTAATGTTTGAAGTTTAGTACTCTACATGTAAGGCACGGTAGTCTACAACTAAATCACATACCAAAATGTACACCAAAAACCACAGAAAATGCAATAATTATTTATTTCAAGTTGCAGATTATTAATTGGGAGACGAGGGACACAAGAAGAAACTACATACATACTTCATGTTGCATTTTATTGGAATATTTTTAATCTATGATTTTAGTTAGATGTTTTTTATTTTTCTGAAACTCATAGATAACCATCTCATTATTATGTATAATCTTTTTCCACTTATTTAGTTAATTTACTGTGTGTAATTATATACAAAATTCCCATTTATTTTGAATAAAAATTTCGAGATTAACAACTATGAAACAAACTAGCTAAGTTTATTTGCAAATCTTTTTTTCAAATGCAATTCTTAAAAAAAATCTAATTTTTAACTAAGCATAAACTGGTATAAAATCGCAACTACATTGTGATATTCTATCTCAATTGAACAACTTCAATCATTCAAAAAAAATTAATCATATATGTATATCCCTAGGATATTCCTAATTAAAACGATTTTATATGTTTACTATCCTAATAATTTTCTAGCGATAGGAAGTATATAAATAGCCTTTCAAACACAACAAATATAACCATTCTAAACCTCCAAACTGTCTACCGTGATCTACACTTATGGGTTCCATAATCAAAATCAGAAATCTAAGTGATGTTAAGCCTTTCAAATCTGCATAGAGAGTTCAGGTGAAAGTGCTTCATACGTGGAAGTCATGCAATCCCCAATTTGGTTCTTCTCTTCAGATGGTTCTAATAGACAAAAATGTAAGCCCTATAATTATGGAACTATCGTCTATTATATATTTATAATATATGTACTTCAGCCTTTTTTTTTTACATGTTTTAAGGTGTGAAAATTCATTGTTGCAACACCTCGAGACACTGTCGAGATGGAGAATGGAAAGTTATTACTAATTCAGTTCTAATATTAGGTGATTGAATAGTCCTTACTTACCTTATTTTTTTAAGTATCATGTAGCATGGCATCTATGTTATTCCTCTTTTATAGATCTTGATTCTTGAATGGTTTGCAGTACATCCTAACTGTAAAATAAAACACAACATAAAAATCCTGTTATGGCTAAACACGTTAGGTTTGTAAATAATTTCAAACAGTGATATAAATAATTTTATCAAAATCATAGATTTGTATACAAATATACTATTTTTTCTCGCCAAATGTATTTTCAAATATTTTATTAATTGCAATTATATATTTTAAAAAAATATATATATATATATATTCAAAAGAGCATAAAATCCGAAAATAAAACCACATTGAAGAGCATCTATACATAACAATATGGAATATACTTGGATATTAAAGAAACTTATTTAAAAAATAAGTAATATCTTCTGAAATATATATATACATAACAATATGGAATACAACCAATCATTTAAATTCATCGTATTTTCAACATATCAATAAGAAACAAAACAAAACAGGAAACCGCGAATTTTGTTAACTAAAAATAAAAACGGGTTAATAAATTTGATACGGATAAACATGACTATATTTAAATTATAAATATTTACCTTTTTAAACAATTATATATTTTGTTTTAATAATAAAAATTATATATTTTTAAAATAAGACATTAATATTTAAAAACAATTATATATTTTAAAAATAAGACAAGTAATATTAACTTCATCAATCCTTGCAAGAGAAAAAAAACTTTAAAATTGGTATCTGAAACGATTTACTCTAGGACAAAGGCAAACCTTTGGAGATTTGCTCATTTCAATATCAAATCGATAGAGCTCACTAATATCTGACTGTTAATTTTTCAGATCGGAATCTATTTTATTCGATTTCTTTCCATTTAAGCCATCCTAGAGGACATGCCAAATAAATCAAAACATAAAAAAAAATTGGTTAAACTTGGGGCTTTGAGTTCAACTGAGTATCGACAATGAAAGAATTACAGGAACGGATTTACCTTGGAGATGCCTCTTGAGTTGAATCGTGGAAGAGCCGATTGGTTTCTTTAATCTCCATATGAAGGTTATTTTTTATTTTTTATTTTCTATTAACCGATGCATTTGTCTGAAAATTACAAAGGAAGAAAGCAATTAATCTTCCGATTGATGAAGATCAAAACAGTGATATCGGTTTGGGCTAATTTCGTTTTTGGGCTGTTCTAAAGCGGTTGGATCCTTAATAACACCTCATCTTGGTTTATATTGATAAAAATATTGACAAATATTTTTCTGGCCCATTGTTTAGTCCATTCTTAATAAATTAATTCATATAGTATAATTTTTAAAAAAAATCTAAATATTTTATTAATGCTATATACATATTATAAAAAAATATGAGCAATTTTAAGGTTAAGATAAAAATATGTTATCCTATAACGTTATAAAAAAAATCTATAATCTCACTTTTATTCCTAAGTTATACTTAAAAACATAAATATTATATATGTACTATATATTTTTTGCATATTTAAAATTTTGAAAGTGCATATAGATGATTATCTATCTTGGTGTTTTAGTTAAAAATAAAATAAAATAATATATATATATATATGTATATACTATTAAACTAATGAGAACTGATATCACTTACTCAAAACATAAACTAAAATCTCAAATATGTAACTCTGAAATAGTATTATGCATCCTAATATGTGTTTTACTATATACAACCGAAGTATACATTGTTTGATATTTAAGTTTAACATCAAACAAATCCCGCGCTTTAAAAGCGCGGGTCAATATCTAGTATACAATTATACCTCTAGGGTTAACTAATCCAAACCTTAGGGTTTAGAGTTAATGGGTGGGCATTTGGGTTTGAGGTTTAAAATTTTATAAAATTGAAAATAAATATTAAAATTTTAAAAATAAAAATTTTAAAAATTGTTTCAAAAAGTATTTTCAAATTACAAAAAGAAAATTTGAAAATAAAATTTTGAGAAAACAAATTCAAAAAAAAAAAAATTGAATTTGAAAACATATAATCTAAAACTATAAAAAATATTTTTTTTATTTTTTTATATATCTAGAGTATTAGTGTCATTTTACCTATTAAATGAATATTTTAATCATTTTCCTCCTTGTGGTATATTTTTGTGACCAAAATTTGAAAATGGTATATTTACTAGAATTGCCCTATAACAATTCTTTAATTTTTTAATTCTTTATACATAACCATCGTTTCAATGTTTGTGTGTGTGTGTGTGTATTTTTTGTGTGTTTCAACATTGTGAGGAATGTACGTTAAGAACTCACCAGAAGTTTATGGTTATGTATAACTTTATAAGATCAAAACATGTATGAATAATGACAATACAACTAATATATGCTGGTATGCACATTATATATATGTAAACATTTTAGAGACATGGGTATATAAAATAAATATTTTACTGTTGTTGACAAAAGATCAATGTTTGTAAAAATGAAGTACAGATCTCAATATCTAATCCATATCTATCATGTTTTTCTTTTTATATTCCCCTGATCACTTTTCTTGTTTTTTTTAATTAGCATGGAGGCCAATCACCACTAATGCAAATAATTCTTTGACTTTCAATATTTCTCCAAAAAGTAAAATATTTATTTGGTTCAAAGAAGCGGGACCAATGTAGACACCACACCATCTTTAGAGCATCCATATTGGTTCTGTGGTTGATCAAGTTTTAAAATCTTAAGATCTACCTGTAAATTTGATCCTGAAAAATGGGTTCTTAAGATTATACATTGGAGTTAATATTTTTTATCATATCTCTTTGGGACAAAGATCATGAAAACATTATGACAAATGTGTTTTCTTGTGTTTTACCAAAAAAAAAAAAGGTGTTTTCTTGTGTGATGCAACATTGTTAAATGGGCAATTTTTGTCACAAATATATTTTTCAATAAAAAAATGACCAAAATAATTTCTTTTTATTTTGAAATTTTAAATACTTATCTTTTATTTTTTTTAAATTTGAAATCTTATCTCCAAAACCACACCCTTTAACTCTAAACCCTAAGTCTATATTAGTTAACCCTAAAGTAAAAAATATTTTTTTTACCTTTTAATAAAACTTATTTTGGTTATTTTCTTCATTGAAAATTATTTTTTGTGAAAATTACTTAAAATGGCTATCCTAGAGAATTTCTCTTGTTAAATTGGATCCGAAAAACTTAAATGAAGTCTAAAGAAAACTGGTTAAACAATGTCTGTTGATGTTAGTAGATTTTCTCTATGAGTTGACTGCTCCAATTTTTTTTTTTGGGCAAAATCCTCCGGATTAGTTAAGGCTTAAAGATAAATAAACATCTAATAAGTTAGGTTGAGAGAATCGATTGATATACCAATTTTAAGAAGTGTACAAGATTTTGCGAGTGGATGGTGGAAAGGCCGAGTCTTTTGATATTATAACATTTTATTGGCTTTATGTTGAGCACTAGAGCCAACTTGCTTTCCGAATCTTTAGCTGGTTGTCGAATATTTATATCACCATATATGTAAATGCATATTATATTGGACCGGATACGTTGTGCAGTTACATGTCTCTCTATTATATATACTTCCTCTCATTACACTTCCTATACCCATCACAAACACTCTTTGAAGTTTGATGGACATGCATGCCCAACGGAGTAGAATTGCATGAAGTGGAGTAGAGTATAATGCAGCCAAGGATGACTTGCCGGAGGGTCGTTCATCATGCATAATAATATTGGTGATGAACATAATTCTGGCAAGTTGCCCTTCGGCTACATTTTGCTCTCTTCTACTCATGCAAACTCTCCATGGAATACTCTACATTTTCATTCTTTCAAATCGACTCTGTGAACCGTACTAAGTACTAACAAGACCCTTAGTATTGATCAGAAGTCCAGCATCGATCGGTATGATAGTATATTGATCAGAAGTCCAGCATCGATTGGTATTGACTCTTTTATTAATGATTACTTTTCTTCTTGTGTCTTTCAATATTAAAGGAAGATTTTCTTTTGTTTCTTATTACAAACGACTTCTTGGAGAGGCACTTAAAAGAGGATATAGTTTATGCAAAATCTTTAGTTAAGAGATTTATAAGCACTTGTGTATATATAATAATGAATTCAGTCCACCAAATGGGTTTGAGCTTCATATTTATTACAGATGCAACTGGTTTGTTGAGTTAAGATTCATGGACAAAAGGTTTGGCTGTTCTTGTCTGTTTTTTCCCCCATCATATTTAAAAGTTTAATATACATATTAAAATAGTCTCAGTAGAAAAAATGTAGGATTGTCTTGGATGTTTTGACTTACAAATAGGATAATCCCAACTATTATGGGAACGAGCTTGCTTGCATTGGCCGTCCTAATCTATAGTTATTTGTTTGTTTAGAAGAATGTCACAACATACATATCATACCCTAAACATAGTGTAATAATGCATTGTTGTTGTTGGCATCTGTCCACTCCAATGCGTACGGTGTAGTTTATCTGGAATTATATATATGCTGTCAATTATCATTTCTTGACCTAATATATATAAACGAAATCAATTATAATTGGTAGATTGTTTTGTTGGACGTATATTACGAAACAGTCTAGAGAATTATATAAAAGCGATTAAAAAGGGCGAAAAGAAGCCGAAATTTGTGGAATATTATGAAATGTGCGTTGTCGTTTTTCTGAATATAAAGTACTATGGGCCGACAAAAGTAGCCATGTAATAAAGATTTTGGTCAGACAATCATAAACCAAATCCTTGAACGCAATATAAGAAGAGACACTCATCAAGTCATCATCACTTTCCTCTTTAAAATGTACCAGCTTTTTGGTTACGTGCATTATCAATCATGTTCCTATATCGTAATCCTCTTTTCTTTTTGTTGCTTACTTACCGGATAGGACAAGAACAAAAACGCCACCGTTTACTAGGACAAACACTCAATCATCCAGACTACTAATTTTATTTTGTAAGCATATGCATATGTATTATAATAATCTCTTTAATTACTCCTTTTCTTTAACTCCACGCTTACTTTGTAACTTCTAAATGATATATGAACAAAAACCAATTCAAATTTCCAGAACACAAGAGAAATGAGTTTTTGAACTTGAGTGTGAATTGAGTTTCCTTACGCAAAGAAGTTTTAATTAACATTATACGTGAGTTGTGACTTTACGCGTCGACCGATGTGCATTTACGTATGATTCTTTTTTTTAATAGGGAAAAATATCACTTGCGATTCAAGTTGATCGAGCCCAGGCCTTTCCGAGGAGAAGCAACTTGCACACAAAAAATTAAAAGAAATAAACATACTAATATTCATGAAAAAGTGGTCAATATAAAATTCATACGTTATTGATGAAGGATATGAGAACAAGACGATGGAGGTCTTACCCAGAATGGATAAGACCATAACAAGATTCAAGCCTAAAATAGAAATATATATCGAATATGTAAGATAACATTAATTAAATACAGGAAAAGCTGCGATTGATTGATTCCCCACTCCCCTTGCGTAACCTTTGTTTTACAAGTTGGCCACTTGATCACGCACTCATATGAAAAACAGCAATATTATACAACAGTAAATTAACGGGTAGCCAAAAGAAAAGTGTAAAATTATGTGTGTTTAGCCATAGATAGTTGATGCTTTTTATTTGATTTTCTCTTTTGAGGGTTAGAAAAATGTAAAAATATGTGTTTCTAGCCATAGATAGTTAATGCTTTCTATTTGATTTTCTCTTGTGAGAATATATTAAAACTATATTTTTTCTTTCTTTTTCTGTTGACATTAATCTTTGCAAGTTGAAAACATCGAATCTTAAATCATTTTTTAATCAAGTCGAACCGAAAATTGAATTTCATTTTAAACCTACCTAATCGAACAGAACTCCTACCCGAACTAACCGAAATTTAATTTGGTTCGGCAGGTACGACCGTTTAAGCCGAAGACTCTTCATTTGTAACTTCCTTATGTGACAACAAGATTCTAATATAAGGCGCCCTCTTGTGTTTTGATAGAACAAACGAATAATTTCAAATTTTCTGTGAATTAATAACCAAAGAATTTGAATTTAAGAAAGAAGCATGTGTTACAACAAGAAGACGTTCACTACAACAACAAAAAAAAAAAAGGTTGAACTCAAGAAACACAAGCAATGCGTCTAAAAACTGCTCTGAAAGTCTGTCCACCATTCCTAGCAACTTTCTGCCCTTCCTCAGTAGCATTACACAGAAGCTCGACCACAGGATCCGAATCAAGCTCCTCTTGCGTCAAAGCCTCAAACATCGGATGCCTCTCTAAGCAAGAACCACTCACCAAGCTCCTCAACATCAGTGATCGTGTAAACAACCCCACCAACTCCAAGAACGTAAGCATACTCATCAAGCAAATCAGTACTAATCACTCTCCTCCTGTGATTCTTCTCCTTGAAATGCGGATCGGGAAAAGAAAAAAACATCTTCTCTTGTATGAGCTCTTGCTCTGTAGAATTCTTCCGAGGAAGGCCTGTTGATTTGCTGAAAGTTACTAACAAGGGTTCTTATGTTTTAAAATGGGCCGAAGTCTATAACTTATTATTAATGGGCTTAAGGCCCATTACGATCTCAGAGACAAGACCGTTCTCTGTTCCGGTCGGTATTTCCGTTTGGTTCTTCGCGCGCAATACAAGTCTCGATCGGTCTCACACTAACAGACTGTTTGTATCATAAATCGTGTAAAATATATGATTGCTATGTAGTTTTAATCAAACGTGCAATATGAATACTGCATAGTTTATATATAATAATAATAATGATAATACAAATTCTTGTGAAGTATAGTTTCTCTAAGGACCTTTTGGTGTCTTCAACGTCTCCCACTGTGATTATCTCTGAAACCACCACGAGACTTTGACCCTCGAGACGTTTGAGCATTACCACCACCATGACCATGCTTCAATGGCACAACTGTGTCCATATACATCAATCTCCCTGGGCAATGCCTCTTCTCTTTTGGAAGCCGACGCAGCTGCTGCACCCAAAACGCTACGTATTCTCCTTCTGGATCATAGTTCTGTGCCTGAACCAAACACACAGTTTCAGTCTCTTTTTCACATCACTTGTTGGCATGGCATGGGCGGTCTTGAACATAACCAAGTGAAACATTGGCAAATAGCCCCCAGTTTTTTTTAAAAAAATTGAAATTATTTACATAGACACTTTTAAATTTGTAAAAATTTTTTATAAAACCACTATTTATAAATTCCAAAATCTTGGGACTGGTCCTGTTTGCTAGGACAAGATTATTATTATCTGGATGTTAGTAGTTACTTACTTGCTTGGGGATGCTGAAGTACCGGTCTTCTCTTGGATCATTACCAACTCCTTCATTGGGCAAAACCAAATCTTACATCATCTAAATGTGAACTTTTATAAAACAAACTGTGTCCTCAAATAGCATGAGTAGTTAGTACCTGCTCCATAGGTCCAGTTTCCATAATTAGAACAAGGATCATAGTCCAATAGACATGTCTCAAACCATTCAGCACCCATGCGCCAGTCCAAGCCCATGTCCCTCACAAGAAACGAACAAACAATCTAATAAAATGAACAATCAATTAATCCATGAAAAGAAACAAAGCTAAGTTGAACAAAAGGAAACTAATCATATACCTGTCTGCCTCGGTTTGACATGAAACCTGTAGTGGATAACTCCTTCATGTTTGCATCTATAAGAGGATACCTAAACCCATTCATGAGCATTCACTAAAGTTTAATACTTTTAGAGCCTAAAAGCATTATATCAAATCATAATACCAGAATACTCACCCTGTCTTGCCATCTCTCCAAGACTCAAACAGCCTCTTATCTTGACTCCATTCCCCTTGCACATTTCTTGGACCACCTACCAAAAAAATGGCCCACGTTAGAGCTAACCTTCAATCCAGACCAGTTTGCGTGCTAAGCAGGTTACCTAGATGGAATAAAGAGTTGCCACACTTGATTGAAAGAAACCTGAAGTAATCTCTCCATAGTAACTCAAACAACACCCTGGAAACACATGTAACAAATCATCTGTTAAGTGAAGTTATTGTAACAGAAGATTTGAAACTCAACTAATAAAGACATTACCAGTATGTTGAGTTGTTTGCTATTCTTTCTCTTTCATATCTTTGAACCTGAAAATATTTTCAACTACCACATAAGTCTTGAAACACTGGCACATCCGGGTGAAACATTCGCTATTATACATAGATCGCATGTTCTCAAATTATCGATCTTTTTATCAAGATTAACATAAAATGTTTTTGACCCCCTAAATCTCATATCCGGCCCTGGATAAAGGTTTGAATGATCTGACCTCTTCATAGATAAACCGAGGAGAGATACATCCAAAGGCAAGCCATGGTGAGAATTTAGTTGAGTAATCAGGTCCCAACATTCCATTCCTTGTCTCTTTGTATACTTTCAAAAGATCCTGCATGGTAAAAATAGACATACATCATTATGTACACACACAAATAGAGTCATAGGGTTTGATCTTTGCCTTCTTCCAAAAGTACTCAAAAACTCTGCCTACTCCTGCGCTTTCACCACCCACAAATCTCATCCCTCTGGTCACCTGTATCAACATTACATATATAGAATGTTGTTTTACTTTCTCTTCTCACTTGTCTCAACTAAAGAGCTTCTCAGAGAAACTCACCTCTTGTGGCTCAAGTCCAAGTTGACCAAGAGTTGGAACATCTCCCCATTTATCAACACAAGGTGTTGGCCCTAAAGATAGTGGAATACGAGTGGAGCTTCTGATTCTACAGTTCGCTTCCACCGACTGCAAACAAAATTTTCAACCAGACACAAACATCTATGTTTTACAATCCCTATATGCGTCCTTGAAGATCAAGAAAGACATTAACAAAAGCAGAATCACACCTTACGAAACTGAGTGTAGATATCAGGCAAATCAAGAACATCAAAAGGAAGATCATCTTTGTGGTACATTGTGCTTCCCCAGATAAGCTCAAGCTTAGTCCCATTCCCAACCCCTTTCAAAGCCTTATCCACAAGCCTCTCAACATGTAGCTCCTCGCTGCACGTTTCTTTATGAGCAAACACCTGAAAAAACATAGGATACAAAAGTTTAACATTTTCAAGAAACTTCTGAAAGTTTCAGCACAAGCACACAAAAAAGACTTAACTGTATGAGCTCCAAAGTCTTTGGCAAGAGAAGGAAGAATGTCTTCTGGTTTACCATTCCGGATAAGAAGATTCAATCCTCTTCTCATCAGGTTCTTTCTCAAATCAGCCAAACATTCCATAAGAAACGCACCTCTCAAAGCTAAAACGTTACAACACAATGTAAATGCAAAAACTGACCGCTAGGAGGAAACTAATATTATTGGTTTTGGGCTTTGGGGATTTTGGGCCTCGGCCCAAAGCACCATGTATTAAGAAAAAAAGGTCAGATCAAACGAATATTATTACCTCCTGTTTTAGGGAAGGAGAAGAAGTGAGTAGTGTGAAAGAGACGAGGATCAAGACAGTAAACAGGCAAAACGGTGTCGGAGGAACACCAAGCTTTGTACAATGCGTCGTTGTCAAGAACTCTAAGATCGTTTCTAAACCATAAGATCGTGGTTCCTTTGCCGGTTCTCTTTGATGAAGAAGAAGAAGAAGAAGGCAATGCGTATCTCTCAAACGTTTTTCCAACAACCGTGTCCATCTCTTCTTCGCCGAGACCTGGTACACAGTGTATATTTCCGTTCATTTTCGCGGCGGAGCAGAAGAACAGAGAGGAAACGGGTTTGTTTGAGAGATGGTGATGGTTGAATCTGCGAAGTGGGTGTGTGAGAGGAGAGGAGAACGACGAAGCCGACATTCGCGGGTTGGTTTGTTAACTGTAACGTCATCTACTTTCTTTTTTTTTTTCCTCGACGAGTTGTGGAAGTGACACGTGGTGTTGATTTTGTGAAGTGTGACGTGGCGGATGTTTGGCCTTTTGTCTGAATCTGGTGGAGTTGTGTCGTTTTGTAAAGCAGAGAATTGATGGATGATGATGGGTTTCGTTGTTTTAGGCCTATGGGAGAAAATAAATACGATGAAAAGTCAGCCCAAATATCCGAGATTATATCAAATCAAATTTCCAGTAAAATAATTTAAAATATTAAAAAATAATTTGAAAAATTAAAAATCTTTTAAATATATGTAATAAATATGGTCTAAAGTGTTTTTGAAAATCCATTTGAATTTTTTTATATGGACCTTTATAATATTTAAAATTAATATATTGCTTTAATAATTTTACAATATCTCTTTTAGTTATTTTCGCTATACTTAGGTATTATTTATTTGGATCTAAACATCCACTAATTTTTGCTATACAATTATTTATTTATTAACATTATTATTATATTTGGAATTAAAAATTATAGTTTTTTAGTTTCAAAATCACAGTAATTTTTTGGAAAATCCTTTTTGTGAAAGGTACAGTACTTTATGACAAATATTCAAATTAAAGCGTTTATGCATTTTATTTTGAAAAACGACTATCATATATATATATATATATATATATATTCATTGATCTATTTTTAAAATAATAAGAATAATGAAAACAAAATTTAGCACAAATAAGAAATAGTATAATAATATTCTCCCACTAGAATCTTTAGGATGACATGCCTAAATTTATGCATGGCCTAAGTTTTTTTATATAGATAACTGCATGGCCTAATTATATATGGATGTTTGCTAGATTAGTGTCCAAAGGAGTCATGAAACGACAATTTTATACTTGTTAATTTATTAGCTGTATGCCTTTACTCCTTTCCAACATATAGTAAGCTTACAATTTACATGCATGGAATATATATTACATATAGATGTGCTCCTTTATATGTTCCCGCGCGCATGTCTACATTTTCAAGTAGTTTTTAGTTCCATTATATCTTATGATTTAGACTTTTAATTTAGAAATATTATAAAGTTTTTACAAAATGTTACTAAAACTCAACGCATCGAAGAAGATTAGCTGAGTATAAGTTAAAAATGCATTCGACTAATGACGCATAAGGTTTGTGTGTGTATGTGCACTAATGCAATCATCGATTGGCTCGATAAAATTATTTTTATGTGTTAGGGAAGTGAATGTTGCTATGTTTTCCCAATGTCGAATAATATTTTGAAGTATAAACTTAAGAGATCATTTTTTAGAGAGATTCGCCAACCACTATTGTATGCGTGATTCTCTTAATAGATTCGTCACTATGTGGCTCCACCATCAGGGCTATTGTCCAAGGTTTATTTTATTACTAATTTGTCGCTTAAAAGGGGGGTGAGTGACAAAGTTTAATCACAAAAAGTGTGCTTATAATTGGTAGAATCAGAAAGGATGCTAATTTAAGTAACCTTAACCGTCGGATTTAAGATAGAAACAATTGAATGTATAGTGACATGATATTATGGAAGTATGGAACAATAGTCATTTAAACAACGAATTGTTCATTTGTCTATTGTGATATTTAGATATGTGGTCGAGCAACAAAAGATTGGATTCAAGTTTTTGTTGATATATTAAAATTTTGGATGGAAAACGAAAGAGTTATAGAGGAGTGTAAGAATAAACTCTGGCGTCGCCCATAAATTAAAAAGGTTATTTGAAGTTGATTATTTAAAATTATTAAGGAACAAATTTATTTCATCGACCTTCAAGCATTTCTTTGATCACCATAAAAATCATTGCCAATTTGCTAGTTATAATCATACGGAAGTTTCATACAGAATTACTAAGTACTCTTAGCGCTAAACTTACATCGAAATCAAATTTAAAAGAAAATTTTGAAGAATAAAGTTTTGTAACTCACAAAAAATTCCCAACTTAAGTTATTAGATTTATCTTTTAAAAATCACATTATATCACTACAACTTAAATATTGTAATAAAAATGAGAAAATTCAGAAAACATAAGCATATATAAAAATAGCAGCAACTAAGATAAATTTTTTTTAAAAGAAATAGTTATTAAATCTCTTTAGCTCAAAGTTTTATTTGTCACGTTCAAAATAATACTCTTGTCTTATGTGATAGAGCCTTTTACGACTCTATAAAAACAGTTCCACACACAACTCTCTTCTCTAAAAAAAAACTAAACTATTGCATGCTCTCTCCCTCTCTCTTCTCTTTCTCAATCAAGAAGATCATGTCAGGCGTGTGGGTGTTCAAGAACGGAGTGATAAGGCTTGTGGAGAACCCTAACCAGTCAGGAGCCGACACATACAGCCGAAGGAAGGTCATGGTCTATTTACCGACAGGAGAAGTGGTTTCATCTTATTCGATGCTCGAGCAGATCCTCCAGAGTCTTGGGTGGGAGAGGTACTTTGGCGACACAGAACTCCTCCAGTTCCACAAACCCTCATCCATTGATCTCATCTCTCTCCCTAGAGATTTCACCAAATTCAACTCCGTTTACATGTACGATATCGTCGTCAAGAACCCTAATTACTTCCACGTCCGAGACTCCCATTAAATCTTCTGTTCTTTCTGTTGTGTGTTTGTTTGTTTGTGTGTTTTTTACAATTTAGTATTTGTTGGATTTTTTCTTTAGTTGCATGTGCATGTTTTCTTTTCCGTTGTCGATGTTGAGAGTTGTGGTGTAACTGTATGTGATTGTGGTATTATGAAAGTTGAGATTAAGAAGAGAAGAGTCGATTTAGGGAGAACTTAATCATAACATGGTTAAGTTTCATTTTAATGTTTTCATCCTTGCATAATTCGGTTCCACGATGATCTGTTGTATCGGTGTACACCATTGTTACTGAAAGATATGTTATTTGGATTTGTTGATCTCATCATATCAAATGCTTTTCTATTTTAATCCAAAACTCAAATCTCGTGATGAACTTTTTTCTCTTTTCTATTCTAGTTTTATTGACTAATCGATGACATTTTTGGATAGACTTATAGTTAGGGTTGCCAATATATCTCAAAAACATAGTAAACATCCACGGAAAAATCTAACATAAAAAGATAGATACTATTATCATATGATTTGAGTACCATACTGGAAATTACCATTATGTGAGTACCATAACATATCCGCTGTCATACTGGAAATTACCATCACATATATATACTCCATAACATATCGGCTGTATCATGTATATATCATATATCTATATATACATATGATGGAATATTTGGGGACCCAGGCCATGAGGCATGATGAACTTGTTTTCATTAATGTAATTTGATTCCTTAATTCTTAGCAAATAAATATGAGTTGCTCCTTCTCTTCAATTTTGTGTTGGTCGAAAGTAATATCGAGTCTCTTAATTGGTCTCCAGATATATGGTTCCCATTTCAAAATTAACAAAATAAGTTCAAGTATAAGTTGTAAACATATGTATAGTGCTACATTATTATCATTTATATATTTTAATCTATTTGCCTTTCGTGCCAGAGCGTCGAAAAGACATTGCGTAAAAAGCTTTTGCAGGCAATTGGTTGTGTCAGTCTTTCAGTGAACACTAACGAGCAGCTACATATTATACGAAGAAATTGTAGCATAATAAGTGAAAATGATGATACATCATTCGAATAAGTGGAAAAATGATGATATATCATTCGTAAAGAAATTCACTATTGTAAGTCCTGCTGCTTTCTGTCCCTACAATCATGAAACAATGACTTTATACCCCAATCAATCCATGGGGATGCATGTAATGATGATACCCTATTGGTTTAACCAATTATATGATTTTCGATCACATCACTGAGTCAAAAACATCTCACACAAACGTAAGCAGTAGACCACAGTGGTTCACGTGAACAAAGCAATGTCAGCTTCTCCACGAACTTACGGGAATCCGAAACGTGTCTAAAGGGGACATTGCTTTAAGAAACACTTCCCAGTCTCGAGGAGCACTGCTCACCTGACCTGAGCTTTAATATCATCGATAAAGGAGTGCATGTGTATGACAAGTATTCCTACACTGTAAAAGGGAAAAATTTCAGAAGCATTGATTGGTGAGGGACATGGATTTGTGGAAGCTTCTGATGTATTGTATACAAGACATGCATTAGTCTATAAGAAATAGCTAAGCTAGAATTTAGGCCACTTCGAAAAACTAGTTTAGGCTTTGCCTTGCAATCAAAAGTGTACCATTCTCTTAAATGCATCTTCAACCTCAATCCATTTTTTCACTACAAAATATAGTAAAATAGAGTATAGAATAAAAAATGCTTCAGCCATATTCCATTTTTCGCTCCATATGAAATAATTTATTTTTTGTTTATTCATTACTCTATTACGGAATAGAAAATGAAATATGATTGAAACATTTTTATTCCATATTCTATTTTACTTTATTTTAAAGGAAAAATTAGAGTTTTACATTAGAGATGATCCTAGACAAGTTAACATGGTTTGAATTTTTTCATATGGAGATGTAAGTCATTTAAAGCCCCAACCTTATAAAGATCAAAAAGACGATTGGACATGTTAGTGCATAACATGTAGATTGATGCTGGAGGAGTTCAACGATGTGCTCCACGGACCACGGAAGTCGATCGCAGTTAACTCATAATTAAGTCATAATCATTTGATGTTATTAGCTTAATCATCTTTTATGACGTGTGTCATTTTACTGACAATGAAACGGTCCAAGGCCCAAAAAGAGAGACAAAAGAAACAAAATACATAAACAAAAATTGATTTAGATTTGTTAGGAGATTGATCGCCTCCACCACCATTACCACCCAAGAATTGCCAAGATTTTATCTCTGTTTAACAAACACACAAGTAATCGAATCTCATTTTTATAGAAACCCTAGTATCTTTCTAAGGAGATTCGTTTCCTTCACATACACGTTACCTTTCTTTTCCTTAAAAGGTAATATTTTGATCTTCTTTTCCTTTGATCCATATTACTTGAGGTTATGACATTAAAGCCGGACAACCAAAACATAACCAGAACAAGATCTCTCGGTGTCATCAGAAGATGGGTCTAGTCAGAAACCGGAGAAGCCTTTACCAAACTATCTGAAACCAACAATCAGTTCAAGACATGACCTAGTCAAGTTCTTGAAAAAGAACAACACTAGTATTGAAGACAACTAGAAAGAAGCCTGCCACAGCTCTATGCTCTTTGTCTTTCCATGGAAGCAGATGTGGTACTAATGTGGAAATCGACTCAGGTGCTCCAAAGAAAAGCGGGTTGAGCAGTAGTAGAACTTCTTTGAATGACAAGAAGGAAGCCACTGAAAACGTTACAGCAAAGTAAGCACCTGAGAAAGAGATTGCCTTGGATACTGCTTCTTTGTCGTCTGCTCAGGTAGATGAAGAGGAGATTCTCAAGGTTGAGAGTGGTGTACAAGTACTTGTTGATGGTATAGAGGAATCCAGAGTTAAGGAAAATAAAGAGGTGCATGTAGAGGCTTTGCATGGAGATGAATCAGGTGAGGCCGTGAAGGGAATGTGAGTGGTGAACCAGCATTGGTTGGTTCTGATGTTGGGGAAGGAATTGTTGTCGCCAAAGAAAATGAAAAAAAAAAAAAAGGAACAAGAAGAGGAAGAAAGATTGATCAGTTAATGAAGATAACTCTAAGAAAATAGGGGAAAATAAAGAAAAAGAGAACAATGGTGAACTCAATGAAGAGGTTAAAATGAAGTTGATGAAGATGAGACGTCAGAGAAAGTTGATATTGACATGAATTCGAAAGAAGTTGAAAGTGTTGAAGAAGCAACCGAAGCAAAAGAAGAAGTGAACAAAGAGGAGAATGTAAATGTTAAAGATGAGGAAAAGGAGAAGGTTAAAGAAGAAGAAGAATCAGGCGATGGATAGAAGAGGGAAGTAGTGAAAGGTAAGAAGGAATCTCCATCAGCGTATAACGATGTAATAGCTAGTAAGATGCAACAGAATCCAAGGAAGAACAAAGTTTTGGCTCTTGCTGGAGCTTTTCAAACCGTTATTGACTATGAAACTGCAGCATCTAAGTGAGATATGTCACATGTAAACACAAAAACAAAAACAACAATAAACTTATCAATGTCATCTTTAGCTTTCAGTTCCATGTTAATTATTCTTTCTGTCTTGTTATCTTAATTTCTGTCTCGTGAATGGTATGCTTTTGGAGTGAACAACTATAGACGCACCTAATCATATGTTTGAATGGATTGGATTCATTGGTGATTGGTGTATATATGCAAGTATCTTGTTAAGATCAGTATGAAGCAAAACCTAATGTTTAACGGTAAGAACTATAAAGAAGGATAAGTAATGGTTACAGAAGAATAATTGGTATTTGATAGTTTATATCTTGTTGTGGTTCAGAAAAATCCTTCGTGGAAGAAGGATCATCATATACATAGTGGCAGTGTAACACTGCAAATCTGCAAGTAGGCAAGTGACAAGTGTGGGCTCATATAGTGGAAGGGTCCCGTCAGTAGTGTCTCAGCTCAGCTCGTCTGAGTCAGTGCTATTTTATACGTATAGCCTTTCTAAATTTGTTTATGTAATTTTGGCCCGATTGTTTTAGTTTGTACAATTTTGTTTATAGAATGTTAGTCCATATATACGTATCAACAGTTGGTGAAAAAGTCCATTCATGCTCTTGGTAAAAGAACTGAATTTGGTAAATAATACATCAACATACTAACACAAATGATGTGATACATGTCGTGGGGGAAATAAGTGATTAAACTCCAAAATTTGTTTACAACTTCAAAGTGACATTGAAAAGTGAAACCTACAAATAAAGTGCTAAATATAGAGTATTTTGGTAAGATTAAATAAGTGAATAACCATATAGTAATAGATACAAATATACAATAATTCAACTTTGTTCTATTAAATTTTACCCAAATCAATTTATGACTTAAAGGATATATGTTAGTGCCTATTCAAGTTTTGCCCTACCCACATGAATGTTCCTATCAACTTTGACATTTTGTTATACAAAACAAACATAGATGGCAGGACACAAATTTAGTGAAATTGAGGGACAGTTGTCCAGCCAGTTGTCCGGACGAGAGGAGATCAAACGCAAAACAAAAAGAGGAACAACAAGACGAGGTGGCACGTCTTGTTTCCCCAACAGATTTTGTTTTTCCGAAGCGCTTAGCAATTACATTGTAATATTGTATAGATGTTTTTTGACGGATCTACATTCTATAGAGACGTCTTAGACTCTTAGTAGTTCTATGTCAAAATTATATGTACCACATTTAGATCAAACTTGCATATGCCGTAGATCAAAATATGCGTTTCTACATATTTTTTTAAAGCTCCAAAAAATCTGAAAACAAAGAGAACCAAAATTTTTTCTTTTACTTCCTCCGTTTCTGAATAAATGTCATTTTGACGCTTTTCACACAAACTAAAAAAATAGCGAAAATATATGTATGTTGTTATTAATTACATCTTCTGATCAATATTATTTGAAATAAATAAAATTATTTATAGAATCAATGCAGATTACAATTAATTTTCAGCTGAAATTAAATATAAAAAAAGTTAAAATGACACTTATTATGAAAAAGAGGGAGAGAGTATAACGCAAACAATTTTTATGCAATTTTTTTACTTTCAGAATTTGCATATAATATATAATATAAAAATAAGTATTTTCCTAAAATAATTTTAGTGGTATTTATTTCTTCTTCTGTTTGAAAGAGTTATCTCAGTTTTTGGAATTTATTAATAACATAGGAATACATTTCAACAAAATCAATTAATTTACATGTACTACATTTATAGACTTGGGATATCACACCCTCCACATGTATGCTCACTTTTCTAGAAAAATATCCACATAGTATTGACTTGTACTTTTTAAAACAAAATAAAAATAAATAAAGAATCAAGATAATGTGGTGATGGAAAAAGGATAATAGACAGATAAGCAGAAAGAAAGGAGCAAACACTAACGTAGTTGATTATACTTTTCTCCCATCGACATAATATCCCTTATATACTAAAGCGCAAGTCGCACGCCCAATCCTAACATGACAAGTGGAAAATCTTTAAAACAAAATTTCCAGAAAAATAAAAAACAAAACACCTGGATGAATTTAAAAGTAAGAAGAAGTTTCAAAACATGACAAATAACTAAAACAAACGGTTTCTCCGTTATCATAAAACAAAAAAAATCAATCCTTCATTTTCTGAAACTGAAAAAAATTATATCCCTAAATTTAAGCACATCATTACCATCACGTTTAAAAATAGATCACTTCATCTACAATTCCTTAAATCATGGAAAGTTTCAAACCGTTTCTTTTTTTTTATATAACTTGCAATCAATTTATTTATTATCGGTTTACTCTCCCTTTATTTCTCTACAGTGTGTAGTCTTCTTCTTCGTCAATTTGGTTTTGGGTGGTGAGTATAGCAAAAATATATATACATGTTTATAGTTATTTCCAGGTTCAATGTTCTCTTCTTAACTTGATACTCTCTTTTATTTTTTCGCATGATGCCAATGGATTTACCTCCTCCTTAAGAGCTTAGTTTTTCCCAAAAATGGAGAATCAGATCACGGTCAACAAGACAAACAACCCAGGTAACAATAACTATAAAGCATAATTTTGAAATATTACTCTTTTCTAACTTTTAACAAAAAAATGATTATGACTATTTACTGTGTAAATAGATACAAAACATCAGACTTTAATTTGATTTGGAATACAAACGTGAGTATTTATATTCAGTTTACCATAAAAATTATGTTTAAAGCTTTTTTCTACTAGAATTTATGTATAGAACAAAAGAAAAGTTAGGGCATCTTACTATTGAGGAATTTAAAAATGGTATAGTTGCTGTAGTGGGAATTAGATTAAGGTCAATTGTTAAAAGATGTATTATAGTTAATTGTATTTTCTAAGATAGAAATATATCCAAATTTCTATAATTTTTATTTTTATCCACAACTATTTAGGTTTATTTTCAGATTTAAATCAAGTTTTCTTTTACAAACTTCCTATGCTGTTTTAAAAACTACCTAAAACAGAAAAGAACTAATATTTTAAATAAAATAATTTTCGGAAACTTTTAAATAATAATTTAAGAACAAAATTTTTTTTTACACACACAAACTAAATTTGTAAATTTTAATATTAAAACAGATTAAAAATCAAAATAAGTAAGATTAAAATCAAAATTTTAATTGTAAAAAATCAAAATTTTAATCTTAAAATTCAATATTTATCTCAATAGTTTTGGAAACTATTGCAAACATGTAACCATTTTAAAAATAATATCAAAATTATTGTTTAACCCCTCCCCCTTTCAATCTATTTGATTTAATATGAATACACCACAGTTCATATATAAAATATTTGACATAAAATAATTTAATTATGATTGAAAATTATAACATAATCAAATAACTTTAAATACAGAAAATTGATCCGTGCGTATGCACGGACGGTAATACTAGTAATAATTAATTCCCCGATATCTTCTTTTTCAAAAAAAAAAACATTAATTCGATGAAATTAAAATTATATTTTCGATAGAGGAAAAAAAAACTATGAACAAAGAAAAATCATGATTTGCATTATTGATTAAATCACTCATCTTCTTCTTCCTGCAGATCTGATAAAGCAAAACAACTCCTAGACTTGAATGCTCTGTTCTTGAACGATGAGTTCCTTGCAATAACAACTCCTCTTGTTCCTCCTCGCTCTTCATCGTCTCCTTCCTCTTCATCATCATCATCATCATCTTCATCTTCGTTTACAGGCAAAAGAGGCATAGATTTAGGGTTTTGCCATGAGTAGAACGATCTTCTTGCCAACTTGTTGCAGATCTGTAACCTTCTTCTTTTGTTCAACGGATTCTCTTGCTTCGGTACTTCTTTCACACTCCCGATCTCTCCTAAATTCCCAAACGATTTTGATTTCCCTTTGTAGTGATTCGATAACCCTCTTCTAAAACAAATCAACAACCCTAATTAATTAATCTTGTTCAGCAAGTTACCTTAAGGAAAAAGTTAAAAACTTTACTTGTTGGGGAGGGAATCTTCGAGAGAGCTCATTGAAGCCAATCCTCGAAGCCCTATTTCTTTAGATGAATCGTCGTCGTCTTCGCTTTCTTCTTCCTCTTCCTCCTCGCTGTCTCCCGGAGTTCCGATCGATGAACTTTCCGACGAGTAATCCACCGTCTGTCCCGACCAGATTCCGCTTCCGACACGACTCAAACCGCCTCCGTCGTCGTTCACCGTATCAAAAGAGGAAGAGGAGGAGGAAGCTTTGTCTCTCATCGTTGCCGACAGATCGCTTCCGTATTCCGAGTCTTCGATTGAGAACGTTGGTCCTCCCGCCATCACCTCCATCGCCGTATCTCTCCAGATCACAAAAAAAATCAAGAAACTTTCTTACCGGTTTGGTAGGAAATCACGTTGCTTTTGCTTCTTGGTTTTGTTTCAGTCTCATCGACTTTTTGGTCGGATCCTCAAATCGCAGACTCAGAGAATCGTAAGAATAGCAATGGCAGAGAAGAGAGAGAGAGAGAGAGGATAAGGTTTTTTATTTTAGCTAAAAAAGAAATAATTAATGGAAGACGATAAGGATGGTAACTCGAAATATGCGTATGCGTGATTTCGGACACAAACAACTTTAAACTAATGTTGTTTTACAGTCCTTGGTTCTGATCTCTCTGTATTTTTAGTATTTTGAAATATTTAAAAGTTTATTCACAATTAAATTAATTGGAAAATTTATAATGTTCTGAGTTGTTCACAACTCAACTAAGATAAAGGGAAGGAATATTCCTTTACAATATTTGAAACTGTGTTGCATACTATACATAACCATATCAAAACCAATGGGTGATCATCATGCAAAATACAAAGTAAAGTTTTGTAATTGTAACGTTTTTGGGTTAAAATGAAATTTGTGTTGCAATTTCTATATTATATATCGATATTTATGAATCTTACTTTGCCATTTTCTTAGTTCAAATAAAATGTTCTCCCTTACATCAAAATATTTAGAATCTTTTATTAATGTCTAGATATATACTTAAGTGCTGACCCTACACAAGTTTTAGGTCTATTTATGGTATCATGGCAATATGAGGCATCACCAATTCTTTGCCATCCTTGAATAATCTTAACTTTATCCTCTATTTTTTAAATATAAAACAAAAGATATTTCATTTTGTAAAACTTCAATAGATAGATGATTAAGTAATCGTCAAATTGATCAATATCCATAGTTCAATGGATTGTATTAGTGTGCTCTGTCAAACTTGCAATAAAATTATGTTAGTTTTATAAAGTAGTACCAAAAATAATACACAATGGAGATACATAACAAAGAAATACAGTTAGATGTCAAACTGAACAGGGGATAAATGGTAGTGATATGTTTTATATATTCTTGTGGAATTTATACATTACAGTTTTCTTTACGGCAATGAATATTTTTATCTTTAACAATGACACATTAATTTCTTAACTCTGAATTCAAATAAATATAGAAAACTAAAAAAATCGTTATGAACAAAATTTTGATGGAAGAATTAAACGAAAAGGATATTTGAAAATAGTATTGGGTTTAATTTACACCTACATGCACTTAGCAGTAAGGTGCTTAACAAATACAAATAAATTAAAATGTTATTTAGAAGAAAAAACGTGGTTTATATTAAAAGTTAGGGGTGGGCACTTTACCCGATATCCGAAGTGGCACCCAAACCCGATCCGAAAAACCCGAACCGAAATCCGAACCGAAGTAGCAAAATACCCGAACGGGTATTGAATAATGAAAGATTGGATACCCGAACCCGAACGGATAATACCCGAACCCGAATGGATATCCGAAGATAACCGAACATATGTATAATTAACCATATATTTCTAGTTTATATCTCTCATTTTATATAAAATATTTATATTGATACTACACATACTTTAAGTTCATATGATATACATACAATTACGGAAAAAATGATTTGTTAATCACTTAAAATGCATGTCAAGTTTTTTATTTCAAAAATTAACAAAAACTTACATAAAAAAAAAAACTAAATTAATGCCTTTTTAGTTTTAAAATGTTATGTCCAAATCTATTAACCATTCAATCTATTAAAAATAGAAAATTAGTTAACTAAAAGTTATATTTTTAAATACAACAAACTTGAGAAATGAAAATTTTAATTTTTTTTTCAAAATCTAAATATCCGAACCCGATCCGAATTAACCGAATCCGAACTAAAAATACCCGAACCCGACCCGAAGTACAGAAATACCCGAACGGATTCTAGACCTCTATACCGAAATACCCGAAAATCCGAAATACCCGATCCGAACCCGAACGGGTACCCGAACGCCCACCCCTATTAAAAGTCATAAGTAAAGGTCAAAGCATAAGGGACCAATGAATGAGGCTGAGGTCTAGAAAATAGCATCTAATCTTTTTTTTTTTTTCTTACTCTTAACTTTGCTCTTCTCTTTAAGCAAAAAAAAATAAAAAATTGCTATTCTGGGTGGCCGAGAATCACCCTGAGGCCTGAGATGTCCACCTCTATCCTTTTCTCATTATCATTTCTTTGTATTTTCTTAAAATTTTAATTCGGGGAATCAATTTTTTTTTTCTTGTTGATTATTAACTAGAAAAAGAGAAGATGTATTGTTTGGTTGGCTAAACTTTATAGAAAGGTTAATTATCATGCTTCCACCCACAATCTCATGGTTTAAACAATTCCAATCATTCAGACACAAGTTTCTTGGCATTTTCCACACACACACACAGTCACACACACACACACACCTATATACTAGTAACTTTTAATCCATTAATTATATGGAACAACTTCTTTTTTTTTATGAAGGATTTGAAGATAAAATTTTAATAACTCCTGGAACAAAAGAGAGAGAAGAGAGAGAAAGTAAAACTGAGAAGGGGCTCGGCAGTCGGCCGGCGCGTGAGCGTCCGTGCCGCCGCCGGAGCGCTTATTTTTTTCAGATAAAAATCGTAGTGTTTCGAGTAACATATCCGGGAGGCGGAGGCTCTCACAGATCCGTCGCCGCCGGTCTTTTGTCTCCGCGGCGGGGAAGCTTCTTCAGTTCCGGCATCATCAGCTTTAGCTTCCGGGAGGTGAAGGCTTCCACAGCCTTGTGTCGCCGGCTTCGTCCCCTAGTCTTTAGGGTTTAGGTTTATATCGTTTGTTCCCTTCTTTCTGGTTTTGTCTCTTGTTTTGGTTGTTTGAGTGTTTGTCGGAGAAGAGTGAAGTACTCCGACGGAAAGGGGGTTGTTGCATGCGCGGATTTATCTTTGGGTGGAGTTGTTTAACGGTGATGGATGAGATCTCGCCACGGCGATTGATTCTCTCCGGTTCAAGATCCTTAAAGATGGTTCGAGGTGAAGAGTGACGGAGCGATGGAGTTCCGGGTTTGGCCGGTGGATCCGATGGTTGGGTCGCCGGAGGTGATAGGAAGCGGTGGTGACGCGTTGGCCTCGTGACACGTGTACCCTCGACGGTGAGGATGGCAACACGTGTCCAAGCTTTAAAATCGGATCTGTGAGGCGGCCGACTCTACTGTCTTTAGGTTTCTAGGGTTTCTCGTTTTGGGCCGTTAGTCTTGGCCCATTTGGAGATTGGAGTGCCCGTTTGGTTTGTTGGGCTGTACTGTGAGCTTTTGTACTGGGCTTGGCCCGTTTTATCAATCAAA
Organism: Brassica rapa; assembly: GCF_000309985.2. NCBI lineage: Eukaryota > Viridiplantae > Streptophyta > Magnoliopsida > Brassicales > Brassicaceae > Brassica > Brassica rapa. The sequence goes on along the minus strand of NC_024803.2, from coordinate 3,513,582 downwards.
ATCATCCAGTTGGAAAAAAAAATGAAGGATTTGAAGATTTGCAAATCAGTTTGATTGAGAATTCAAACCTATGTAATGACCAGATGAAATTATAGATCAAAACTAAAACAACATTGTCTTTTCATTTTTAGCATACTGTGGTTATATTTTGTATCATTTGTTATCAAGCAAACTATAGTTCTCAAACCCATTAAACCAAATAATAATATTTACACCAATACAAGAAGTTAGAAGAAATATAAATTAGGGAAAAGGAATTGTGGCCTTTGTGTTTCAAGCCATATGATGAGGAGGTTCCAATGAGTTCTCCTATAGTAGTGGCCTTGTCACTTGTAGCAGTTTGATTATGTTGTACGTTTATAAAAGGTGAGGTCATTTGATCCGTACGTACTATTAGTCTACAAATTCAAGAAAGTTATATAAACTAGAATCAAGGTGGATGAGATTGAGAGTAAGAAGAGGAAGTGCTAATGGTAACTAGTAAAGGCAGTGTACCCCTACGTGTTTTCAACACTAACTTCTTATATATCTATGATTTAAGTATTTTCTTGTACTCTATTCTATGTCCCAACCTGTTCTCTATGTAAAACATTCCGGTAACAGATTCAGAAAATGAAATATCACGTTTAAGGGGGTTTTTAATCTCAAAGTTAAATAGAAACAAGTGGAATGATATATACATTTTTGTAAAAAAAAATATAAAAAGTTTACCGTCGAGAGGTTGGAAATTGATTATGGGTCGGCAATGCCACTCTTGCAAGAAGAACTCAATATCTCATCCCGAATTTGATCAAGATTCGTGAACTTTGAACTCAAAACCAATTGACATTTAATGATTTAGTCTATGTCACTTATATATTATGGTTGTTCAATCAAAATTTTCGATGTGAAAGCTTATATATTTATACTCTCTTTTGAGATTAAAGCTGTCCTTTAATCTATATATAATTCCAATAGAATCTGCCAAGTAGGATAGAGAGCGAGGAGCATAAGGCACCAAGACACATACTGCGGTGGACTCATGGCCGGCAAAATAGATGCTCTTGCAATTATCCACCAGAAAAGCATTTGTAGAGTGACTTGCCCCACGAGTTTCCATCGCAGCTACGCATAGCCCCATCTAGTATCAACTGCATTAGACCAAGGTGCGTTGGTTTTATTTGCTGAGGGAATATAAATATGATTCTATGAAAGCGTTGAGTTTATTGATGGTTTTGTGACTTCTTTTTTGTGCTAAAGATTTATTTATTGGGCCATAACGGGGTAATAAGCGATTCTATTAACTAAATTAATTTGGCCCAATTATAGACACACCAAAGTAAGCCCATTAGCGACCGATCGACCTACCCACCGGCCAATTTTACTTTATCTACCCGTTGGTCACGGTATCGTCTCCATTTATGGCTGCTTCTCGTGGTGGTCCTACGACTTGAAGTGGAAAGCATCAACCCATGCTTTATTCACAATTATTCAACAAAACTCTTTTTCATTTAATTTTAGTAGCAAAGTGACCATTTTGTATGAAAGTTCACAACTCTTTGACAAAATTGCTACGCAATATATGCAATAAAATACAACTGTTGCCAAATGTCGACAGTGCCGAACTATGATTACAAGTAGATAAACGATAACGCATGATTACAAATACCTCATTTTGCGCATTGTCAGAACTTCCTTGCCAAGTATTTTTTTCCTTTCTATGTTTTTTTTTTTTCTGAACAAATCCTTTCTATGTATTATTATGTTGTTTGGCTAAGATTTGGCCACGTGTTCAGTTCTCATTTGGTCTTAATAGATACTCATGGAGCCCACTTGGATAGACTCATGGACAAGCTCATGTGAAGACATAGCAACACCAACCACAAAGAGAGAGTAACAAATACAGAGAGAGAAGTATAGAGAGAGAAGAGAAGAGAGAGATGGCGTCAAAGCTCTGCGACTCGTGCAAATCAGCGACCGCGGCGTTGTACTGCCGTCCAGACGCGGCGTTTCTGTGTCTCAGCTGCGACTCGAAGGTCCACGCGGCGAACAAGCTTGCGTCGAGACACGCCCGCGTGTGGATGTGCGAAGTGTGCGAGCAAGCGCCAGCTCACGTCACGTGCAAGGCGGACGCGGCTGCTCTCTGCGTCACGTGCGACCGAGACATCCACTCCGCTAACCCTTTGGCTCGCCGTCACGAGCGAGTCCCCGTCACGCCTTTCTACGATTCCGTCTCCGGCACCGACGGCTCCGGCAAGCACACAGCCGTCAACTTCCTCAACGACTGTTACTTCACCGATCTAGACGGAAATGTAAGCCGTGAGGAGGAGGAGGAGGAGGCGGCGTCGTGGCTGCTTCCGAATCCGAAGACGACGGCGCCGGCGGTACCGGGAGATAGCCCGGAGATGAACACGGGTCAAGGGTTCATGTTCCCGGATCTGGATCTGGATTACGGGACTGTTGATCCGAAGCTGGAGTCTCAGGAGCCGAACAGCTCCGGCACCGACGGTGTGGTTCCGGTGGAGACTCGGAGGGTTGGAGTCCCGACGGTGAACGAGAACTGCTACGACTTAGATTTCACCGGAGGATCCAAAGGCGTTATTACGTACGGACACAACTGCATCAGCCACAGTGTAAGCTACCTTTTGTCCGAACTTCTTACATGTTCTCTTGTCAGTACTGATTAGTTTAACTGATTATGTCGGAAAAGCAACTCAACGAACTCAAAAAGAACCAATTGTTTATCCAATCTTAGATCATACTATTATTTAATCAAATACTCCTTTCCACTAAGAAAAAGTCTACGTTTGTTTCAAAAAATATTCTCTTTTACATTTTCAATGTATCAATTGATGATAAATTGTAAATTTAAGAAAATATAATTGTGTTTATTAAAACTCTATTGGTTAAATTTTAATGAGAAATTGAGAATAATTAATTACAAAAAAACAATATATAGATAATCAAAATTTAATATTTTCTTAATATTAATATGACTGAAAATTTTAAAACATACATAATGTTTAGATCTTTCATGTTAATTATAATTTTAATTAGTACTAATGATTAGGTGATCATATTTAGCGTTGTAAGCAAGCAACATGTGTAAACCTAATTTAAGTAAACCAATAAAATATCTAAATAAACCCTTTGTTACTACAGGTATCATCATCGTCGTTGGAAGTGGGAGTGGTGCCAGATGGCGGCTCTGTGGCCGACGTTTCGTACCCTTTCGGTGGTCCTGCAACCAGTGGAACCGATCCTGTAACTCAGCGAGCTGTTCCACTAACGTCAGCGGAGAGAGAGGCGAGAGTGATGAGGTACAGAGAGAAGAGGAAGAACAGGAAGTTTGAGAAGACAATAAGGTATGCTTCGAGGAAAGCATATGCGGAGATGAGGCCAAGGATCAAGGGACGGTTTGCTAAGAGGACGGATACGAATGAGAGCAATGACGTTGTTGGTCATGGCGGTATGTTTAGCGGGTTTGGACTTGTACCTACATTTTAGAGATTGCGAGAGAGAGAATCTAAAATGGTGTTTGGTGTTGTTTTAGTAAGAAGGTTTTAACAAACTTTTTTTTCTTAAGAGTTGTTTGTTTTTGTTGTTGAGTTCTTAGTACTTGTTATGGGAGGGAGAGAGGAGGAGAAGAGAGTGGATGTGTTTATATGTAACTTGTATTGTATATATCATGTGATTTTGAACAAGTTTTTGCTTATGTATTGTTTTGTATTTTGAGCATTGTAGAATTGCAAATCTTACATGTATGTAGAGATAAACACCAAATGCAACATGTAACTTTAGTACATTGTAGAAGCTTTGATGTTAGCAGTCTTGATCTCCAGAAAACAAACAACTACACATGTAATATTGTCTGCACTTCCTCTCTTTATTCAACCTCTTTTTTCACCACTGCAACAGACTATTTGTACGGGAAAATCGCATAAAAAACCTTGAAAGTGTCACTTACTAGCACTTTAAACCTTGAAGTTTTTTCACTAACACTTTTAACCTTCAAAGTGACATTTTTATCATAAAAAACCTCCAAAGAAGAAAAATGACCTACTGAACAGGTTAAAAACATGTTTTTTTTCAAAAAATAATTATCTAATTAATAAATAAACAAAAATAATAATAAAATCGAAAAATTTAACAAAAAACTCATAAATTAAAAAAAGTGAGAAAAATAAATAAAGATTTAGAAAATTAAATAAAAATAACTAAAAATTAAAAAATAAATAAGATCAAATTAAAATACATAAAAAATAATAATAAATTTCAAAAAATTGAAAATTCAAAAAGTTTTTTTTTTCATTTTCAAATATAATGTTGGAAATTATCATTGGAGATATGTGTTGATAAAAAAAAAAAGACTAAGATAACACCAAACTAAGTTTTTGTTCTCAAACTAGTTTTCAAAGCTCAAAGTCACAAAAACAAGTTTCATTAAAGAGGTAAATATACACTTATACCCCTTGCGTTAATTAATCCAAACTTTAGGGTTTAGAGTTAAGGGGTGAGGTTTTGGAATTAGGGTTTAAAATTATATAAAATAAAAAATAAATACTAAAAAATTTAAAATAAAAATTTAAAAAACAGTTTCAAAAAATTTCACTTTTTTTTTTAAATTTATGATTTTTTTTTATTTTTCTTCATTTTAATTTGATCTTATTTATTTTTTGAATTTTTTGTTATTTTTTATTTAATTTTTAAATATTTATTTATTTTTCTCATTTTTTAATTTGTGAGTTTTTTGTTAAATTTTTCGATTTTTATTAATTTTTTGTTTATTTTATTCACTAAATAATTATTTTTTGAAAAAAAAAACTGTTTTTAACCTGTTCAACCGGTCATTTTTCTTGTTTGGAGGTTTTTTATGATAAAAATGTCACTTTGAAGGTTAAAAGTGCTAGCGAAAAAACTTCAAGGTTTAAAGTGCTAGTAAGTGACACTTTCAAGGTTTTTTATGCGATTTTCCCCTATTTGTACTGTTCGTAATTAAACTTAAAAAAATTACATGAAGTTTCATTAGTTAAATAAAGGTAAAACCGAACATTAACTATTTTTTTAATCTGCGTATATTTTCTTTTAAACAACATATTATTTGAAACCGAGAGAATATTCGCGAGAAAAAGTGAATAGCTTCATGAGATATCATAAATCCTCAATAACATTGCCATTTCCACTTCTATATATAACAGCTCTGGAATCTCCAACAAGAATAGCTGTAGACGCCGTTGAATCAGGGTCTCTAGTGTGACTATTTTCTGACTTGAGAAGTTCACAGTCTGTATTATGCATCAGCTGGAAAAAGAAAACAAAGCCAATATAATGCACATTCTTAAATCAACAATGATATGTTTGAAGCCAAAAGAACCTTGACAGGGAAGTAAACCTATAGCAAATTGGTGTCAGATATGAACTTAGGATGCATCAAAAGATTGCTGAAAAGATGACGCTTCACATACTCAGCTGCTCTAGCTCCACTATGGCCCCGCAGCAACACAATAAGAAAGATGATTCAGATTTGGTCTTTCTTAAGGGCAAGCCTAACGTATAAGTTGTTTATATTACCATCAAAGACTCCAAATAGACCAACGATTTCTCCTACGATACCGTCGATCCTAGTCTCAAAACGGTCTTCCCTATATGATCCTAGCTAAACTTTCCATTCTGGCTGCAGTTATATAATATGAACATTGTGGCTGGTCAGTTCATATCTAGGAGAGCTCACTGGATAAAAATGTATGAAAATTTTTGTCACCAGAAAAGGCTAAGAACCACAATGATGAAGAATTGAAGATCATTGTATACCTTAATAACGCTCAATATCTTCACCAATACTAAAGTCTAGTCCTACACTTTCTTCTTCCAATGAAACAGGAGAGTATATTCTAAAACCAATAATAAAATAAAAATGAGCACATGAGTTTATTCCGCTTGTATAAACTTTATTAGGGGATGTACTCATACCTCCCACATCTTAAATTCAAAGTTACTTTGAGCAATATATAAACGATTAGGACCAATCTAATTACTACCATAAACTTGCTTGACCGAATATTAATGTCATAAAGTTCCGAAATTTCTGGTCGATAGAAGTCATCATCTCAAAAGGGTATTAGGGATCTATTATCCACATTAAAAATTCAAAAAAAAATTAAATAATACTCCATCCATTTCAAAATAGATGATGTTTTATGGAGTTTTTGATGTTTCAAAATAGATGATGTTTTCATATATCAATGCACTTTTAGCTTTATCAAAAATTGTGTAACCAATGATATTTTATAGTATGTTTAATGATTGGTTGAATAACTTTTAATTTATATTTTAATAATATTTTTAAGATAAAAAACAAGTTTCTTAATAATTGTGCACAATCCTAAAACTTTATGTATTTTGAAACAGAGGGAGTATATAAATAATTAGAATCAATATATTTACTGCCAATTGGTTTTAAGTTACGAATTGTTTCCTAAAAAACAAGTTTTTGAAAGTTTTCTATGTACATTTTATTACTGAATAATAACAAACTTTAAATAACAAAAAATAAATATATATGACAGTAATAACAGTTTCTAACTTGTTATTGTTTGAAAGTTATAAAAAATTGTTGAGACTTAAATATTTATGCATCTATAGTTGAACATTAATTATTACTTTGATATATGTGAAAAAAATTAAAAATTATTTTTGAGAAACAGAGGAGATGAAGCCATTAAACAATCTCGAGACTGATGAAATATTTTTGTCCAGATCGGATCTGGTACCTACTCCGCCGAACCCATCATTAAGCACGGCTCCGATGCCAGCGGCTGGACCACAAATGCCGACGCCAGCTCCACATGACACATTCTAACAGCTCCGATCAGTCTCTCCGGCAGCTCATCCTCCGTTTGCGCCTCGATAACCAAGCCAACGTCGACCGTAAAGCTCCTGGCGTACCCCAAAAGCAGCCGGACAAACGCCGACAAGATCGCCCAGCTACCTGTATCGACATCGATCTCGAAGTAGTTTGGTCCTCTATGGTAAGTACACGAAACTGTCTTTCCGACAAGGAACGCCCCGAACTGCCCTGCCGCCGCTTTAACTATCCATGGCCCTTTCACGATCTGGCTAACTAGCTTGAGTCTCTGGTTACGGAACGTATCGTCTCCGTCGATGAACCGTTTCAGGACAGAGTCTGAGGGGATTGGTTCTTCTGTTGCGAAGTAGAACACCAAGTTGTAGTGTTCTTTGCCTGAAACTTGGAAGTTCACGGCGAAGATGAAGCTGTTTTGTGATTGGCCGCGAGCTTGGGCTTGTCTGAGGGAGTGAGCTACGCGGTTGTCGGGACGAGCGAGGAGGTTGTCGAGTTTCGTGGTGGATTTGAGCCAGTCAACGCCGGCGGGAGAGAGGAGGTAGTCTCCGCCGGGAGATTTCTGTTTGTTTGTGAAGTAGTTGGTGGAGCGGAGAGAGAAGACGTCGCCTGGAGGTGAAGCCCAGCCGTTGATTCCTGTATGGAGATCGACGTGGCGGAGCGATCCACCGTTGATAGTCTCGGTTATCCATTCCGGTACGGCGGATGTTTCTCCGGTTATGGACGGTTTGGGATTATTCTCGTTGGCAGAGCTTTCGGTTTGGTTCATGATGTGTGTGTGTCAGTGTGTGATTTTATCAGTCGCTCTTCTTCTCTCTCGGTTTACTTTTCTCTGGTTGGCTGCTCAAATGGGCCAATGGTCTCTCGATATTACATGTTACTTGAAATTTATTACTACTTTCTCCATTTTTTATTAGCTAACGTGTTTTGGGTTGATGCGCACTAATTCAAAACATTTTTGGTAAGTTTTTTAAACATAAATTCATTATTATTTATGTAATTGTAATTTAATCAACAATAAACCAAACTGTATAATGCAAAAAAACATATAGTTACATACAATTTTAACAAATTTTACATTGAAACTTGAAAGTTAAAACATTATCTAATTTGAAAATAAAAATAGAGGGAGTAGTGTTACAGAAATGGTTGCGATGCTTGGAAGAAGCAACTAATTTAACCTGTTGAAAATAAATGTGTTTCCAAAATATTTATATCTGCAGAAGAAACAATGAGTGAAAAATCTTAGAAACTGGGGATGGAGCACACAATTACAAGCTGTGTCTGAGAATGAGTTCTACATATCTTCTGGGTTCAGAAATACAAAAGGGTTGAAAATTCGAAATTTTATCATAGGAACAGTGCTTCATGCAGAGAACAAACCATGCGGCTGAAGGAACAATCATCATCTCGTGCCTCGTCTGCGCCACTCCCTGTCTCTCTCTCTGCTTTTATCATGATCGTCTCGCTCGTGGCTTAAACTCTTTTCACGTCGGTCTCGATCCCTGCTCAAATCATGTTGCCTATCTCTGTCTCTGAGTCTCCCCCTGTCCCTGTCTCGGTCCAAGTCATGATCTCTCTCCCTTGTTGATGATTTCCGTGGAGGACTTTGGCTCTGGCTTTCCCCACGCTGTCGCTTTTTAGACGATTCCCGAGAATCTTCAGTAGGCCTCTCCTTCCGCTCTACAGTTGATTTCTCTGCAGTTAAAAAGTGTTGAAATTTGCATGAGGAACGAAAATGAGCTGAAGAATTTGCAGAAAGGGGCACAAGTTTCCCCCATTGTTGCATCAAAAGAACATTGAACAATTAAAATTCTCAAAACAAAGGAAGAGTAACTATCAGGTGTAAAGTATAACTTACGATTTTTGCTGCCCTCGTTAGATCCTGATAAGCCATAATCAACTTCAAGCCTCTTTCGTTTGATTTCAACTTTTTTCTCTATCTCCTCGGAGTTTTTCATCCCCTGTTCCTCCAGAGTTTCACGATACTCTATCAAAGCAACCTCTATGCGTCTCCGCTTTTGTCTGCATTACAAAAAAAAAGAAACAGAGTAAGAGAGCAGCCTATAGAGTTTCGAAGCAATAATGCAAATTGGTTTCGTTTCCTAATTCAAGTAGATGGAAGCGATAAAACCTTTGTTCCTCGTCCATTCCATTGTCAGGTTGGGCACGAACACGATCGTTACTCTTGAGATCCTCGTCATCGGCCTTAAAAGTTATCCCACCAGTATTGTCGCTTCCCGGAGAATAGCTCTTATTTTGTTCGTCGTCAGCTTCGTCATCCTCTTTAGCCCATTTTGAAGCTGTCAATAGGAGGTCACTCTTCTCCGTTCCCACAAAGGCTTTCAGCTCAGGCTGAGGGATTGGTATTGTCGTGGCTAGATTCATAGGCTCTTTCATTTCAACCTCAGTCACATTCCTAACTTCTTCCCAAGTTGAATGGTCTTGCTGCGGATACTTTGAAATTTCATCCACTACTTCATATCCACGTTGTTTCTCTGTGTCTTCAAGGCTCAGTAGCCGAGCAACCATCACTACTCTACCCCCTACAAGAGACAGTCCATTGTGTCGGCAGCGTCTTTCAAGCTCAGAAATTGGTAAATCCATCAGCTCTTGCCTTGCACCCTCTTTGCCTATTGCCAGTGCACTATCTGGATAACCAATATCGCTCATATCGTTGTAACCTTTCTTCTCTATCTCTGGTGCATCACCGCAGATAGAATGAAATGAGGTAACACCAGAGATTCCCGAACGAAGAAATGTTGTACGTAGTCCAGATATGTACGCATCTGAAAAGAGAAACCAATCCGCCCATACTTGCAGAACTTTGAGAACCCGTTCCTGCAAAGGGTTCGAATGAGTTTAAAACAGAGAAAATCATAAGGCTAAGAAAAATCATAAAAGATTAATTTTCTTTCTGACAGTACTTTTAGAGCCTCAGCAGTAATTCTTCCAGTTATGCTCCGGTAAAGATCATTGAAGCTTTCCATTATATCGGGAAGTGTTGCTTCGAACTTGGTTCGGTATGCAGATGCATTTTTAACAGGTGCGCTGCTATTATGAAGAATATCAGACACAAGCATGAGTCTAGCAACTTTAGTTGGAATTGATGTCTCTTTTAGTGTCAGGGACTCCGTCAGCACTTCAACAACCTGTGGAATAAATAAACAGGAAATGACGTCTGAATATCTCTATTTACTAACGATAATTATGCTCACAGATTCTATGAGATGTCTCGAATGTGTATAATGCATTTTTAGATGTATAATGCCAAATTAAGGGATTATAACATATCTGAAGCTTCTGAAGGATATCTATGAAGCAAATGATGTCTGTAAATCTAAATATAACAATAGAATTCAGAACAAATAATACCTCTCCAGCTGCATCTGCATTATCTAAAGCGAATCCCATAGCTTCTTTTATTTGGCTCCTTTCTAGAGTTAGAGCACGCAACATGTCCTCGAAGTCATCCCTTTGAGGATCCGTCAGAGGCCTCTCAACTTCCGCACGCTGTAAAATTTACCAGTGTTAAGGTATCCCGCTATAGTATAGAACAAAAAATGAGAAAAAAATCAGAAGTGAGACTGCAAGAAGATTACCCTGCTTCTTCCCGCTGCATATGTGCTTGCTGACTCTTTGTCATGCTCGAGGCTCTTATTTACAGGCAGCGGTGGTGGTATCCATCTGCAATAAGAGCAAAGGACTGTTAAATCAAATGAAGTGCAAAGGTAAACAGAACCGAACACCAGAATCAGTTTCAAGGTTGGCAAGCTTTAATACCTTCCACTACCAGTTATCATGATATACGGCTCTGTTCTCCACCTTTGAAGTGTATCACCCTAAACAATGCCAACACATCCATCAGCTTATGACAATGTAAAGCTCAAGGAGAATCTAAGATATACTTAGCTATAAAGCATTTAAAATGTACCTGAGCAAAGGAATAGAGTCTCCAGACGTAGTAAGTATGCTCTTTCGATCCAAGCTCAAACAAGAAACTAAACAGTGGATTCCCTCGGCCCCTCTCCATGATAGCTTGTTCAAACGCACATTCACCATCAAGAACATAGAGAGCCATTGTATCAATCAGATGTCTGAGGTGCTCGTTCTCAGGAGTAACAACAGTGATATCCGGAACATTGGGGGTAAGAACCTGTGAAAGGAATTCCATGCAGGAGATGTACATTTGGAATAAGATTATTAAAAAAGGTAGATGGTAAGAACCAGTATCACTACAAATAAGAGAATCATCAAGTACTGAGAAATGTCGAGTATATGGGGACCGATTTGGGGGTCTTTTGGAGATTTGAGAGAGTAGAGAATGTATCAGAATTCAACCCTAGCTAGTTCTTTCGTTCTATGTTCTAAGTCATTTTAAGAAACAGAGGTTATATTTGACCATAAAAAGTAATTCAAGCACTCCTCGAATATCATATAAAACTTTTAAAGGCCCAATTCAAGCCATGTAGAATCAAGTTTACATACCAGCTCAGAGTTTTGAGTTGGAACAGAAGTTATTATTGGTGGACCCGATTGACCAGAAAAAATCAAGTTGCAGCCCTGCCAATGAAAGTATATGAAATATTAGAGTGACAATTAATAAATATAAAACTGGCAGTATGGAAAAATACGAATAACAAACAGGAATCAAACCCATTCATAGGTTATACATGATTAAAGAAGAAATGTATCTCAAAGAATAGCACATGATGCATCACAGACCTCCTTACTACGAATAGCCATATGTCCAGGTGGTGGAGCGGGTAATGCTTGTGATGGTAAAGAAACCGCTTTACCCCAACCAATCTTCAATTCATAATCGTACACGATGATCCCTGTAAAATTAGTATCTCCTTCATAAGTTTCTTTAAATTGTCACATGCAATCAGGATGTTCAGTAATACAAAACCAGTTGACCATAGACTAGTAAAAATTGCCAGAAGGACCATTATTTTCCAACATTGACTAACCAGTGGGTAAGTTGTATCGATCAAGAAAGAAAAGACAACAACACAAAGCAGTAATACTGAAGAACAAAGAGATGGAAGAAATTGCATCAATGAAGAAAGAAAAGCCAAGGCAACAAAAGCTAGGTAGTAATAATGACTAAAACTGAAAGGCAATGCATGCCTTTTATTGAATTTTGGTTACATAATGACGTAGAATTTGCACTTACGAAACCAATCAAATATTTTTGACTTAAAGTAGTCAAAATATGATATTAAATAGCATAGAACCTAGAAACTTTTCTTGTACAATGATCCATTTTAAGCTTTTCTATCATACATTACACATGTTGCCCCTACCTAGCAGTTGATCTCTAGGCCAGGATACAATAGATAGTTCTAGAGAGAAAAAGGCTAGCTAACCTTGCATTTCATCTTTTGCAGCTTGTCCATCAGCTCTATGCATGAAGGACACAAACCCACAGTTTCTTTGTCGCCTCTTCTCCTCATCTGTTCTTGGCCACATAATCTTGACACTAGCTATGGGCCCAAATCTTCCAAACGTGCGCAAAAGAAAGTTCTCATCAACCTATTTGAGCATAAAGACCACATCTCAAAATATAAGTCAAGGACGCACACAATAAAATATTGGCGAGAGAATACAGTACATAAATTCATTTAAGAATAAATATACCTTTGGGGATAGATTCCCAACATACAAATTTGTAGTTTGTGGGTCACCATCATCAAACGATCCTAGCCTTCCAGTGGGATCAAAATCATCAAGCTCGTCAAAGCGGCTAGTAGGCTGAAGATAGAATAAATTTTAATTACAAAATGCAGAATATATCGCTCCAAAAAACAGTTCAGGGTTACCCTGAAAGCAGAAAACAGATGAAAAGAGGACAAAACAATGATGACTAACCGAGCTATCGCCCTGACGATCACGATCCTGGTTACGTCTTTCCCTCATTTCTTGTTCACGTTTCAGCTCCTCCATGAAATTATCTATGTTTCGAGTCTTTCCCTTATCTCTCTCCTTAGGTCTCTCCTCCTCCCTCTACAAAGTTGAGAAAAACAAAATTACAACTAACCCAATGCTGCTTCAAAGCACCAAACCGATTAAAAAGAAATACAGTGAAAATAGTCTTGCTACTGACCTTCCTCTCTGTTTCTTTACCCTTAGATGCCATTGGTGGAGGAAGAAAAGAGGGAACATACCTACACAGATTACGTGGAAGATAATAATATACTATATCACAAGAACACGCACAAAAACTTCAACTTCTTATCAAGCAATCCCAATAAAACTATTCCTAAGATCCACAACGTGATGGTATTCTACCCAAGCATCGCAACAACCACATCAAAAGTTTTTTTACCCATCAAAAAGTTCAAACTCTTTCTGTATATGATGGCATTGCAAGGTTGATTCAATCAACCATTATTCCTAAGACCCACAACTCTTATCTCAGCTACTTGCATGACATGAACACATGATAGATAGTATTCTACTCAACCATTGTAACAACCACTCATCAGAAAGTTCAAACTCTTTCTGCTTATGATGGGTTTGCTATAAATGCTTAGCATTGCAAGGTTGATTCAATCAATCAAAAAGCAATCAGATAACCACTTTACCTACTCCCCTTCTTTGAAACCGAACCCCCATCTTTGGACTTTTCACCTGCCATCCGCGAACGCATAGAAAAAAAAGGTCCATACTCTTATTAATATGTTCTCAATATAAACAAAGTTCTACCATTTTGACACCATCTAAAAAGAAAGCACACAAAAAGGCAATGTAACAAACAAGTTAAAGCTATAGCCTTTTTTTACCTTCGGAATCAGCTTTAGGCTTGTCGCCGGGGTTAATAGTGCCACCTCGAACAAACGTCTTGGTCCCACTCTCCCCTTGAAACGACTCCACGAACTCCTGATAGAGACGCGCCGTCTCATCCTCAGCTTTCTGCGTTTTAAGATTGGATCGATTAATCAATCAATCATCGAAACTGAATTTGCTTGCGGAAAGAGAGATTAACGAACCTTCTTCCTGGCTTCTTCTTCCTCCTTGTGTTTCTGGAAGGGCGTTTTCTTACGGGTGATCGAGAAGGAGCTCATCTTTCAGATTAGGGATTCTGAATCGGAGCTAGGGTTTGGGGGGGGGGGGGGGGGGGAATCGAGAACGATCAGGGAACCTAGCTAGGGCTCCACGAGAAACTCAGCACGTGAGCTCAGGAGGACGAGCGATACCAAGGTTAAGAAAATTAGGATAAATCGCTTTTATTTCATTTAAATAATTTCGAGTTTTTTATTTTTTTATTTAGTGAATGTTACAACAAGTAATTATCCTTTCAAACAAGTCACTAGCCGTGTTCGTTTCTTACCCGCTAGATGCAGTGAGAGCGGAAGAAAAAAAAGCATCGTGACGATGATCAAAATAATAGAATCTGAAGCTAAAGTAACTGCCAACGAATTTCCGGAGACACAAAAAACGAGATGCAAAAACCGCTAAAAATTTCAGTGTTTCTTCTACTAGTTGTTAATTACGTTGTGTCATCGGTGGTGTGTGTTGTTAATTGCTGCTACGGTCATCGATGTTGTGTGTTGTTGTGACAACATGTTTAATTTTTGATCGATGCCGCGGCTAGAAACGAACACGGCTTATAAATCATCATTAAAAATTATGTAGACTCATCAAAATTACTAAATATCTAGATTTCATAATTTCTATTGATTCTTTAGTTAAAAAAGAACATGATATGTATTAATTTCTATATAAGTTAAATATGATAATATAAGATATTCTTATCAATAAAAATCTGATTGAATAAAATGGATACTTGGAAAAAACTATATAATAACTAAAAATAAAATTATATGCTGTTACAAGAAATATAATAACTTAAATCCAGTTTTTACAACATTTAATAGAAATAATTCAACGAAAATTATTTTAAAAGCATTTTCATCCTCAAGGCCCAAGAACAGCAAAAAAAAACGCAACGGCCTTAAAAAAGTGTTTCGGCCCTATAACGGCCCACGTTTGACACCATCTTTGATAATGCTGACGTCATTCTCTCGGAGTGTAATTCCAATTCTCGGTCGATCAAGAACAAGATGGAAGGAGGTGGAGGAGGAAGTAGAAGCGCCGCCGCAGGAGTTGTACCGGAGTCAGCTACGGAGGCTGTGAAACAAACACTATCCCACCTCGAGGAACTGAAACCGCAGCTCGAGCAGATGATGACGTCTTTAGCTAAGCCAGAGGCTCTTTCCCAAATGCAGCCATTGCAGAGGGCTAAGACTATGTACTTGCTCGCCGAAGCCACCACAACGATCTTCACTCGTAAGTTGTAACCCTCTTCCTTTCTTCTTCTTTCTTGTTAATCCGTAAAGTTTGTTCATTTTGAGATGATTTTTTAGTGGGTTTGTGTTTCCAGTGAGGCTGAGGTGTACTGGTGTGAACCCCGATGATCATCGTGTGAAATCTGAAATTGTACGTGTAAAGTTTGTGTCTTTGGATATGATCTTGTTAGGTTTAGTTAACTGGTGTTTGTGGACTCTTTACAAATGCAAATTAAAAAAAGGTATCTTTTTGGCTGTTTTGTTGATGGTAGTATTGTTTTTTTTTTGTTCTTCAGGAGAGGCTAAACGTGTACAGAGAGAAGCTTCATCTGTGTATGGATCGAAGTAAAGGTAAAGATTGATTTCAGTGTTTGAGATGCCAAAAATTGTTACTTGTGAGATTGTTGAACTGAGTGAGGGCTTTGAGTATCTGGGGTTTGCAACACTTTTGTTTCTCTTTGTTAGATAACCATTTGTTTCAATTTGAATTGGTGATTGTCTTGTCTATTTGTCTTGTGGACAACACAACTTGTCTAACTTTCTCTTTTATTTGGAGAACTGCTTCATTCGTGTAGCAAATTTCTCATTCGGTAAACGCAATCCTCTGGACTTTCATCTCTGACCTTTAACTGTTGAGATTATGTATCATACAAGTGGTGTTTCCATTGGAAGGCTTATCATACTTTCTCTCGCGCCTAATGCATTGTCCTGGGATTAGCTCGTCGTCACTTGACTATTTTATCTACCTATCTTCTTAAACTTCCAATTGCTTCTATCAAAAAGTTTTACATTCCTTTTGGGACACCCTTAGTGTATTGAGTTTTTTTTTTAGTATAGAAAAACTGCTTGGTTTGCTATTCTCTGTTTGTCGCTTTTTGCTTTTTCCTTTGTGTAATTTGTATCCTCAAATGGATTGATATTTCAACTTTGTTTACGACAAGAACCACTTCCTTTCTTGATTTGAATCTATTTGTTCTTGTCTACGATCTGAAGTTGGGGGGAGTGGACTGGTTTGTTATCTTGGTTTGCTAGAGACTAGATTGCTACCTTTCAATGTCTTATCCACCAGGTGATCTCTTATACGTTTCTCTGTTTGTATCTTAGAGCCGTTGCGTCCCACTACGGTCTTAAACCGTCAGGCAGCAACCCGTTTCATCGAACACTCTCTGCCTGATCATACATCTAGTAAGCTTTTTTATATACAGTTTCTGCTCCTACCTGTCCCTTTTCATTTATATATCCATGTTTCTCTAATAATCGTTGGTAAATGAATGCAGCTCAAAAGCAAAACATCAGAGACCTGAGTATAGGAGAGAAATCAAGTATGACCTATTCAGAAACAGCTGCTAAAAAGAGGAAATGTCAATCAGATGAGAGACAGTCTGTTCAGTCAACTGCAAAAGAGTTTCTTGAAAAGGCAGCTCGTGAGCTTAATAATGGTGACAATGAAGATGGTTTGAAGGGCCCTCTAATGGCAGCAGCTGATGGTTCAGATGATGCTGAACCCTCTAATGGCAGCAGCTGATGGTTCAGATGATGCTGAAATAAACCTCTTGGCCAAGTAATAAACCTCTTCTTATTCTCTCAACTCATCTTTGATGGTGTGTTTTCTTTTGGGGGATCTATTAGTTAGGGATGATGTATGTTGTACATTGCCATTATGGTTATCAAGAAGCTTTTCGTCTAGTATATATTCAGAAGAGCCAAACGAATTTTAAAACAATCTCATAGATGAAAGAATCTTTTAGCAGAGATGGAATCTAAACAAAAGTCTATATAGGTAAACTCAGACAAACGATTGCTAATTAAACAAATCCCAAAACCCCAACTCTACTAGTCAAAGAAGAAGCAGAACCAGTTGCAGGAGGAACAGCTTGAGCTTCCAAAAGAGCAGGAGAAGGTGCAGGAGAAGGAGCAGAGCCCCCAGTGAAGAAACCACCACGAGAAGACATGACAACAATGTGAAGCTTCTCGCCTTGGACACAGTTGCTCTTAGAGCCGCTGATGAAGAAGAAAGGTCCAGATCTCTCTAGCTTCACCTTAGTGTCTCCGTTGCTGTAGCTAGCTGCTGGGTTTGTGGTGTTGCAGTTAATGTATGCATCTTTTGTCACTTGCAGAACCGAATCCTTTTCCCCATCGTACTTCCAAACTGTCCACAAATTGCATAAACACACAATCACAAAGAGTTTCAAAAGTTACAAAACCAAGATTTTGCAAAAACTCACCGAGAGAGTCTCCAACATGAAACCGCAAACTCTCAGCCCATTTGTTGAGCGAGTCAGAGGGTGAAGAAGGGATTTTCCAAGCAGTGTGTTTGCCTCCGACCAGAATCTCTTTGCAACAGTAGAGATCAGCCAACAATAACAAGAAGAAGGATAACAGACAGGAAGTATTAACGAGAGTTATCTTAGCCATTATAGTTAAGTTGTGTATGAGACTGGTTTTGTTTTATTTGGACTCTGTTGTGAATGAATGATTGGGTTTGCATATATAGAAGAATAAACTAACCGTTAGAAGTAAATGTTGTTTGCTGCTGCTCCCAACGGTTATTTAAAATGGTCTCTCTATTGGGACCAGAAGAAATTAAATTCTATAGCAAAAGAGAGCATAAATTAAATGTTTTGTTCATGATTCTGATGGTTTTAGTTACACTACCATGAATCTGTGAATCAGACAATTGGTTAAGAAGGTATTCATATTCTTGATTTTCCTCCTATTTTGCTCACTAATTTAACTACTTAACTCTAAATACAAAATTATTTTGATGAACTAATCTTTATGTGAGACGTTAACAAACTAAAACATATCTCAGTTTTGGAATTAATTAAAGTAAAAAAAGAATATATAATATGTGGTCTAGCAGATTATACGAGATTAACTCTATTTTTTTTTTTAAAAATCGTCAAAATAGCTGAGTCACTAAGCCTATGTGTCGCACTATAAGTTATATCCGGTTTTAGCATATACATATATAATGAAAAACCTATGCCAGCTCATCGAAAAAAAATTATACTATTTAAAAGTCACTAATCCTATGTGTCGCATAATTACTTATATCTGTCAATTCATCATCAGACAAAGAGAAAAACTATACTATTTGAAAATGTTATACAATAACAAGTGGATCACTAAATCTTTGATGCCAATCTAAATTAGATAATAGTGGTGACGAACAGCTCTCCACGTGCTGAGTGAATCAGAGGGTGAAGAAGGGATTTTCCAAGCAGTGTGTTTGCCTCTGAGCAGAATCTCTTTGCAACAGGCAAGATGAGCCAACAACAACAAAATGAAGGATAATAGACAACAAGTTAGAGTTCTCTGAGCCATTATAAGTTCAGTTGTGTATGAGACAAACAGAAAAAAGATGAGACTGGTGTGGTTTTATTTGGACTCTGCTGTGAATAAATGATTGGGTATGTATACATAGAAGAAGAAACTAGCCGTTAGAAGTAAATGGTGGTTGCTGTTACCCCAACAGTTATTTAAAAATGATCTTTCTATTGGAATCAGAAGAAATAAAAGTCTATAGCAAAAGAGAGTATAAATTAAATGTATTCAATTATAAAGTATCTGAGAATCATTTAATCAAGCAATTGGATAAGAGGGTATTCCTTTTTTTTTTATTAACTGAAAAGATTCACTAATTAGGAAAAGGCTTTTAAGGGCCCAATTCAAAAAGGTTCATACAAAGGCTGGTTTTAGCCAGAAAGTCCGCCGGTCCATTAAGATTACATGAAACAAAGGAGAATGAAACAAAAAGGAAAGCAGAAGAGATAATCAAATCGACATCCGACAAAAAACCGTATAGCTCTATCGATCGGAGATTCGAGTTGATGGCTGTGATTAGCCCTTCAGAATCTGAACGGAGCCAGATACGTTTGTAATGGAGCGTGGAAGCATGCAAGAGAGCTTCTCTAATCGCCAAAGCCTCTGCCATCAGAGGAGACGATACACCAGTTTGAGTAAAAGATCCTCTGGAGATTTCTGTCATCAGGAAGGTATTCATGTTCTTGATTTTTCTCCTATTTTGCTCACTAGTTTGACTACTTAACTCTAAATACAAAATTATTTTGATGAACTAATCTTTATGTGAGACATTAGCCAACTAAAAAATATTTTAGTTTTGAAATTAATTAAAGTAAAGAAGGAATATATGATATGTGGTCTAGAAAATCACACGATAACTCTATTTTTTAAAGAAAAAAATTGTCAAAATAGCCTAGTCAATAATCATATGTGTCGTACTATAAGTGATATCCGGCTTTAGCCTATATATATATATAACCAAAAAACATATGTCAGCTCATCGGAAAAAAAACTATACTATTTAAAAAAAGCTTAGTCACTAATCGTACGTGTCGCACCATTACTTAGCTTATATATATAACCAAAAAAAACTATGTCAATTCATCATCAGACAAAGCAGAAAACTATACTATTTGAAAATGTTATACAATAACAAGTGGATCACTAAATCTTTGATGCCAATCTCAAATAGATAATAGTGGTGACGAACAGCTCTCTACGTGTATCAAGAACCTCCTGCCGCGTGTAACACAAGTACACAACCCCCGTACATAAATATGTTGCCACCACCTGATGCATGTAACACAATCATCCCACAACAAAGTAAAATAAATACTCTCTATCTCGCTCTTCTCTAAAATCTTCAGCATAAAGTATAAGACTCTAAGGTAATCTTACCGAACTCAGTCTCTCTCTATCTATATTATGTCTCAATACTGTAGAAGAAACGCTTAGTTTCTCGAGTATGTATGTGTGTGTCCTTCCCCTGTCCGAGTGTTATAATAAAATTCAGAATCATCGATCTGATGTTGACGTACGGCTAGAGTGATGCTTGGTGGTTCTAGTTCTGTACTTTTTTTTTTTTTTAGTTCTGTACTTTTAATTCACGTAACATGCCTTTTTTAGTTGGTTAATCTAATTCACTTAATAACATATTTATTTTGGGTATCTATCACTAACCTTTTGTTATATTTTTATGAAGATCAACTGACTTTGTATAAACTGTCCCTTTCTGTGTAGGAAGCAAGATGATTATGTGGTATATCATTGTTGCTGTCGTCATCTTAGCATCGTTACTCGTTGCAAGGAACATGAGAAAGACAAAGAAGAATCTACCTCCTGGACCACCAAGACTTCCCATAATTGGAAACTTGCATCAACTAGGATCCAAACCCCAACGTTCCATGCTCGAACTATCTGAAAAGTATGGACCTCTCATGTCTCTCAAGTTCGGAAACGTGCCTACCGTTGTGGCGTCATCTCCAGAGACAGTGAAGGATGTCTTAAAAACGTTCGACGCAGATTGTTGTTCGCGACCGTACTTGACGTATGCTGCAAGAATCTCGTACAACTTGAACGACCTAGCCTTCTCTCCTTATAGCAAGTACTGGAGGGAAGTACGAAAGATGACGGTTCTTGAGCTCTACACGGCGAAAAGGGTGCAATCGTTTCGACATGTAAGAGAAGAAGAAGTTGCTTCCTTGGTCGAGTTCGTAAAGGAGTCTGCTTCATTGGGGAACGCGGTTAACTTGAGCAACACGTTAATGAAACTGTCTGGAAGTGTGATATGCAGAGTAGGGTTTGGGATAAATCTCAAAGGGAGCAAACTCGAGGACACGTATGAGGAAGTCATTCGAGAAACCATGGAGGTGTTGGGGAGCTTCGCAGCAGCTGATTACCTCCCTATCATTGGTCGAATCATCGATAGGGTCACGGGGTTACATAGCAAATGTGAGAAGGTTTACAAGGCAATGGATGCATTTTTCGAACATTCTATAAAGCAACATATGGAAGATGAGAGTCTTAAAGATGATATCATTGCCTTGCTTCTCAAAATGGAAAGGGGAGAGGCTGGACTTGGAGAGTATCAACTTACTAGAAACCACACCAAAGGGATTCTTCTAGTAAGTAATGTAACTTCATTCTTCACATGTTGTACAACGTGATTTATTAATCTTGTCTTATTTTATTTTTTAATTTCAGAATGTTCTTATCGCTGGAATAGACACTTCTGGCCACACAATAACATGGACGATGACACACATGATCAAAAACCCAAGAATTTTAAAGAAAGCACAAGCCGAGGTAAGAGAAGTGATCAAAAACAAAGACACCATCACAGAAGAAGATATAGAACAACTCGAGTATCTCAAAATGGTGATGAAAGAGACGGTAAGGATCAACCCACTTGTCCCACTTCTAATCCCAAGAGAGGCTTCAAAGGATATAAAGATCGCGGGTTACGATGTTCCTAAGAAAACATGGATCCATGTCAACATTTGGGGTGTTCATAGGAATCCAAACGTTTGGAATGATCCGGAAGCATTCATACCCGAGAGGTTCGTGGACAATGAGATTGACTACAAGGGTTTGAACTTTGAGTTGTTGCCGTTTGGTAGCGGAAGGAGGATGTGTCCTGGTATGGGGATGGGTATGGCTTTGGCACACTTGACTCTTATCAACCTTCTTTATCGATTTGATTGGAAGCTTCCAGAAGGGATGGAGATAGAAGATGTTGATCTTGAAGAATCGTATGGGCTTGTGTCTCCTAAGAAAGTTCCACTTCAGCTTGTCCCGGTCCTTACTCAGTGGAGTTAATGTTATCCTTGGTTTTATATAGCTCAATATATGTAACCTTAATAAAACTATATATCATTTGTAAAATCCATCGTTTAGCACTTGTTTTTATATACTAGTTCAAGATGTAACCTATATAACTATTATATGTAAATGCATCGTTAGCACATTGTCTTTGATAACTACGCAACTTTCCCTGACCGTTACTTATGGTTCAAACTAGTCTATCAAATTAATGACATACAAGTATTTTGCTGGATGATCACAAATAATGTATAAGATGACTAATTGACTAACATTATAGTTATATAAAAACTTATATTCATCTAAATTCAATTAGATTTTTAGCTAAGAAGCCTCTCTAGATTCTTCACCATTAGAGAAGAAACGTTTTGGCTCCGTAATTTTTTTTTTTTTTGGTCAAACTGCTCCCTAATTTCTAATTAGAGTTCTTCCTAGACCACTGGTGAGAGTGAAAGACTTGAGACCTTTAATAGCTGAGTATATTTTGTCCATAGTTTTTTTTTATGAATATGTTATGTCTGATAATTTATTTTTCACATTTAAAATTTACTTTATATTAAATGAATGTTTATATAGTTTAATAGACAAAGAGAAATCTATACTAGAAGTAAATTTGACTGGGCCACAAATGGGCCATTCAAAACAGGCCTAGAAAAAGCTTGTATATGAGACTGATGTTGTGTATGAGACTGATGTGGTTTTATTTGAACTATGTTGTGAATGAAAGATTGGGTCTATATATATATATATAGAAGAAGAAACTAGCCGTTAGCCTTAGAAGTTGATGGTGTTTGCTGCTGCTCCTTACGGTTATTTAACATGGTCTCTCTATTGGAACCAGAAGAAATTAAATTCTATAGCAAAGGAGAGTATAAATTAAATGTTTTGTTAATAATTTTGTTAGTTTTAGTTACACTACCATGAATATGTGAATCAAACAATTGGAAAATAGGGTATTCATATTCTTGATTTTCTTCATATTTTGCTCACTAATTTGATTACTTAACTCTAAATACAAAATTACTTTGATGAACTAATCTTTATGTGAGCCGTTAGTAAACTAAAACATATCTCAGTTTTAACATTAATTAAAGTAAAGATGAATATATAATATGTGGTCTAGCAGATCACACGATATTAACTTTATTTTAATGGAAAAATCGTTAAAATAGCCTAGTCACTAATCTTATGTGTCGCACTATAAGTTATATCCGGCTTTAGCATATATATATAACAAAAAAAACTTATGCCAGCTCATCCGGAAAAAAATTATACCGTTTGAAAGTAACTTAGTTATTAATTCTATGTGTCGCATTATTAACACAATGAGATTGACTACAAGGGTTTGAACTTTGAGTTGTTGCCGTTTGGTAGCGGAAGGATGATGTGTCCTGGTATGGCTTTGGCACACCTGACTCTTATCAACCTTCTTTATCGATTTGATTGGAAGCTTCCAGAAGGGATGGAGATAGAAGATGTTGATCTTGAAGAATCGTATGGGCTTGTGTCTCCTAAGAAAGTTCCACTTCAACTTGTCCCGGTTCTTACTCAGTGGAGTTAATGCTATCCTTGGTTTTATATAGTTGAAGCAGTATGTAACCGTAATAACTATCATTTGTAAATCCATCGTTTAGCACCTTGTTTTCATATAGTTCAACCTTAATAACTATCATATATAAACGCATAGCTTTTAGCACATTGTCTTTGATAACTACGCAACTTTTCATGACCGTTACTTCTGGTTCAAACTAATCTACCAAATTAATGAATATTTATAAGTATTTTGCTAGAATGAGCACAGATAATGTATATAACATGACGACTAACTGACTAACGCCATAGATATAAAAAAAAACTTGTATTCATCCAAATTCAACTAGACTTTTCGCTCAGTAACCTATCTAAATTTTTCACCTTTAGAGAACAAACGTTTTGGCTCCCTAATTTCTAATCAGGCTATCTCTTATACCAGTGGTGAGAGTGAAAGACTTCAATAATTGAGTCTATTTTCTCCATGTTTTTTTAATGAATATGTTAATATTAAAATATCAATTCTGTCAAATAGCTATTTTTAAATTTTTGTCACAAAAATAGTACTAGAAAAAACCAAAATAACTTCTTTTTATTTTGAAAATTTTAATTTTTTTTTAAATTTGAAACCATATCCCCAAAATTTCACTTCTTATCTCTAAACCCTAACTTAGGGTCCGTAAGTCTAGATTAGTTAATCCTAGAATAAAAATACATTTTTACCCTTTAGTAAAACTTATTTTGGTCATTTTTTTCATTGAAAACTATTTTTGTGACAAAAACTTTAAAAAAATCTATCATAGTGAATTTTTCATATCTTAAAATTCGAAAATAATCAGAAATAAAGAAAAAAAGAAAGGTAAAAGTAAAAAAAAATCCAAGAATTCAAAACTTATATCTGATAATTTTTTTCTGTCGAAATATATAATTAAATTAATGTTTATGTAGTTTAATACCATCAGGTATCCGTATATCTAAACCGGAAGTAAATTTATTGGGCCAGTTAGAACAGGCCCATTAATCAAAAGGCCTTGAGATTACTCGAAATTGCTTCACCAGACCCGAGATTTGACGGAAGGGTAAGCAACCGATTCAGAACAGAAGAAGAACTCAGTGAGCGAAAGAGAGAGAAGAGGAAGAGAGAAGAAGAATGGATCCAGAGCAAGTGGACGAGTTCGTAATGGGCTACTTGAAGAAGAAGGGCTTCAACAACGCAGCTAAACAGCTTCAAGAAGCTCTTCACCACAACAATGGTGGCACCTTCAATTCCACTGATTACCATAACGATCCTGAGCTCACCAAGCTTATTCGCTCCTTCTCCCAGTAATCTCTCTCTATTGTTTATGTTTCAATTGGAATTTCGATTGAATTTTTGGGGAATTTTGTGTGGTTATGTGTGAAATTTGAAACCCTAAATGTTGAGAATTTTCTTATCAATTTGTAGTTTATGATTATATCCTAGTGATTGAGGGAATAAATTAGATGTTTGTTGATGCAATTTGTTTTTTTTGCAGATCAGAGAATGATCCAACTCGGTACCGTGACGGTTACAGCAAACTTAGGTCATGGGCTTATAACTCGTTGGATCTATATAAAGTCAGCATTTTTTTATATCCCTTCTTAGTCTCGTTTTGTTTTGAGCCTTTTAGAAAACTAATGAGTTGCTTTTGGATTTGTAGCATGAGTTGCTCCGAGTGATGTATCCTGTGTTTATTCATTGTTACATGGACCTGGTTGGTAAAGGGCACACTCAAGAAGGTACTTCTCAAAGTCACAACAATTTCACATTTTGAGTTGTTTCTGAAACAGTGCTTATTTTTGCTTGTATTCCAGCGAGAGCCTTCTTTAACAGCTTCCGGAAAGATCATGAAATGATACATTTACGGGATCTTCAGAAGCTGGAAGGCGTTCTTGTTCCTTCTCATCTAGAGGTTTTTAAAGCTAACCTTATAATGTTGATAAAGGATTCTTTTTTTTTAATCTTTTTCCTTTTTTTTCAACTGTCTTGTGACCTTGGTTCTTATCAGGAGATGGAGTTTGCTCGTTCTCTTAGACAAAGCAAGGTCAACATCAAGATTTGTCAGGTAAACTAAAGTGGAAAATGATTACTAGCTGTTGTTACTGGCAAATGCTTCGAGGTTTCTGGTCTGATTAATTGGATTCCATGGCTGCAGACTTCTAATATGTTTGCTTAATGTTGCAGTATTCATATGATCTGTTGCTTCAGTATCTACATAGGACGGAATCTACTTTAATGCTTGGTATTATTAACGAGCACATCAATTTCCAAGGTAATTGTGTTACTTTCTCGTATATATGCCTAAGCCTGTAGCATATATCTGAGTAGCAGACTGAGTCCACTGTTTTTTCGTGGGTCATTTGTTGCAGTCTACTCGGGACAACCAAATTCCTCATCTGATGACATAGACGCTGTCACCATTGTTGGGAGTTTTCAGGAGACAGCTGATCACATTAATCAAAAAGAAATACAGTGGGGAGTATGTATTTTCTTAAGGCTTCTTTTACTCTCTCTCTTTTTTTTTTCTGGATGGATGCCTGTTGATACCTCATCCGAGCAAAGATATTATACTTGCGAAGTCGCTAACTACATGTGCGTTTTTCTTTCATAGTTGCTTGAAGACTCGCTCGAAGATCGCCTCGAGAAGACGGGAAGTCTACTGTCTGATTCTGAGAAGGGACAAGGAGAAAGTAAAGACGGGGACGTGGACGATAGTAAGGTGATAAGAAGCTTCAACTTAGATCAATAATTTTCTGGACGAAAAGTTCCATATTCACTCGTCAGTTGATACCGTGTTCAGAAAAGATCCAACGAAATTGGAAAGCAAGGCTCTTCCTTAAAAAAGTTAAAGAAGGACAAAGCAGGAAATGCAACAGCAAAGGTTGCACGTCAGGAGACCAGCATAGTATCGCCGGCACCACGTGTGAAACCGGAACTTGCCTTGCCAGTCATGTAATTTTGAATCCCTTAAACTCATTTTTGTGTTAGGATTTTATGAAAGAGTAATGAACAGACAATATATATGGACGATGCATGACTGATTAAAGGAGAAAATAAATATAGTAGGTGTGAAAAA